>NC_086454.1:164859319-165216319 GCF_028390025.1 Pseudophryne corroboree | reverse complement strand
TTGTCTAAAACCAATGATAATATATAAAAAGTAACCTATTTTTAAGGAGAAGATAAATACTAGAAACCCAAATGCCTAGGACCAATTTCAGTTGGAGCATCACCCCTTATGTTATCCTAGCATTGAATTGACAGTTTTTCTGTATTGTCATATTTGCATATCAGCCGCTTACAATTGTTTCAAGCTTTATAACAGAGGACTGCCTTTTTTATAGACCAAGGATGAAAGTCTCTTGTGAGTTAAGTCTGATTATGACATCACAATTTGTAAATTAAGCTATAGTATGATTACAGAGTGTAGACTGAACAAAAAGTGCTTTCCTATGGATTGAAGTTTGTATTTTCTTAAGCTTTGCATTCCAAAAAGTGCTAGCATTCTCTATTTCCAAAGGGCACATTAAGCTACTTCCCCATTATATAGTTTTTGTGTTAAAAGTTATTTATACACAACTTGGTAAAACATACTAAATTTAACACATAATGAATTACATCCTGGGATTATCTTTATCAACAATCTGTAAATGGATAATAAAGATTGTGCATTAGATTTATCAGATTGATTTTGCTTAGAATTGCATTTACTCCTTGTCTAAATTGTTTATTTTTATACTATTATTAGATGCATTAATCTTTGTTGTTGTCCTATCTAATCATTTTTTTTATTTTGCAATGTGGAAAGAAACTGGTGCATTTTTATGATACCCATGCTTCAAGTGACTCTATGGCTTAAGCTGTTCCTTGAAAAATTAAATGCTATGCAAACAAAATATGTTCTGTGCTTTGAGGTACATTTGCCAGTTTTGTGTTTGCTTCTAGTAACATCTGTGTCCAGTTAGCTCAGTTGGTTAGAGCATGGCGCTTGTAATGCCAAGGTCATGGGTTTGATCCCTATTTTGGCTACTTGCTTTTCTTGATATACAAGAATGGAATAAGCTCATCGGTGTAGCATGAATACTTGAAAATATAATAGACACATATATCACAAAATCTCTAAAAATCCATATCAGAAGCCAGCATGAGTGTCATCCTTTGGTTGATGAAGATTTTTCTCTACATGGCTCATTGACTTTTGTCTCAAATCGAGCAATATGGCATACCTAAGATTTACAAGGGCAAATTAATCAGTTATTATATTGCTGCTCAAACATAGAGGGCACTAGGTGTTACTAGAAGAAGAAGATACGTTCTCCCCTCTCATTAGTGCACACTGAAGTAAAAAAAATTAAAATGGAGAATTTCTAAATACCAGAGCACAAGTAATGGATCTCTGCATTCTTATTGCATCTTTTCTTATTTCCAAATATTTGACATACTTCTGATTTGAAAAGTTTAAAAATGAGTTTAGACAAAGGACACCACTGAAAATGATGGAATTTATATGAATTGTAAATGAAGATTTGCAATACTCATACTTTGAATGAAAATGAAGCTTTAAACAAAAGGAGAAATAATCAACATTAGGTCCCACCGAGATTTGAACTTTGATTACTGGATTCAAAGTTCAGAGTGCTAACCATTACACCATGGAACCCTCAACTGAGCAAATACTTCTACTGAACTGAGCTCATCTTTTAAATGCAAAGAAAAGAAATTCAATACTTTATATATATGATTTCAAGTTTCTAATAAGCTCAGGGATGCAATAGGTGTTATGTAGAATATTTGTCTAAAACCAATGATAATATATAAAAAGTAACCTATTTTTAAGGAGAAGATAAATACTAGAAACCCAAATGCCTAGGACCAATTTCAGTTGGAGCATCACCCCTTATGTTATCCTAGCATTGAATTGACAGTTTTTCTGTATTGTCATATTTGCATATCAGCCGCTTACAATTGTTTCAAGCTTTATAACAGAGGACTGCCTTTTTTTATAGACCAAGGATGAAAGTCTCTTGTGAGTTAAGTCTGATTATGACATCACAATTTGTAAATTAAGCTATAGTATGATTACAGAGTGTAGACTGAACAAAAAGTGCTTTCCTATGGATTGAAGTTTGTATTTTCTTAAGCTTTGCATTCCAAAATGTGCTAGCATTCTCTATTTCCAAAGGGCATGTTAAGCTAATTCCCCAATATATATTTTTTGTGTTAAAAGTTATTTACACACCATGGTAAGACATACTAAATTTAACACATAATGAATTACATCCTGGGATTATCTTTATCAACAATCTGTAAATGGATAATAAAGATTGTGCATTAGATTTATCAGATTGATTTTGCTTAGAATTGCATTTACTCCTTGTCTAAATTGTCTATTTTTATACTATTATTAGATGCATTAATCTTTGTTGTTGTCCTATCTAATCATTTTTTATTTTATTTTGCAATGTGGAAAGAAACTGGTGCATTTTTATGATACCCATGCTTCAAGTGACTCTATGGCTTAAGCTGTTCCTTGAAAAATTAAATGCTATGCAAACAAAATATGTTCTGTGCTTTGAGGTACATTTGCCAGTTTTGTGTTTGCTTCTAGTAACATCTGTGGCCAGTTAGCTCAGTTGGTTAGAGCGTGGAGTATGTAATGCCAAGGTCATGGGTTCGTTCCCTGTTTTGGCTACTTGCTTTTCTTGATGGACAAGAATGGAATAAGCTCATCGGTGTAGCATGAATACATGAAAACATAATAGACACATATATCACAAAATCTCTAAAAATCCATATCAGAAGCCAGCATGAGTGTCATCCTTTGGTTGATGAAGATTTTTCTCTACATGGCTCATTGACTTTTGTCTCAAATCGAGCAATATGGCATACCTAAGATTTACAAGGGCAAATTAATCAGTTATTATATTGCTGCTCAAACATAGAGGGCACTAGGTGTTACTAGAAGAAGAAGATACGTTCTCCCCTCTCATTAGTGCACACTAAAGTAAAAAAAATTAAAATGGAGAATTTCTAAACACCAGAGCACAAGTAATGGATCTCTGCATTCTTATTGCATCTTTTATTATTTCCAAATATTTGACATACTTCTGATTTGAAAAGTTTAAAAATGAGTTTAGACAAAGGACACCACTGAAAATGATGGAATTTATATGAATTGTAAATGAAGATTTGCAATACTCATACTTTGAATGAAAATGAAGCTTTAAACAAAAGGAGAAATAATCAACATTAGGTCCCACCGAGATTTGAACTCGGATTACTGGATTCAAAGTTCAGAGTGCTAACCATTACACCATGGAACCCTCAACTGAGCAAATACTTCTACTGAACTGAGCTCATCTTTTAAATGCAAAGAAAAGAAATTCAATACTTTATATATATGATTTCAAGTTTCTAATAAGCTCAGGGATGCAATAGGTGTTATGTAGAATATTTGTCTAAAACCAATGATAATATATAAAAAGTAACCTATTTTTAAGGAGAAGATAAATACTAGAAACCCAAATGCCTAGGACCAATTTCAGTTGGAGCATCACCCCTTATGTTATCCTAGCATTGAATTGACAGTTTTTCTGTATTGTCATATTTGCATATCAGCCGCTTACAATTGTTTCAAGCTTTATAACAGAGGACTGCCTTTTTTTATAGACCAAGGATGAAAGTCTCTTGTGAGTTAAGTCTGATTATGACATCAGAATTTGTAAATTAAGCTATAGTATGATTACAGAGTGTAGACTGAACAAAAAGTGCTTTCCTATGGATTGAAGTTTGTATTTTCTTAAGCTTTGCATTCCAAAATGTGCTAGCATTCTCTATTTCCAAAGGGCATGTTAAGCTAATTCCCCAATATATATTTTTTGTGTAAAAAGTTATTTACACACCATGGTAAGACATACTAAATTTAACACATAATGAATTACATCCTGGGATTATCTTTATCAACAATCTGTAAATGGATAATAAAGATTGTGCATTAGATTTATCAGATTGATTTTGCTTAGAATTGCATTTACTCCTTGTCTAAATTGTCTATTTTTATACTATTATTAGATGCATTAATCTTTGTTGTTGTCCTATCTAATCATTTTTTTTTTATTTTGCAATGTGGAAAGAAACTGGTGCATTGTTATGATACCCATGCTTCAAGTGACTCTATGGCTTAAGCTGTTCCTTGAAAAATTAAATGCTATGCAAACAAAATATGTTCTGTGCTTTGAGGTACATTTGCCAGTTTTGTGTTTGCTTCTAGTAACATCTGTGGCCAGTTAGCTCAGTTGGTTAGAGCATGGCGCTTGTAATGCCAAGGTCATGGGTTTGATCCCTATTTTGGCTACTTGCTTTTCTTGATATACAAGAATGGAATAAGCTCATCGGTGTAGCATGAATACTTGAAAATATAATAGACACATATATCACAAAATCTCTAAAAATCCATATCAGAAGCCAGCATGAGTGTCATCCTTTGGTTGATGAAGATTTTTCTCTACATGGCTCATTGACTTTTGTCTCAAATCGAGCAATATGGCATACCTAAGATTTGCAAGGGCAAATTAATCAGTTATTATATTGCTGCTCAAACATAGAGGGCACTAGGTGTTACTAGAAGAAGAAGATACGTTCTCCCCTCTCATTAGTGCACACTGAAGTAAAAAAAATTAAAATGGAGAATTTCTAAACACCAGAGCACAAGTATTGGATCTCTGCATTCTTATTGCATCTTTTCTTATTTCCAAATATTTGACATACTTCTGATTTGAAAAGTTTAAAAATGAGTTTAGACAAAGGACACCACTGAAAATGATGGAATTTATATGAATTGTAAATGAAGATTTGCAATACTCATACTTTGAATGAAAATGAAGCTTTAAACAAAAGGAGAAATAATCAACATTAGGTCCCACCGAGATTTGAACTCGGATTACTGGATTCAAAGTCCAGAGTGCTAACCATTACACCATGGAACCCTCAACTGAGCAAATACTTCTACTGAACTGAGCTCATCTTTTAAATGCAAAGAAAAGAAATTCAATACTTTATATATATGATTTCAAGTTTCTAATAAGCTCAGGGATGCAATAGGTGTTATGTAGAATATTTGTCTAAAACCAATGATAATATATAAAAAGTAACCTATTTTTAAGGAGAAGATAAATACTAGAAACCCAAATGCCTAGGACCAATTTCAGTTGGAGCATCACCCCTTATGTTATCCTAGCATTGAATTGACAGTTTTTCTGTATTGTCATATTTGCATATCAGCCGCTTACAATTGTTTCAAGCTTTATAACAGAGGACTGCCTTTTTTATAGACCAAGGATGAAAGTCTCTTGTGAGTTAAGTCTGATTATGACATCACAATTTGTAAATTAAGCTATAGTATGATTACAGAGTGTAGACTGAACAAAAAGTGCTTTCCTATGGATTGAAGTTTGTATTTTCTTAAGCTTTGCATTCCAAAAAGTGCTAGCATTCTCTATTTCCAAAGGGCACATTAAGCTACTTCCCCATTATATATTTTTTGTGTTAAAAGTTATTTATACACAACTTGGTAAAACATACTAAATTTAACACATAATGAATTACATCCTGGGATTATCTTTATCAACAATCTGTAAATGGATAATAAAGATTGTGCATTAGATTTATCAGATTGATTTTGCTTAGAATTGCATTTACTCCTTGTCTAAATTGTTTATTTTTATACTATTATTAGATGCATTAATCTTTGTTGTTGTCCTATCTAATCATTTTTTTTATTTTGCAATGTGGAAAGAAACTGGTGCATTTTTATGATACCCATGCTTCAAGTGACTCTATGGCTTAAGCTGTTCCTTGAAAAATTAAATGCTATGCAAACAAAATATGTTCTGTGCTTTGAGGTACATTTGCCAGTTTTGTGTTTGCTTCTAGTAACATCTGTGTCCAGTTAGCTCAGTTGGTTAGAGCATGGCGCTTGTAATGCCAAGGTCATGGGTTTGATCCCTATTTTGGCTACTTGCTTTTCTTGATATACAAGAATGGAATAAGCTCATCGGTGTAGCATGAATACTTGAAAATATAATAGACACATATATCACAAAATCTCTAAAAATCCATATCAGAAGCCAGCATGAGTGTCATCCTTTGGTTGATGAAGATTTTTCTCTACATGGCTCATTGACTTTTGTCTCAAATCGAGCAATATGGCATACCTAAGATTTACAAGGGCAAATTAATCAGTTATTATATTGCTGCTCAAACATAGAGGGCACTAGGTGTTACTAGAAGAAGAAGATACGTTCTCCCCTCTCATTAGTGCACACTGAAGTAAAAAAAATTAAAATGGAGAATTTCTAAATACCAGAGCACAAGTAATGGATCTCTGCATTCTTATTGCATCTTTTCTTATTTCCAAATATTTGACATACTTCTGATTTGAAAAGTTTAAAAATGAGTTTAGACAAAGGACACCACTGAAAATGATGGAATTTATATGAATTGTAAATGAAGATTTGCAATACTCATACTTTGAATGAAAATGAAGCTTTAAACAAAAGGAGAAATAATCAACATTAGGTCCTACCGAGATTTGAACTTGGATTACTGGATTCAAAGTCCAGAGTGCTAACCATTACACCATGGAACCCTCAACTGAGCAAATACTTCTACTGAACTGAGCTCATCTTTTAAATGCAAAGAAAAGAAATTCAATACTTTATATATATGATTTCAAGTTTCTAATAAGCTCAGGGATGCAATAGGTGTTATGTAGAATATTTGTCTAAAACCAATGATAATATATAAAAAGTAACCTATTTTTAAGGAGAAGATAAATACTAGAAACCCAAATGCCTAGGACCAATTTCAGTTGGAGCATCACCCCTTATGTTATCCTAGCATTGAATTGACAGTTTTTCTGTATTGTCATATTTGCATATCAGCCGCTTACAATTGTTTCAAGCTTTATAACAGAGGACTGCCTTTTTTTATAGACCAAGGATGAAAGTCTCTTGTGAGTTAAGTCTGATTATGACATCACAATTTGTAAATTAAGCTATAGTATGATTACAGAGTGTAGACTGAACAAAAAGTGCTTTCCTATGGATTGAAGTTTGTATTTTCTTAAGCTTTGCATTCCAAAATGTGCTAGCATTCTCTATTTCCAAAGGGCATGTTAAGCTAATTCCCCAATATATATTTTTTGTGTTAAAAGTTATTTACACACCATGGTAAGACATACTAAATTTAACACATAATGAATTACATCCTGGGATTATCTTTATCAACAATCTGTAAATGGATAATAAAGATTGTGCATTAGATTTATCAGATTGATTTTGCTTAGAATTGCATTTACTCCTTGTCTAAATTGTCTATTTTTATACTATTATTAGATGCATTAATCTTTGTTGTTGTCCTATCTAATCATTTTTTATTTTATTTTGCAATGTGGAAAGAAACTGGTGCATTTTTATGATACCCATGCTTCAAGTGACTCTATGGCTTAAGCTGTTCCTTGAAAAATTAAATGCTATGCAAACAAAATATGTTCTGTGCTTTGAGGTACATTTGCCAGTTTTGTGTTTGCTTCTAGTAACATCTGTGGCCAGTTAGCTCAGTTGGTTAGAGCGTGGAGTATGTAATGCCAAGGTCATGGGTTCGTTCCCTGTTTTGGCTACTTGCTTTTCTTGATGGACAAGAATGGAATAAGCTCATCGGTGTAGCATGAATACATGAAAACATAATAGACACATATATCACAAAATCTCTAAAAATCCATATCAGAAGCCAGCATGAGTGTCATCCTTTGGTTGATGAAGATTTTTCTCTACATGGCTCATTGACTTTTGTCTCAAATCGAGCAATATGGCATACCTAAGATTTACAAGGGCAAATTAATCAGTTATTATATTGCTGCTCAAACATAGAGGGCACTAGGTGTTACTAGAAGAAGAAGATACGTTCTCCCCTCTCATTAGTGCACACTAAAGTAAAAAAAATTAAAATGGAGAATTTCTAAACACCAGAGCACAAGTAATGGATCTCTGCATTCTTATTGCATCTTTTATTATTTCCAAATATTTGACATACTTCTGATTTGAAAAGTTTAAAAATGAGTTTAGACAAAGGACACCACTGAAAATGATGGAATTTATATGAATTGTAAATGAAGATTTGCAATACTCATACTTTGAATGAAAATGAAGCTTTAAACAAAAGGAGAAATAATCAACATTAGATCCCACCGAGATTTGAACTCGGATTACTGGATTCAAAGTCCAGAGTGCTAACCATTACACCATGGAACCCTCAACTGAGCAAATACTTCTACTGAACTGAGCTCATCTTTTAAATGCAAAGAAAAGAAATTCAATACTTTATATATATGATTTCAAGTTTCTAATAAGCTCAGGGATGCAATAGGTGTTATGTAGAATATTTGTCTAAAACCAATGATAATATATAAAAAGTAACCTATTTTTAAGGAGAAGATAAATACTAGAAACCCAAATGCCTAGGACCAATTTCAGTTGGAGCATCACCCCTTATGTTATCCTAGCATTGAATTGACAGTTTTTCTGTATTGTCATATTTGCATATCAGCCGCTTACAATTGTTTCAAGCTTTATAACAGAGGACTGCCTTTTTTTATAGACCAAGGATGAAAGTCTCTTGTGAGTTAAGTCTGATTATGACATCACAATTTGTAAATTAAGCTATAGTATGATTACAGAGTGTAGACTGAACAAAAAGTGCTTTCCTATGGATTGAAGTTTGTATTTTCTTAAGCTTTGCATTCCAAAATGTGCTAGCATTCTCTATTTCCAAAGGGCATGTTAAGCTAATTCCCCAATATATATTTTTTGTGTTAAAAGTTATTTACACACCATGGTAAGACATACTAAATTTAACACATAATGAATTACATCCTGGGATTATCTTTATCAACAATCTGTAAATGGATAATAAAGATTGTGCATTAGATTTATCAGATTGATTTTGCTTAGAATTGCATTTACTCCTTGTCTAAATTGTCTATTTTTATACTATTATTAGATGCATTAATCTTTGTTGTTGTCCTATCTAATCATTTTTTTTTTATTTTGCAATGTGGAAAGAAACTGGTGCATTTTTATGATACCCATGCTTCAAGTGACTCTATGGCTTAAGCTGTTCCTTGAAAAATTAAATGCTATGCAAACAAAATATGTTCTGTGCTTTGAGGTACATTTGCCAGTTTTGTGTTTGCTTCTAGTAACATCTGTGGCCAGTTAGCTCAGTTGGTTAGAGCGTGGAGTATGTAATGCCAAGGTCATGGGTTCGTTCCCTGTTTTGGCTACTTGCTTTTCTTGATGGACAAGAATGGAATAAGCTCATCGGTGTAGCATGAATACATGAAAACATAATAGACACATATATCACAAAATCTCTAAAAATCCATATCAGAAGCCAGCATGAGTGTCATCCTTTGGTTGATGAAGATTTTTCTCTACATGGCTCATTGACTTTTGTCTCAAATCGAGCAATATGGCATACCTAAGATTTACAAGGGCAAATTAATCAGTTATTATATTGCTGCTCAAACATAGAGGGCACTAGGTGTTACTAGAAGAAGAAGATACGTTCTCCCCTCTCATTAGTGCACACTAAAGTAAAAAAAATTAAAATGGAGAATTTCTAAACACCAGAGCACAAGTAATGGATCTCTGCATTCTTATTGCATCTTTTATTATTTCCAAATATTTGACATACTTCTGATTTGAAAAGTTTAAAAATGAGTTTAGACAAAGGACACCACTGAAAATGATGGAATTTATATGAATTGTAAATGAAGATTTGCAATACTCATACTTTGAATGAAAATGAAGCTTTAAACAAAAGGAGAAATAATCAACATTAGATCCCACCGAGATTTGAACTCGGATTACTGGATTCAAAGTCCAGAGTGCTAACCATTACACCATGGAACCCTCAACTGAGCAAATACTTCTACTGAACTGAGCTCATCTTTTAAATGCAAAGAAAAGAAATTCAATACTTTATATATATGATTTCAAGTTTCTAATAAGCTCAGGGATGCAATAGGTGTTATGTAGAATATTTGTCTAAAACCAATGATAATATATAAAAAGTAACCTATTTTTAAGGAGAAGATAAATACTAGAAACCCAAATGCCTAGGACCAATTTCAGTTGGAGCATCACCCCTTATGTTATCCTAGCATTGAATTGACAGTTTTTCTGTATTGTCATATTTGCATATCAGCCGCTTACAATTGTTTCAAGCTTTATAACAGAGGACTGCCTTTTTTTATAGACCAAGGATGAAAGTCTCTTGTGAGTTAAGTCTGATTATGACATCACAATTTGTAAATTAAGCTATAGTATGATTACAGAGTGTAGACTGAACAAAAAGTGCTTTCCTATGGATTGAAGTTTGTATTTTCTTAAGCTTTGCATTCCAAAATGTGCTAGCATTCTCTATTTCCAAAGGGCATGTTAAGCTAATTCCCCAATATATATTTTTTGTGTTAAAAGTTATTTACACACCATGGTAAGACATACTAAATTTAACACATAATGAATTACATCCTGGGATTATCTTTATCAACAATCTGTAAATGGATAATAAAGATTGTGCATTAGATTTATCAGATTGATTTTGCTTAGAATTGCATTTACTCCTTGTCTAAATTGTCTATTTTTATACTATTATTAGATGCATTAATCTTTGTTGTTGTCCTATCTAATCATTTTTTTTTTTTATTTTGCAATGTGGAAAGAAACTGGTGCATTTTTATGATACCCATGCTTCAAGTGACTCTATGGCTTAAGCTGTTCCTTGAAAAATTAAATGCTATGCAAACAAAATATGTTCTGTGCTTTGAGGTACATTTGCCAGTTTTGTGTTTGCTTCTAGTAACGTCTGTGGCCAGTTAGCTCAGTTGGTTAGAGCGTGGAGTATGTAATGCCAAGGTCATGGGTTCGTTCCCTGTTTTGGCTACTTGCTTTTCTTGATGGACAAGAATGGAATAAGCTCATCGGTGTAGCATGAATACATGAAAACATAATAGACACATATATCACAAAATCTCTAAAAATCCATATCAGAAGCCAGCATGAGTGTCATCCTTTGGTTGATGAAGATTTTTCTCTACATGGCTCATTGACTTTTGTCTCAAATCGAGCAATATGGCATACCTAAGATTTACAAGGGCAAATTAATCAGTTATTATATTGCTGCTCAAACATAGAGGGCACTAGGTGTTACTAGAAGAAGAAGATACGTTCTCCCCTCTCATTAGTGCACACTAAAGTAAAAAAAATTAAAATGGAGAATTTCTAAACACCAGAGCACAAGTAATGGATCTCTGCATTCTTATTGCATCTTTTATTATTTCCAAATATTTGACAAACTTCTGATTTGAAAAGTTTAAAAATGAGTTTAGACAAAGGACACCACTGAAAATGATGGAATTTATATGAATTGTAAATGAAGATTTGCAATACTCATACTTTGAATGAAAATGAAGCTTTAAACAAAAGGAGAAATAATCAACATTAGGTCCCACCGAGATTTGAACTCGGATTACTGGATTCAAAGTCCAGAGTGCTAACCATTACACCATGGAACCCTCAACTGAGCAAATACTTCTACTGAACTGAGCTCATCTTTTAAATGCAAAGAAAAGAAATTCAATACTTTATATATATGATTTCAAGTTTCTAATAAGCTCAGGGATGCAATAGGTGTTATGTAGAATATTTGTCTAAAACCAATGATAATATATAAAAAGTAACCTATTTTTAAGGAGAAGATAAATACTAGAAACCCAAATGCCTAGGACCAATTTCAGTTGGAGCATCACCCCTTATGTTATCCTAGCATTGAATTGACAGTTTTTCTGTATTGTCATATTTGCATATCAGCCGCTTACAATTGTTTCAAGCTTTATAACAGAGGACTGCCTTTTTTTAAAGACCAAGGATGAAAGTCTCTTGTGAGTTAAGTCTGATTATGACATCACAATTTGTAAATTAAGCTATAGTATGATTACAGAGTTTAGACTGAACAAAAAGTGCTTTCCTATGGATTGAAGTTTGTATTTTCTTAAGCTTTGCATTCCAAAATGTGCTAGCATTCTCTATTTCCAAAGGGCATGTTAAGCTAATTCCCCATTATATATTTTTTGTGTTAAAAGTTATTTATACACACCATGGTAAGACATACTAAATTTAACACATAATGAATTACATCCTGGGATTATCTTTATCAACAATCTGTAAATGGATAATAAAGATTGTGCATTAGATTTATCAGATTGATTTTGCTTAGAATTGCATTTACTCCTTGTCTAAATTGTCTATTTTTATACTATTATTAGATGCATTAATCTTTGTTGTTGTCCTATCTAATCATTTTTTTTTATTTTGCAATGTGGAAAGAAACTGGTGCATTTTTATGATACCCATGCTTCAAGTGACTCTATGGCTTAAGCTGTTCCTTGAAAAATTAAATGCTATGCAAACAAAATATGTTCTGTGCTTTGAGGTACATTTGCCAGTTTTGTGTTTGCTTCTAGTAACATCTGTGGCCAGTTAGCTCAGTTGGTTAGAGCGTTGAGTATGTAATGCCAAGGTCATGGGTTCGATCCCTGTTTTGGCTACTTGCTTTTCTTGATGGACAAGAATGGAATAAGCTCATCGGTGTAGCATGAATACATGAAAAAATAATAGACACATATATCACAAAATCTCTAAAAATCCATATCAGAAGCCAGCATGAGTGTCATCCTTTGGCTGATGAAGATTTTTCTCTACATGGCTCATTGACTTTTGTCTCAAATCGAGCAATATGGCATACCTATGATTTGCAATGGCAAATTAATCAGTTATTATATTGCTGCTCAAACATAGAGGGCACTAGGTGTTGCTAGAAGAAGAAGATACGTTCTCCCCTCTCATTAGTGCACACTGAAGTAAAAAAATTAAAATGGAGAATTTCTAAACACCAGAGCACAAGTAATGGATCTCTGCATTCTTATTGCATCTTTTCTTATTTCCAAATATTTGACATACTTCTGATTTGAAAAGTTTAAAAATGAGTTTAGACAAAGGACACCACTGAAAATGATGGAATTTATATGAATTGTAAATGAAGATTTGCAATACTCATACTTTGAATGAAAATGAAGCTTTAAACAAAAGGAGAAATAATCAACATTAGGTCCCACCGAGATTTGAACTCGGATTACTGGATTCAAAGTCCAGAGTGCTAACCATTACACCATGGAACCCTCAACTGAGCAAATACTTCTACTGAACTGAGCTCATCTTTTAAATGCAAAGAAAAGAAATTCAATACTTTATATATATGATTTCAAGTTTCTAATAAGCTCAGGGATGCAATAGGTGTTATGTAGAATATTTGTCTAAAACCAATGATAATATATAAAAAGTAACCTATTTTTAAGGAGAAGATAAATACTAGAAACCCAAATGCCTAGGACCAATTTCAGTTGGAGCATCACCCCTTATGTTATCCTAGCATTGAATTGACAGTTTTTCTGTATTGTCATATTTGCATATCAGCCGCTTACAATTGTTTCAAGCTTTATAACAGAGGACTGCCTTTTTTATAGACCAAGGATGAAAGTCTCTTGTGAGTTAAGTCTGATTATGACATCACAATTTGTAAATTAAGCTATAGTATGATTACAGAGTGTAGACTGAACAAAAAGTGCTTTCCTATGGATTGAAGTTTGTATTTTCTTAAGCTTTGCATTCCAAAAAGTGCTAGCATTCTCTATTTCCAAAGGGCACATTAAGCTACTTCCCCATTATATATTTTTTGTGTTAAAAGTTATTTATACACAACTTGGTAAAACATACTAAATTTAACACATAATGAATTACATCCTGGGATTATCTTTATCAACAATCTGTAAATGGATAATAAAGATTGTGCATTAGATTTATCAGATTGATTTTGCTTAGAATTGCATTTACTCCTTGTCTAAATTGTTTATTTTTATACTATTATTAGATGCATTAATCTTTGTTGTTGTCCTATCTAATCATTTTTTTTATTTTGCAATGTGGAAAGAAACTGGTGCATTTTTATGATACCCATGCTTCAAGTGACTCTATGGCTTAAGCTGTTCCTTGAAAAATTAAATGCTATGCAAACAAAATATGTTCTGTGCTTTGAGGTACATTTGCCAGTTTTGTGTTTGCTTCTAGTAACATCTGTGTCCAGTTAGCTCAGTTGGTTAGAGCATGGCGCTTGTAATGCCAAGGTCATGGGTTTGATCCCTATTTTGGCTACTTGCTTTTCTTGATATACAAGAATGGAATAAGCTCATCGGTGTAGCATGAATACTTGAAAATATAATAGACACATATATCACAAAATCTCTAAAAATCCATATCAGAAGCCAGCATGAGTGTCATCCTTTGGTTGATGAAGATTTTTCTCTACATGGCTCATTGACTTTTGTCTCAAATCGAGCAATATGGCATACCTAAGATTTACAAGGGCAAATTAATCAGTTATTATATTGCTGCTCAAACATAGAGGGCACTAGGTGTTACTAGAAGAAGAAGATACGTTCTCCCCTCTCATTAGTGCACACTGAAGTAAAAAAAATTAAAATGGAGAATTTCTAAATACCAGAGCACAAGTAATGGATCTCTGCATTCTTATTGCATCTTTTCTTATTTCCAAATATTTGACATACTTCTGATTTGAAAAGTTTAAAAATGAGTTTAGACAAAGGACACCACTGAAAATGATGGAATTTATATGAATTGTAAATGAAGATTTGCAATACTCATACTTTGAATGAAAATGAAGCTTTAAACAAAAGGAGAAATAATCAACATTAGGTCCCACCGAGATTTGAACTTGGATTACTGGATTCAAAGTCCAGAGTGCTAACCATTACACCATGGAACCCTCAACAGAGCAAATGCTTCTACTGAACTGAGCTCATCTTTTAAATGCAAAGAAAAGAAATTCAATACTTTATATATATGATTTCAAGTTTCTAATAAGCTCAGGGATGCAATAGGTGTTATGTAGAATATTTGTCTAAAACCAATGATAATATATAAAAAGTAACCTATTTTTAAGGAGAAGATAAATACTAGAAACCCAAATGCCTAGGACCAATTTCAGTTGGAGCATCACCCCTTATGTTATCCTAGCATTGAATTGACAGTTTTTCTGTATTGTCATATTTGCATATCAGCCGCTTACAATTGTTTCAAGCTTTATAACAGAGGACTGCCTTTTTTTATAGACCAAGGATGAAAGTCTCTTGTGAGTTAAGTCTGATTATGACATCACAATTTGTAAATTAAGCTATAGTATGATTACAGAGTGTAGACTGAACAAAAAGTGCTTTCCTATGGATTGAAGTTTGTATTTTCTTAAGCTTTGCATTCCAAAATGTGCTAGCATTCTCTATTTCCAAAGGGCATGTTAAGCTAATTCCCCAATATATATTTTTTGTGTTAAAAGTTATTTACACACCATGGTAAGACATACTAAATTTAACACATAATGAATTACATCCTGGGATTATCTTTATCAACAATCTGTAAATGGATAATAAAGATTGTGCATTAGATTTATCAGATTGATTTTGCTTAGAATTGCATTTACTCCTTGTCTAAATTGTCTATTTTTATACTATTATTAGATGCATTAATCTTTGTTGTTGTCCTATCTAATCATTTTTTATTTTATTTTGCAATGTGGAAAGAAACTGGTGCATTTTTATGATACCCATGCTTCAAGTGACTCTATGGCTTAAGCTGTTCCTTGAAAAATTAAATGCTATGCAAACAAAATATGTTCTGTGCTTTGAGGTACATTTGCCAGTTTTGTGTTTGCTTCTAGTAACATCTGTGGCCAGTTAGCTCAGTTGGTTAGAGCGTGGAGTATGTAATGCCAAGGTCATGGGTTCGTTCCCTGTTTTGGCTACTTGCTTTTCTTGATGGACAAGAATGGAATAAGCTCATCGGTGTAGCATGAATACATGAAAACATAATAGACACATATATCACAAAATCTCTAAAAATCCATATCAGAAGCCAGCATGAGTGTCATCCTTTGGTTGATGAAGATTTTTCTCTACATGGCTCATTGACTTTTGTCTCAAATCGAGCAATATGGCATACCTAAGATTTACAAGGGCAAATTAATCAGTTATTATATTGCTGCTCAAACATAGAGGCCACTAGGTGTTACTAGAAGAAGAAGATACGTTCTCCCCTCTCATTAGTGCACACTAAAGTAAAAAAAATTAAAATGGAGAATTTCTAAACACCAGAGCACAAGTAATGGATCTCTGCATTCTTATTGCATCTTTTATTATTTCCAAATATTTGACATACTTCTGATTTGAAAAGTTTAAAAATGAGTTTAGACAAAGGACACCACTGAAAATGATGGAATTTATATGAATTGTAAATGAAGATTTGCAATACTCATACTTTGAATGAAAATGAAGCTTTAAACAAAAGGAGAAATAATCAACATTAGGTCCCACCGAGATTTGAACTCGGATTACTGGATTCAAAGTCCAGAGTGCTAACCATTACACCATGGAACCCTCAACTGAGCAAATACTTCTACTGAACTGAGCTCATCTTTTAAATGCAAAGAAAAGAAATTCAATACTTTATATATATGATTTCAAGTTTCTAATAAGCTCAGGGATGCAATAGGTGTTATGTAGAATATTTGTCTAAAACCAATGATAATATATAAAAAGTAACCTATTTTTAAGGAGAAGATAAATACTAGAAACCCAAATGCCTAGGACCAATTTCAGTTGGAGCATCACCCCTTATGTTATCCTAGCATTGAATTGACAGTTTTTCTGTATTGTCATATTTGCATATCAGCCGCTTACAATTGTTTCAAGCTTTATAACAGAGGACTGCCTTTTTTTATAGACCAAGGATGAAAGTCTCTTGTGAGTTAAGTCTGATTATGACATCACAATTTGTAAATTAAGCTATAGTATGATTACAGAGTGTAGACTGAACAAAAAGTGCTTTCCTATGGATTGAAGTTTGTATTTTCTTAAGCTTTGCATTCCAAAATGTGCTAGCATTCTCTATTTCCAAAGGGCATGTTAAGCTAATTCCCCAATATATATTTTTTGTGTAAAAAGTTATTTACACACCATGGTAAGACATACTAAATTTAACACATAATGAATTACATCCTGGGATTATCTTTATCAACAATCTGTAAATGGATAATAAAGATTGTGCATTAGATTTATCAGATTGATTTTGCTTAGAATTGCATTTACTCCTTGTCTAAATTGTCTATTTTTATACTATTATTAGATGCATTAATCTTTGTTGTTGTCCTATCTAATCATTTTTATTTTTATTTTGCAATGTGGAAAGAAACTGGTGCATTTTTATGATACCCATGCTTCAAGTGACTCTATGGCTTAAGCTGTTCCTTGAAAAATTAAATGCTATGCAAACAAAATATGTTCTGTGCTTTGAGGTACATTTGCCAGTTTTGTGTTTGCTTCTAGTAACGTCTGTGGCCAGTTAGCTCAGTTGGTTAGAGCGTGGAGTATGTAATGCCAAGGTCATGGGTTCGTTCCCTGTTTTGGCTACTTGCTTTTCTTGATGGACAAGAATGGAATAAGCTCATCGGTGTAGCATGAATACATGAAAACATAATAGACACATATATCACAAAATCTCTAAAAATCCATATCAGAAGCCAGCATGAGTGTCATCCTTTGGTTGATGAAGATTTTTCTCTACATGGCTCATTGACTTTTGTCTCAAATCGAGCAATATGGCATACCTAAGATTTACAAGGGCAAATTAATCAGTTATTATATTGCTGCTCAAACATAGAGGGCACTAGGTGTTACTAGAAGAAGAAGATACGTTCTCCCCTCTCATTAGTGCACACTAAAGTAAAAAAAATTAAAATGGAGAATTTCTAAACACCAGAGCACAAGTAATGGATCTCTGCATTCTTATTGCATCTTTTATTATTTCCAAATATTTGACATACTTCTGATTTGAAAAGTTTAAAAATGAGTTTAGACAAAGGACACCACTGAAAATGATGGAATTTATATGAATTGTAAATGAAGATTTGCAATACTCATACTTTGAATGAAAATGAAGCTTTAAACAAAAGGAGAAATAATCAACATTAGGTCCCACCGAGATTTGAACTCGGATTACTGGATTCAAAGTCCAGAGTGCTAACCATTACACCATGGAACCCTCAACTGAGCAAATACTTCTACTGAACTGAGCTCATCTTTTAAATGCAAAGAAAAGAAATTCAATACTTTATATATATGATTTCAAGTTTCTAATAAGCTCAGGGATGCAATAGGTGTTATGTAGAATATTTGTCTAAAACCAATGATAATATATAAAAAGTAACCTATTTTTAAGGAGAAGATAAATACTAGAAACCCAAATGCCTAGGACCAATTTCAGTTGGAGCATCACCCCTTATGTTATCCTAGCATTGAATTGACAGTTTTTCTGTATTGTCATATTTGCATATCAGCCGCTTACAATTGTTTCAAGCTTTATAACAGAGGACTGCCTTTTTTTAAAGACCAAGGATGAAAGTCTCTTGTGAGTTAAGTCTGATTATTACATCACAATTTGTAAATTAAGCTATAGTATGATTACAGAGTTTAGACTGAACAAAAAGTGCTTTCCTATGGATTGAAGTTTGTATTTTCTTAAGCTTTGCATTCCAAAATGTGCTAGCATTCTCTATTTCCAAAGGGCATGTTAAGCTAATTCCCCATTATATATTTTTTGTGTTAAAAGTTATTTACACACCATGGTAAGACATACTAAATTTAACACATAATGAATTACATCCTGGGATTATCTTTATCAACAATCTGTAAATGGATAATAAAGATTGTGCATTAGATTTATCAGATTGATTTTGCTTAGAATTGCATTTACTCCTTGTCTAAATTGTCTATTTTTATACTATTATTAGATGCATTAATCTTTGTTGTTGTCCTATCTAATCATTTTTTTTTATTTTGCAATGTGGAAAGAAACTGGTGCATTTTTATGATACCCATGCTTCAAGTGACTCTATGGCTTAAGCTGTTCCTTGAAAAATTAAATGCTATGCAAACAAAATATGTTCTGTGCTTTGAGGTACATTTGCCAGTTTTGTGTTTGCTTCTAGTAACATCTGTGGCCAGTTAGCTCAGTTGGTTAGAGCGTTGAGTATGTAATGCCAAGGTCATGGGTTCGATCCCTGTTTTGGCTACTTGCTTTTCTTGATGGACAAGAATGGAATAAGCTCATCGGTGTAGCATGAATACATGAAAAAATAATAGACACATATATCACAAAATCTCTAAAAATCCATATCAGAAGCCAGCATGAGTGTCATCCTTTGGCTGATGAAGATTTTTCTCTACATGGCTCATTGACTTTTGTCTCAAATCGAGCAATATGGCATACCTATGATTTGCAATGGCAAATTAATCAGTTATTATATTGCTGCTCAAACATAGAGGGCACTAGGTGTTGCTAGAAGAAGAAAATACGTTCTCCCCTCTCATTAGTGCACACTGAAGTAAAAAAATTAAAATGGAGAATTTCTAAACACCAGAGCACAAGTAATGGATCTCTGCATTCTTATTGCATCTTTTCTTATTTCCAAATATTTGACATACTTCTGATTTGAAAAGTTTAAAAATGAGTTTAGACAAAGGACACCACTGAAAATGATGGAATTTAAATGAATTGTAAATGAAGATTTGCAATACTCATACTTTGAATGAAAATGGAGCTTTAAACAAAAGGAGAAATAATCAACATTAGGTCCCACCGAGATTTGAACTCGGATTACTGGATTCAAAGTCCAGAGTGCTAACCATTACACCATGGAACCCTCAAATGAGCAAAGAATTCCACTTAACTGAGCTCATCTTTTAAGTGCAAAGAAAAGAAATTCAATACTTTATATATATGATTTCAAGTTTCTAATAAGCTCAGGGATGCAATAGGTGTTATGTAGAATGTTTGTCTAAAACCAATGATAATATATAAAAAGTAACCTATTTTTAAGGAGAAGATAAATACTAGAAACCCAAATGCCTAGGACCAATTTCAGTTGGAGCATCACCCCTTATGTTATCCTAGCATTGAATTGACAGTTTTTCTGTATTGTCATATTTGCCTATCATCCACTTACAATTGTTTCAAGCTTTATAACAGAGGACTGCCTTTTTTATAGACCAAGGATAAAAGTCTCTTGTGAGTTAAGTCTGATTATGACATCACAATTTGTAAATTAAGCTATAGTATGATTACAGAGTGTAGACTGAACAAAAAGTGCTTTCCTATGGATTGAAGTTTGTATTTTCTTAAGCTTTGCATTCCAAAAAGTGCTAGCATTCTCTATTTCCAAAGGGCACATTAAGCTACTTCCCCATTATATATTTTTTGTGTTAAAAGTTATTTATACACAACTTGGTAAAACATACTAAATTTAATACATAATGAATTACATCCTGGGATTATCTTTATCAACAATCTGTAAATGGATAATAAAGATTGTGCATTAGATTTATCAGATTGATTTTGCTTAGAATTGCATTTACTCCTTGTCTAAATTGTTTATTTTTATACTATTATTAGATGCATTAATCTTTGTTGTTGTCCCATCTAATCATTTTTTTTATTTTGCAATGTGGAAAGAAACTGGTGCATTTTTATGATACCCATGCTTCAAGTGACTCTATGGCTTAAGCTGTTCCTTGAAAAATTAAATGCTATGCAAACAAAATATGTTCTGTGCTTTGAGGTACATTTGCCAGTTTTGTGTTTGCTTTTTAAAACATCTGTGGACAGTTAGCTCAGTTGGTTAGAGTGTGGCACTCGTAATGCCAAGGTCATGGGTTCGATCCCTGTTTTGGCTACTTGCTATTCTTGATGGACAAGAATGGAATAAGCTCATCGGTGTAGCATGAATACTTGAAAATATAATAGACACATATATCACAAAATCTCTTCAAATCCATATCAGAAGCCAGCATGAGTGTCATCCTTTGGCTGATGAAGATTTTTCTCTACATGGCTCATTGACTTTTGTCTCAAATCGAGCAATATGGCATACCTAAGATTTGCAAGGGCAAATTAATCAGTTATTATATTGCTGCTCAAACATAGAGGGCACTAGGTGTTACTAGAAGAAGAAGATACGTTCTCCCCTCTCATTAGTGCACACTGAAGTAAAAAAAATTAAAATGGAGAATTTCTAAACACCAGAGCACAAGTAATGGATCTCTGCATTCTTATAGCATCTTTTCTTATTTCCAAATATTTGACATACTTCTGATTTGAAAAGTTTAAAAATGAGTTTAAACAAAGGACACCACTGAAAATGATGGAATTTATATGTTTTGTAAATGAAGATTTGCAACAATCATACTTTGAATGAAAATGGAGCTTTAAACAAAAGGAGAAATAATCAACATTAGGTTCCACCGAGATTTGAACTCGGATTACTGGATTCAAAGTCCAAATTGCTAACCATTACACCATGGAACCCTCAACTGAGCAAAGACTTCTACTGAAATGAGCTCATCTTTTAAATGCAAAGAAAAGAAATTCAATACTTTATATATATGATTTCAAGTTTCTAATAAGCTCAGGGATGCAATAGGTGTTATGTAGAATATTTGTCTAAAACCAATGATAATATATAAAAAGTAACCTATTTTTAAGGAGAAGATAAATACTAGAAACCCAAATGCCTAGGACCAATTTCAGTTGGAGAATCACCCCTTATGTTATCCTAGCATTGAATTGACAGTTTTTCTGTATTGTCATATTTGCATATCAGCCGCTTACAATTGTTTCAAGCTTTATAACAGAGGACTGCCTTTTTTTATAGACCAAGGATGAAAGTCTCTTGTGAGTTAAGTCTGATTATGACATCACAATTTGTAAATTAAGCTATAGTATGATTACAGAGTGTAGACTGAACAAAAAGTGCTTTCCTATGGATTGAAGTTTGTATTTTCTTAAGCTTTGCATTCCAAATTGTGCTAGCATTCTCTATTTCCAAAGGGCATGTTAAGCTAATTCCCCAATATATATTTTTTGTGTTAAAAGTTATTTACACACCATGGTAAGACATACTAAATTTATCACATAATGAATTACATCCTGGGATTATCTTTATCAACAATCTGTAAATGGATAATAAAGATTGTGCATTAGATTTATCAGATTGATTTTGCTTAGAATTGCATTTACTCCTTGTCTAAATTGTCTATTTTTATACTATTATTAGATGCATTAATCTTTGTTGTTGTCCTATCTAATCATTTTTTTTTTTATTTTGCAATGTGGAAAGAAACTGGTGCATTTTTATGATACCCATGCTTCAAGTGACTCTATGGCTTAAGCTGTTCCTTGAAAAATTAAATGCTATGCAAACAAAATATGTTCTGTGCTTTGAGGTACATTTGCCAGTTTTGTGTTTGCTTCTAGTAACATCTGTGGCCAGTTAGCTCAGTTGGTTAGAGCGTGGAGTATGTAATGCCAAGGTCATGGGTTCGTTCCCTGTTTTGGCTACTTGCTTTTCTTGATGGACAAGAATGGAATAAGCTCATCGGTGTAGCATGAATACATGAAAACATAATAGACACATATATCACAAAATCTCTAAAAATCCATATCAGAAGCCAGCATGAGTGTCATCCTTTGGTTGATGAAGATTTTTCTCTACATGGCTCATTGACTTTTGTCTCAAATCGAGCAATATGGCATACCTAAGATTTACAAGGGCAAATTAATCAGTTATTATATTGCTGCTCAAACATAGAGGGCACTAGATGTTACTAGAAGAAGAAGATACGTTCTCCCCTCTCATTAGTGCACACTAAAGTAAAAAAAATTAAAATGGAGAATTTCTAAACACCAGAGCACAAGTAATGGATCTCTGCATTCTTATTGCATCTTTTATTATTTCCAAATATTTGACATACTTCTGATTTGAAAAGTTTAAAAATGAGTTTAGACAAAGGACACCACTGAAAATGATGGAATTTATATGAATTGTAAATGAAGATTTGCAATACTCATACTTTGAATGAAAATGAAGCTTTAAACAAAAGGAGAAATAATCAACATTAGGTCCCACCGAGATTTGAACTCGGATTACTGGATTCAAAGTCCAGAGTGCTAACCATTACACCATGGAACCCTCAACTGAGCAAATACTTCTACTGAACTGAGCTCATCTTTTAAATGCAAAGAAAAGAAATTCAATACTTTATATATATATGATTTCAAGTTTCTAATAAGCTCAGGGATGCAATAGGTGTTATGTAGAATATTTGTCTAAAACCAATGATAATATATAAAAAGTAACCTATTTTTAAGGAGAAGATAAATACTAGAAACCCAAATGCCTAGGACCAATTTCAGTTGGAGCATCACCCCTTATGTTATCCTAGCATTGAATTGACAGTTTTTCTGTATTGTCATATTTGCCTATCATCCACTTACAATTGTTTCAAGCTTTATAACAGAGGACTGCCTTTTTTATAGACCAAGCATAAAAGTCTCTTGTGAGTTAAGTCTGATTATGACATCACAATTTGTAAATTAAGCTATAGTTTGATTACAGAGTGTAGACTGAACAAAAACTGCTTTCCTATGGATTGAAGTTTGTATTTTCTTAAGCTTTGCATTCCAAAAAGTGCTAGCATTCTCTATTTCCAAAGGGCACATTAAGCTACTTCCCCATTATATATTTTTTGTGTTAAAAGTTATTTATACACAACTTGGTAAAACATACTAAATTTAACACATAATGAATTACATCCTGGGATTATCTTTATCAACAATCTGTAAATGGATAAGAAAGATTGTGCATTAGATTTATCAGATTGATTTTGCTTAGAATTGCATTTACTCCTTGTCTAAATTGTTTATTTTTATACTATTATTAGATGCATTAATCTTTGTTGTTGTCCTATCTAATCATTTTTTTTATTTTGCAATGTGGAAAGAAACTGGTGCATTTTTATGATACCCATGCTTCAAGTGACTCTATGGCTTAAGCTGTTCCTTGAAAAATTAAATGCTATGCAAACAAAATATGTTCTGTGCTTTGAGGTACATTTGCCAGTTTTGTGTTTGCTTCTAGTAACATCTGTGTCCAGTTAGCTCAGTTGGTTAGAGCATGGTGCTTGTAATGCCATGGTCATGGGTTTGATCCCTATTTTGGCTACTTGCTTTTCTTGATATACAAGAATGGAATAAGCTCATCGGTGTAGCATGAATACTTGAAAATATAATAGACACATATATCACAAAATCTCTTCAAATCCATATCAGAAGCCAGCATGAGTGTCATCCTTTGGTTGATGAAGATTTTTCTCTACATGGCTCATTGACTTTTGTCTCAAATCGAGCAATATGGCATACCTAAGATTTGCAAGGGCAAATTAATCAGTTATTATATTGCTGCTCAAACATAGAGGGCACTAGGTGTTACTAGAAGAAGAAGATACGTTCTCCCCTCTCATTAGTGCACACTGAAGTAAAAAAAATTAAAATGGAGAATTTCTAAACACCAGAGCACAAGTAATGGATCTCTGCATTCTTATTGCATCTTTTCTTATTTCCAAATATTTGACATACTTCTGATTTGAAAAGTTTAAAAATGAGTTTAGACAAAGGACACCACTGAAAATGATGGAATTTATATGAATTGTACATGAAGATTTGCAATACTCATACTTTGAATGAAAATGAAGCTTTAAACAAAAGGAGAAATAATCAACATTAGGTCCCACCGAGATTTGAACTCGGATTACTGGATTCAAAGTCCAGAGTGTTAACCATTACACCATGGAACCCTCAACTGAGCAAATACTTCTACTGAACTGAGCTCATCTTTTAAATGCAAAGAAAAGAAATTCAATACTTTATATATATGATTTCAAGTTTCTAATAAGATCAGGGATGCAATAGGTGTTATGTAGAATATTTGTCTAAAACCAATGATAATATATAAAAAGTAACCTATTTTTAAGGAGAAGATAAATACTAGAAACCCAAATGCCTAGGACCAATTTAAGTTGGAGCATCACCCCTTATGTTATCCTAGCATTGAATTGACAGTTTTTCTGTATTGTCATATTTGCATATCAGCCGCTTACAATTGTTTCAAGCTTTATAACAGAGGACTGCCTTTTTTTATAGACCAAGGATGAAAGTCTCTTGTGAGTTAAGTCTGATTATGACATCACAATTTGTAAATTAAGCTATAGTATGATTACAGAGTGTAGACTGAACAAAAAGTGCTTTCCTATGGATTGAAGTTTGTATTTTCTTAAGCTTTGCATTCCAAAATGTGCTAGCATTCTCTATTTCCAAAGGGCATGTTAAGCTAATTCCCCATTATATATTTTTTGTGTTAAAAGTTATTTACACACCATGGTAAGACATACTAAATTTAACACATAATGAATTACATCCTGGGATTATCTTTATCAACAATCTGTAAATGGATAATAAAGATTGTGCATTAGATTTATCAGATTGATTTTGCTTAGAATTGCATTTACTCCTTGTCTAAATTGTCTATTTTTATACTATTATTAGATGCATTAATCTTTGTTGTTGTCCTATCTAATCATTCTTTTTTATTTTGCAATGTGGAAAGAAACTGGTGCATTTTTATGATACCCATGCTTCAAGTGACTCTATGTCTTAAGCTGTTCCTTGAAAAATTAAATGCTATGCAAACAAAATATGTTCTGTGCTTTGAGGTACATTTGCCAGTTTTGTGTTTGCTTCTAGTAACATCTGTGGCCAGTTAGCTCAGTTGGTTAGAGCGTGGAGTATGTAATGCCAAGGTCATGGGTTTGATCCATGTTTTGGCTACTTGCTTTTCTTGATGGACAAGAATGGAATAAGCTCATCGGTGTAGCATGAATACATGAAAACATAATAGACACATATATCACAAAATCTCTAAAAATCCATATCAGAAGCCAGCATGAGTGTCATCCTTTGGCTGATGAAGATTTTTCTCTACATGGCTCATTGACTTTTGTCTCAAATCGAGCAATATGGCATACCTATGATTTGCAATGGCAAATTAATCAGTTATTATATTGCTGCTCAAACATAGAGGGCACTAGGTGTTACTAGAAGAAGAAGATACGTTCTCCCCTCTCATTAGTGCACACTGAAGTAAAAAAATTAAAATGGAGAATTTCTAAACACCAGAGCACAAGTAATGGATCTCTGCATTCTTATTGCATCTTTTATTATTTCCAAATATTTGACATACTTCTGATTTGAAAAGTTTAAAAATGAGTTTAGACAAAGGACACCACTGAAAATGATGGAATTTAAATGAATTGTAAATGAAGATTTGCAATACTCATACTTTGAATGAAAATGGAGCTTTAAACAAAAGGAGAAATAATCAACATTAGGTCCCACCGAGATTTGAACTCGGATTACTGGATTCAAAGTCCAGAACGCTAACCATTACACCATGGAACCCTCAAATTAGCAAAGAATTCCACTTAACTGAGCTCATCTTTTAAATGCAAAGAAAAGAAATTCAATACTTTATATATATGATTTCAAGTTTCTAATAAGCTCAGGGATGCAATAGGTGTTATGTAGAATGTTTGTCTAAAACCAATGATAATATATAAAAAGTAACCTATTTTTAAGGAGAAGATAATATCAAATGCCTAGGACCAATTTCAGTTGGAGCATCACCCCTTATGTTATCCTACCATTGAATTGACAGTTTTTCTGTATTGTCATATTTGCCTATCATCCACTTACAATTGTTTCAAGCTTTATAACAGAGGACTGCCTTTTTTATAGACCAAGGATAAAAGTCTCTTGTGAGTTAAGTCTGATTATGACATCACAATTTGTAAATTAAGCTATAGTATGATTACAGAGTGTAGACTGAACAAAAAGTGCTTTCCTATGGATTGAAGTTTGTATTTTCTTAAGCTTTGCATTCCAAAAAGTGCTAGCATTCTCTATTTCCAAAGGGCACATTAAGCTACTTCCCCATTATATATTTTTTGTGTTAAAAGTTATTTATACACAACTTGGTAAAACATACTAAATTTAACACATAATGAATTACATCCTGGGATTATCTTTATCAACAATCTGTAAATGGATAAGAAAGATTGTGCATTAGATTTATCAGATTGATTTTGCTTAGAATTGCATTTACTCCTTGTCTAAATTGTTTATTTTTATACTATTATTAGATGCATTAATCTTTGTTGTTGTCCTATCTAATCATTTTTTTTATTTTGCAATGTGGAAAGAAACTGGTGCATTTTTATGATACCCATGCTTCAAGTGACTCTATGGCTTAAGCTGTTCCTTGAAAAATTAAATGCTATGCAAACAAAATATGTTCTGTGCTTTGAGGTACATTTGCCAGTTTTGTGTTTGCTTCTAGTAACATCTGTGTCCAGTTAGCTCAGTTGGTTAGAGCATGGTGCTTGTAATGCCATGGTCATGGGTTTGATCCCTATTTTGGCTACTTGCTTTTCTTGATATACAAGAATGGAATAAGCTCATCGGTGTAGCATGAATACTTGAAAATATAATAGACACATATATCACAAAATCTCTTCAAATCCATATCAGAAGCCAGCATGAGTGTCATCCTTTGGTTGATGAAGATTTTTCTCTACATGGCTCATTGACTTTTGTCTCAAATCGAGCAATATGGCATACCTAAGATTTGCAAGGGCAAATTAATCAGTTATTATATTGCTGCTCAAACATAGAGGGCACTAGGTGTTACTAGAAGAAGAAGATACGTTCTCCCCTCTCATTAGTGCACACTGAAGTAAAAAAAATTAAAATGGAGAATTTCTAAACACCAGAGCACAAGTAATGGATCTCTGCATTCTTATTGCATCTTTTCTTATTTCCAAATATTTGACATACTTCTGATTTGAAAAGTTTAAAAATGAGTTTAGACAAAGGACACCACTGAAAATGATGGAATTTATATGAATTGTACATGAAGATTTGCAATACTCATACTTTGAATGAAAATGAAGCTTTAAACAAAAGGAGAAATAATCAACATTAGGTCCCACCGAGATTTGAACTCGGATTACTGGATTCAAAGTCCAGAGTGTTAACCATTACACCATGGAACCCTCAACTGAGCAAATACTTCTACTGAACTGAGCTCATCTTTTAAATGCAAAGAAAAGAAATTCAATACTTTATATATATGATTTCAAGTTTCTAATAAGATCAGGGATGCAATAGGTGTTATGTAGAATATTTGTCTAAAACCAATGATAATATATAAAAAGTAACCTATTTTTAAGGAGAAGATAAATACTAGAAACCCAAATGCCTAGGACCAATTTAAGTTGGAGCATCACCCCTTATGTTATCCTAGCATTGAATTGACAGTTTTTCTGTATTGTCATATTTGCATATCAGCCGCTTACAATTGTTTCAAGCTTTATAACAGAGGACTGCCTTTTTTTATAGACCAAGGATGAAAGTCTCTTGTGAGTTAAGTCTGATTATGACATCACAATTTGTAAATTAAGCTATAGTATGATTACAGAGTGTAGACTGAACAAAAAGTGCTTTCCTATGGATTGAAGTTTGTATTTTCTTAAGCTTTGCATTCCAAAATGTGCTAGCATTCTCTATTTCCAAAGGGCATGTTAAGCTAATTCCCCATTATATATTTTTTGTGTTAAAAGTTATTTACACACCATGGTAAGACATACTAAATTTAACACATAATGAATTACATCCTGGGATTATCTTTATCAACAATCTGTAAATGGATAATAAAGATTGTGCATTAGATTTATCAGATTGATTTTGCTTAGAATTGCATTTACTCCTTGTCTAAATTGTCTATTTTTATACTATTATTAGATGCATTAATCTTTGTTGTTGTCCTATCTAATCATTCTTTTTTATTTTGCAATGTGGAAAGAAACTGGTGCATTTTTATGATACCCATGCTTCAAGTGACTCTATGTCTTAAGCTGTTCCTTGAAAAATTAAATGCTATGCAAACAAAATATGTTCTGTGCTTTGAGGTACATTTGCCAGTTTTGTGTTTGCTTCTAGTAACATCTGTGGCCAGTTAGCTCAGTTGGTTAGAGCGTGGAGTATGTAATGCCAAGGTCATGGGTTTGATCCATGTTTTGGCTACTTGCTTTTCTTGATGGACAAGAATGGAATAAGCTCATCGGTGTAGCATGAATACATGAAAACATAATAGACACATATATCACAAAATCTCTAAAAATCCATATCAGAAGCCAGCATGAGTGTCATCCTTTGGCTGATGAAGATTTTTCTCTACATGGCTCATTGACTTTTGTCTCAAATCGAGCAATATGGCATACCTATGATTTGCAATGGCAAATTAATCAGTTATTATATTGCTGCTCAAACATAGAGGGCACTAGGTGTTACTAGAAGAAGAAGATACGTTCTCCCCTCTCATTAGTGCACACTGAAGTAAAAAAATTAAAATGGAGAATTTCTAAACACCAGAGCACAAGTAATGGATCTCTGCATTCTTATTGCATCTTTTATTATTTCCAAATATTTGACATACTTCTGATTTGAAAAGTTTAAAAATGAGTTTAGACAAAGGACACCACTGAAAATGATGGAATTTAAATGAATTGTAAATGAAGATTTGCAATACTCATACTTTGAATGAAAATGGAGCTTTAAACAAAAGGAGAAATAATCAACATTAGGTCCCACCGAGATTTGAACTCGGATTACTGGATTCAAAGTCCAGAACGCTAACCATTACACCATGGAACCCTCAAATTAGCAAAGAATTCCACTTAACTGAGCTCATCTTTTAAATGCAAAGAAAAGAAATTCAATACTTTATATATATGATTTCAAGTTTCTAATAAGCTCAGGGATGCAATAGGTGTTATGTAGAATGTTTGTCTAAAACCAATGATAATATATAAAAAGTAACCTATTTTTAAGGAGAAGATAAATACTAGAAACCCAAATGCCTAGGACCAATTTCAGTTGGAGCATCACCCCTTATGTTATCCTAGCATTGAATTGACAGTTTTTCTGTATTGTCATATTTGCCTATCATCCACTTACAATTGTTTCAAGCTTTATAACAGAGGACTGCCTTTTTTATAGACCAAGGATAAAAGTCTCTTGTGAGTTAAGTCTGATTATGACATCACAATTTGTAAATTAAGCTATAGTATGATTACAGAGTGTAGACTGAACAAAAAGTGCTTTCCTATGGATTGAAGTTTGTATTTTCTTAAGCTTTGCATTCCAAAAAGTGCTAGCATTCTCTATTTCCAAAGGGCACATTAAGCTACTTCCCCATTATATATTTTTTGTGTTAAAAGTTATTTATACACAACTTGGTAAAACATACTAAATTTAACACATAATGAATTACATCCTGGGATTATCTTTATCAACAATCTGTAAATGGATAAGAAAGATTGTGCATTAGATTTATCAGATTGATTTTGCTTAGAATTGCATTTACTCCTTGTCTAAATTGTTTATTTTTATACTATTATTAGATGCATTAATCTTTGTTGTTGTCCTATCTAATCATTTTTTTTATTTTGCAATGTGGAAAGAAACTGGTGCATTTTTATGATACCCATGCTTCAAGTGACTCTATGGCTTAAGCTGTTCCTTGAAAAATTAAATGCTATGCAAACAAAATATGTTCTGTGCTTTGAGGTACATTTGCCAGTTTTGTGTTTGCTTCTAGTAACATCTGTGTCCAGTTAGCTCAGTTGGTTAGAGCATGGTGCTTGTAATGCCATGGTCATGGGTTTGATCCCTATTTTGGCTACTTGCTTTTCTTGATATACAAGAATGGAATAAGCTCATCGGTGTAGCATGAATACTTGAAAATATAATAGACACATATATCACAAAATCTCTTCAAATCCATATCAGAAGCCAGCATGAGTGTCATCCTTTGGTTGATGAAGATTTTTCTCTACATGGCTCATTGACTTTTGTCTCAAATCGAGCAATATGGCATACCTAAGATTTGCAAGGGCAAATTAATCAGTTATTATATTGCTGCTCAAACATAGAGGGCACTAGGTGTTACTAGAAGAAGAAGATACGTTCTCCCCTCTCATTAGTGCACACTGAAGTAAAAAAAATTAAAATGGAGAATTTCTAAACACCAGAGCACAAGTAATGGATCTCTGCATTCTTATTGCATCTTTTCTTATTTCCAAATATTTGACATACTTCTGATTTGAAAAGTTTAAAAATGAGTTTAGACAAAGGACACCACTGAAAATGATGGAATTTATATGAATTGTACATGAAGATTTGCAATACTCATACTTTGAATGAAAATGAAGCTTTAAACAAAAGGAGAAATAATCAACATTAGGTCCCACCGAGATTTGAACTCGGATTACTGGATTCAAAGTCCAGAGTGTTAACCATTACACCATGGAACCCTCAACTGAGCAAATACTTCTACTGAACTGAGCTCATCTTTTAAATGCAAAGAAAAGAAATTCAATACTTTATATATATGATTTCAAGTTTCTAATAAGATCAGGGATGCAATAGGTGTTATGTAGAATATTTGTCTAAAACCAATGATAATATATAAAAAGTAACCTATTTTTAAGGAGAAGATAAATACTAGAAACCCAAATGCCTAGGACCAATTTAAGTTGGAGCATCACCCCTTATGTTATCCTAGCATTGAATTGACAGTTTTTCTGTATTGTCATATTTGCATATCAGCCGCTTACAATTGTTTCAAGCTTTATAACAGAGGACTGCCTTTTTTTATAGACCAAGGATGAAAGTCTCTTGTGAGTTAAGTCTGATTATGACATCACAATTTGTAAATTAAGCTATAGTATGATTACAGAGTGTAGACTGAACAAAAAGTGCTTTCCTATGGATTGAAGTTTGTATTTTCTTAAGCTTTGCATTCCAAAATGTGCTAGCATTCTCTATTTCCAAAGGGCATGTTAAGCTAATTCCCCATTATATATTTTTTGTGTTAAAAGTTATTTACACACCATGGTAAGACATACTAAATTTAACACATAATGAATTACATCCTGGGATTATCTTTATCAACAATCTGTAAATGGATAATAAAGATTGTGCATTAGATTTATCAGATTGATTTTGCTTAGAATTGCATTTACTCCTTGTCTAAATTGTCTATTTTTATACTATTATTAGATGCATTAATCTTTGTTGTTGTCCTATCTAATCATTCTTTTTTATTTTGCAATGTGGAAAGAAACTGGTGCATTTTTATGATACCCATGCTTCAAGTGACTCTATGTCTTAAGCTGTTCCTTGAAAAATTAAATGCTATGCAAACAAAATATGTTCTGTGCTTTGAGGTACATTTGCCAGTTTTGTGTTTGCTTCTAGTAACATCTGTGGCCAGTTAGCTCAGTTGGTTAGAGCGTGGAGTATGTAATGCCAAGGTCATGGGTTTGATCCATGTTTTGGCTACTTGCTTTTCTTGATGGACAAGAATGGAATAAGCTCATCGGTGTAGCATGAATACATGAAAACATAATAGACACATATATCACAAAATCTCTAAAAATCCATATCAGAAGCCAGCATGAGTGTCATCCTTTGGCTGATGAAGATTTTTCTCTACATGGCTCATTGACTTTTGTCTCAAATCGAGCAATATGGCATACCTATGATTTGCAATGGCAAATTAATCAGTTATTATATTGCTGCTCAAACATAGAGGGCACTAGGTGTTACTAGAAGAAGAAGATACGTTCTCCCCTCTCATTAGTGCACACTGAAGTAAAAAAATTAAAATGGAGAATTTCTAAACACCAGAGCACAAGTAATGGATCTCTGCATTCTTATTGCATCTTTTATTATTTCCAAATATTTGACATACTTCTGATTTGAAAAGTTTAAAAATGAGTTTAGACAAAGGACACCACTGAAAATGATGGAATTTAAATGAATTGTAAATGAAGATTTGCAATACTCATACTTTGAATGAAAATGGAGCTTTAAACAAAAGGAGAAATAATCAACATTAGGTCCCACCGAGATTTGAACTCGGATTACTGGATTCAAAGTCCAGAACGCTAACCATTACACCATGGAACCCTCAAATTAGCAAAGAATTCCACTTAACTGAGCTCATCTTTTAAATGCAAAGAAAAGAAATTCAATACTTTATATATATGATTTCAAGTTTCTAATAAGCTCAGGGATGCAATAGGTGTTATGTAGAATGTTTGTCTAAAACCAATGATAATATATAAAAAGTAACCTATTTTTAAGGAGAAGATAAATACTAGAAACCCAAATGCCTAGGACCAATTTCAGTTGGAGCATCACCCCTTATGTTATCCTAGCATTGAATTGACAGTTTTTCTGTATTGTCATATTTGCCTATCATCCACTTACAATTGTTTCAAGCTTTATAACAGAGGACTGCCTTTTTTATAGACCAAGGATAAAAGTCTCTTGTGAGTTAAGTCTGATTATGACATCACAATTTGTAAATTAAGCTATAGTATGATTACAGAGTGTAGACTGAACAAAAAGTGCTTTCCTATGGATTGAAGTTTGTATTTTCTTAAGCTTTGCATTCCAAAAAGTGCTAGCATTCTCTATTTCCAAAGGGCACATTAAGCTACTTCCCCATTATATATTTTTTGTGTTAAAAGTTATTTATACACAACTTGGTAAAACATACTAAATTTAACACATAATGAATTACATCCTGGGATTATCTTTATCAACAATCTGTAAATGGATAAGAAAGATTGTGCATTAGATTTATCAGATTGATTTTGCTTAGAATTGCATTTACTCCTTGTCTAAATTGTTTATTTTTATACTATTATTTGATGCATTAATCTTTGTTGTTGTCCTATCTAATCATTTTTTTATTTTGCAATGTGGAAAGAAACTGGTGCATTTTTATGATACCCATGCTTCAAGTGACTCTATGGCTTAAGCTGTTCCTTGAAAAATTAAATGCTATGCAAACAAAATATGTTCTGTGCTTTGAGGTACATTTGCCAGTTTTGTGTTTGCTTCTAGTAACATCTGTGTCCAGTTAGCTCAGTTGGTTAGAGCATGGCGCTTGAAATGCCAAGGTCATGGGTTTGATCCCTATTTTGGCTACTTGCTTTTCTTGATATACAAGAATGGAATAAGCTCATCGGTGTAGCATGAATACTTGAAAATATAATAGACACATATATCACAAAATCTCTTCAAATCCATATCAGAAGCCAGCATGAGTGTCATCCTTTGGTTGATGAAGATTTTTCTCTACATGGCTCATTGACTTTTGTCTCAAATCGAGCAATATGGCATACCTAAGATTTGCAAGGGCAAATTAATCAGTTATTATATTGCTGCTCAAACATAGAGGGCACTAGGTGTTACTAGAAGAAGAAGATACGTTCTCCTCTCTCATTAGTGCACACTGAAGTAAAAAAAATTAAAATGGAGAATTTCTAAACACCAGAGCACAAGTAATGGATCTCTGCATTCTTATTGCATCTTTTCTTATTTCCAAATATTTGACATACTTCTGATTTGAAAAGTTTAAAAATGAGTTTAGACAAAGGACACCACTGAAAATGATGGAATTTATATGAATTGTAAATGAAGATTTGCAATACTCATACTTTGAATGAAAATGAAGCTTTAAACAAAAGGAGAAATAATCAACATTAGGTCCCACCGAGATTTGAACTCGGATTACTGGATTCAAAGTCCAGAGTGCTAACCATTACACCATGGAACCCTCAACTGAGCAAATACTTCTACTGAACTGAGCTCATCTTTTAAATGCAAAGAAAAGAAATTCAATACTTTATATATATGATTTCAAGTTTCTAATAAGCTCAGGGATGCAATAGGTGTTATGTAGAATATTTGTCTAAAACCAATGATAATATATAAAAAGTAACCTATTTTTAAGGAGAAGATAAATACTAGAAACCCAAATGCCTAGGACCAATTTCAGTTGGAGCATCACCCCTTATGTTATCCTAGCATTGAATTGACAGTTTTTCTGTATTGTCATATTTGCCTATCATCCACTTACAATTGTTTCAAGCTTTATAACAGAGGACTGCCTTTTTTATAGACCAAGGATAAAAGTCTCTTGTGAGTTAAGTCTGATTATGACATCACAATTTGTAAATTAAGCTATAGTTTGATTACAGAGTGTAGACTGAACAAAAACTGCTTTCCTATGGATTGAAGTTTGTATTTTCTTAAGCTTTGCATTCCAAAAAGTGCTAGCATTCTCTATTTCCAAAGGGCACATTAAGCTACTTCCCCATTATATATTTTTTGTGTTAAAAGTTATTTATACACAACTTGGTAAAACATACTAAATTTAACACATAATGAATTACATCCTGGGATTATCTTTATCAACAATCTGTAAATGGATAAGAAAGATTGTGCATTAGATTTATCAGATTGATTTTGCTTAGAATTGCATTTACTCCTTGTCTAAATTGTTTATTTTTATACTATTATTAGATGCATTAATCTTTGTTGTTGTCCTATCTAATCATTTTTTTTATTTTGCAATGTGGAAAGAAACTGGTGCATTTTTATGATACCCATGCTTCAAGTGACTCTATGGCTTAAGCTGTTCCTTGAAAAATTAAATGCTATGCAAACAAAATATGTTCTGTGCTTTGAGGTACATTTGCCAGTTTTGTGTTTGCTTCTAGTAACATCTGTGTCCAGTTAGCTCAGTTGGTTAGAGCATGGTGCTTGTAATGCCATGGTCATGGGTTTGATCCCTATTTTGGCTACTTGCTTTTCTTGATATACAAGAATGGAATAAGCTCATCGGTGTAGCATGAATACTTGAAAATATAATAGACACATATATCACAAAATCTCTTCAAATCCATATCAGAAGCCAGCATGAGTGTCATCCTTTGGTTGATGAAGATTTTTCTCTACATGGCTCATTGACTTTTGTCTCAAATCGAGCAATATGGCATACCTAAGATTTGCAAGGGCAAATTAATCAGTTATTATATTGCTGCTCAAACATAGAGGGCACTAGGTGTTACTAGAAGAAGAAGATACGTTCTCCCCTCTCATTAGTGCACACTGAAGTAAAAAAAATTAAAATGGAGAATTTCTAAACACCAGAGCACAAGTAATGGATCTCTGCATTCTTATTGCATCTTTTCTTATTTCCAAATATTTGACATACTTCTGATTTGAAAAGTTTAAAAATGAGTTTAGACAAAGGACACCACTGAAAATGATGGAATTTATATGAATTGTACATGAAGATTTGCAATACTCATACTTTGAATGAAAATGAAGCTTTAAACAAAAGGAGAAATAATCAACATTAGGTCCCACCGAGATTTGAACTCGGATTACTGGATTCAAAGTCCAGAGTGTTAACCATTACACCATGGAACCCTCAACTGAGCAAATACTTCTACTGAACTGAGCTCATCTTTTAAATGCAAAGAAAAGAAATTCAATACTTTATATATATGATTTCAAGTTTCTAATAAGATCAGGGATGCAATAGGTGTTATGTAGAATATTTGTCTAAAACCAATGATAATATATAAAAAGTAACCTATTTTTAAGGAGAAGATAAATACTAGAAACCCAAATGCCTAGGACCAATTTAAGTTGGAGCATCACCCCTTATGTTATCCTAGCATTGAATTGACAGTTTTTCTGTATTGTCATATTTGCATATCAGCCGCTTACAATTGTTTCAAGCTTTATAACAGAGGACTGCCTTTTTTTATAGACCAAGGATGAAAGTCTCTTGTGAGTTAAGTCTGATTATGACATCACAATTTGTAAATTAAGCTATAGTATGATTACAGAGTGTAGACTGAACAAAAAGTGCTTTCCTATGGATTGAAGTTTGTATTTTCTTAAGCTTTGCATTCCAAAATGTGCTAGCATTCTCTATTTCCAAAGGGCATGTTAAGCTAATTCCCCATTATATATTTTTTGTGTTAAAAGTTATTTACACACCATGGTAAGACATACTAAATTTAACACATAATGAATTACATCCTGGGATTATCTTTATCAACAATCTGTAAATGGATAATAAAGATTGTGCATTAGATTTATCAGATTGATTTTGCTTAGAATTGCATTTACTCCTTGTCTAAATTGTCTATTTTTATACTATTATTAGATGCATTAATCTTTGTTGTTGTCCTATCTAATCATTCTTTTTTATTTTGCAATGTGGAAAGAAACTGGTGCATTTTTATGATACCCATGCTTCAAGTGACTCTATGTCTTAAGCTGTTCCTTGAAAAATTAAATGCTATGCAAACAAAATATGTTCTGTGCTTTGAGGTACATTTGCCAGTTTTGTGTTTGCTTCTAGTAACATCTGTGGCCAGTTAGCTCAGTTGGTTAGAGCGTGGAGTATGTAATGCCAAGGTCATGGGTTCGATCCATGTTTTGGCTACTTGCTTTTCTTGATGGACAAGAATGGAATAAGCTCATCGGTGTAGCATGAATACATGAAAACATAATAGACACATATATCACAAAATCTCTAAAAATCCATATCAGAAGCCAGCATGAGTGTCATCCTTTGGCTGATGAAGATTTTTCTCTACATGGCTCATTGACTTTTGTCTCAAATCGAGCAATATGGCATACCTATGATTTGCAATGGCAAATTAATCAGTTATTATATTGCTGCTCACACATAGAGGGCACTAGGTGTTACTAGAAGAAGAAGATACGTTCTCCCCTCTCATTAGTGCACACTGAAGTAAAAAAATTAAAATGGAGAATTTCTAAACACCAGAGCACAAGTAATGGATCTCTGCATTCTTATTGCATCTTTTATTATTTCCAAATATTTGACATACTTCTGATTTGAAAAGTTTAAAAATGAGTTTAGACAAAGGACACCACTGAAAATGATGGAATTTAAATGAATTGTAAATGAAGATTTGCAATACTCATACTTTGAATGAAAATGGAGCTTTAAACAAAAGGAGAAATAATCAACATTAGGTCCCACCGAGATTTGAACTCGTATTACTGGATTCAAAGTCCAGAACGCTAACCATTACACCATGGAACCCTCAAATGAGCAAAGAATTCCACTTAACTGAGCTCATCTTTTAAATGCAAAGAAAAGAAATTCAATACTTTATATATATGATTTCAAGTTTCTAATAAGCTCAGGGATGCAATAGGTGTTATGTAGAATGTTTGTCTAAAACCAATGATAATATATAAAAAGTAACCTATTTTTAAGGAGAAGATAAATACTAGAAACCCAAATGCCTAGGACCAATTTCAGTTGGAGCATCACCCCTTATGTTATCCTAGCATTGAATTGACAGTTTTTCTGTATTGTCATATTTGCCTATCATCCACTTACAATTGTTTCAAGCTTTATAACAGAGGACTGCCTTTTTTATAGACCAAGGATAAAAGTCTCTTGTGAGTTAAGTCTGATTATGACATCACAATTTGTAAATTAAGCTATAGTATGATTACAGAGTGTAGACTGAACAAAAAGTGCTTTCCTATGGATTGAAGTTTGTATTTTCTTAAGCTTTGCATTCCAAAAAGTGCTAGCATTCTCTATTTCCAAAGGGCACATTAAGCTACTTCCCCATTATATATTTTTTGTGTTAAAAGTTATTTATACACAACTTGGTAAAACATACTAAATTTAACACATAATGAATTACATCCTGGGATTATCTTTATCAACAATCTGTAAATGGATAAGAAAGATTGTGCATTAGATTTATCAGATTGATTTTGCTTAGAATTGCATTTACTCCTTGTCTAAATTGTTTATTTTTATACTATTATTTGATGCATTAATCTTTGTTGTTGTCCTATCTAATCATTTTTTTATTTTGCAATGTGGAAAGAAACTGGTGCATTTTTATGATACCCATGCTTCAAGTGACTCTATGGCTTAAGCTGTTCCTTGAAAAATTAAATGCTATGCAAACAAAATATGTTCTGTGCTTTGAGGTACATTTGCCAGTTTTGTGTTTGCTTCTAGTAACATCTGTGTCCAGTTAGCTCAGTTGGTTAGAGCATGGCGCTTGAAATGCCAAGGTCATGGGTTTGATCCCTATTTTGGCTACTTGCTTTTCTTGATATACAAGAATGGAATAAGCTCATCGGTGTAGCATGAATACTTGAAAATATAATAGACACATATATCACAAAATCTCTTCAAATCCATATCAGAAGCCAGCATGAGTGTCATCCTTTGGTTGATGAAGATTTTTCTCTACATGGCTCATTGACTTTTGTCTCAAATCGAGCAATATGGCATACCTAAGATTTGCAAGGGCAAATTAATCAGTTATTATATTGCTGCTCAAACATAGAGGGCACTAGGTGTTACTAGAAGAAGAAGATACGTTCTCCCCTCTCATTAGTGCACACTGAAGTAAAAAAAATTAAAATGGAGAATTTCTAAACACCAGAGCACAAGTAATGGATCTCTGCATTCTTATTGCATCTTTTCTTATTTCCAAATATTTGACATACTTCTGATTTGAAAAGTTTAAAAATGAGTTTAGACAAAGGACACCACTGAAAATGATGGAATTTATATGAATTGTAAATGAAGATTTGCAATACTCATACTTTGAATGAAAATGAAGCTTTAAACAAAAGGAGAAATAATCAACATTAGGTCCCACCGAGATTTGAACTCGGGTTACTGGATTCAAAGTCCAGAGTGCTAACCATTACACCATGGAACCCTCAACTGAGCAAATACTTCTACTGAACTGAGCTCATCTTTTAAATGCAAAGAAAAGAAAGTCAATACTTTATATATATGATTTCAAGTTTCTAATAAGCTCAGGGATGCAATAGGTGTTATGTAGAATATTTGTCTAAAACCAATGATAATATATAAAAAGTAACCTATTTTTAAGGAGAAGATAAATACTAGAAACCCAAATGCCTAGGACCAATTTCAGTTGGAGCATCACCCCTTATGTTATCCTAGCATTGAATTGACAGTTTTTCTGTATTGTCATATTTGCATATCAGCCGCTTACAATTGTTTCAAGCTTTATAACAGAGGACTGCCTTTTTTTATAGACCAAGAATGAAAGTCTCTTGTGAGTTAAGTCTGATTATGACATCACAATTTGTAAATTAAGCTATAGTATGATTACAGAGTGTAGACTGAACAAAAAGTGCTTTCCTATGGATTGAAGTTTGTATTTTCTTAAGCTTGGCATTCCAAAAAGTGCTAGCATTCTCTATTTCCAAAGGGCATGTTAAGCTAATTCCTCATTATATATTTTTTGTGTTAAAAGTTATTTACACACCATGGTAAGACATACTAAATTTAACACATAATGAATTACATCCTGGGATTATCTTTATCAACAATCTGTAAATGGATAATAAAGATTGTGCATTAGATTTATCAGATTGATTTTGCTTAGAATTGCATTTACTCCTTGTCTAAATTGTCTATTTTTATACTATTATTAGATGCATTAATCTTTGTTGTTGTCCTATCTAATCATTTTTTTTATATTTTGCAATGTGGAAAGAAACTGGTGCATTTTTATGATACCCATGCTTCAAGTGACTCTATGGCTTAAGCTGTTCCTTGAAAAATTAAATGCTATGCAAACAAAATATGTTCTGTGCTTTGAGGTACATTTGCCAGTTTTGTGTTTGCTTCTAGTAACATCTGTGTCCAGTTAGCTCAGTTGGTTAGAGCATGGCGCTTGAAATGCCAAGGTCATGGGTTTGATCCCTATTTTGGCTACTTGCTTTTCTTGATATACAAGAATGGAATAAGCTCATCGGTGTAGCATGAATACTTGAAAATATAATAGACACATATATCACAAAATCTCTAAAAATCCATATCAGAAGCCAGCATGAGTGTCATCCTTTGGTTGATGAAGATTTTTCTCTACATGGCTCATTGACTTTTGTCTCAAATCGAGCAATATGGCATACCTAAGATTTGCAAGGGCAAATTAATCAGTTATTATATTGCTGCTCAAACATAGAGGGCACTAGGTGTTACTAGAAGAAGAAGATACGTTCTCCCCTCTCATTAGTGCACACTGAAGTAAAAAAAATTAAAATGGAGAATTTCTAAACACCAGAGCACAAGTAATGGATCTCTGCATTCTTATTGCATCTTTTCTTATTTCCAAATATTTGACATACTTCTGATTTGAAAAGTTTAAAAATGAGTTTAGACAAAGGACACCACTGAAAATGATGGAATTTAAATGAATTGTAAATGAAGATTTGCAATACTCATACTTTGAATGAAAATGGAGCTTTAAACAAAAGGAGAAATAATCAACATTAGGTCCCACCGAGATTTGAACTCGGATTACTGGATTCAAAGTCCAGAGTGCTAACCATTACACCATGGAACCCTCAAATGAGCAAAGAATTCCACTTAACTGAGCTCATCTTTTAAGTGCAAAGAAAAGAAATTCAATACTTTATATATATGATTTCAAGTTTCTAATAAGCTCAGGGATGCAATAGGTGTTATGTAGAATGTTTGTCTAAAACCAATGATAATATATAAAAAGTAACCTATTTTTAAGGAGAAGATAAATACTAGAAACCCAAATGCCTAGGACCAATTTCAGTTGGAGCATCACCCCTTATGTTATCCTAGCATTGAATTGACAGTTTTTCTGTATTGTCATATTTGCCTATCATCCACTTACAATTGTTTCAAGCTTTATAACAGAGGACTGCCTTTTTTATAGACCAAGGATAAAAGTCTCTTGTGAGTTAAGTCTGATTATGACATCACAATTTGTAAATTAAGCTATAGTATGATTACAGAGTGTAGACTGAACAAAAAGTGCTTTCCTATGGATTGAAGTTTGTATTTTCTTAAGCTTTGCATTCCAAAAAGTGCTAGCATTCTCTATTTCCAAAGGGCACATTAAGCTACTTCCCCATTATATATTTTTTGTGTTAAAAGTTATTTATACACAACTTGGTAAAACATACTAAATTTAATACATAATGAATTACATCCTGGGATTATCTTTATCAACAATCTGTAAATGGATAATAAAGATTGTGCATTAGATTTATCAGATTGATTTTGCTTAGAATTGCATTTACTCCTTGTCTAAATTGTTTATTTTTATAATATTATTAGATGCATTAATCTTTGTTGTTGTCCCATCTAATCATTTTTTTTATTTTGCAATGTGGAAAGAAACTGGTGCATTTTTATGATACCCATGCTTCAAGTGACTCTATGGCTTAAGCTGTTCCTTGAAAAATTAAATGCTATGCAAACAAAATATGTTCTGTGCTTTGAGGTACATTTGCCAGTTTTGTGTTTGCTTTTTAAAACATCTGTGGACAGTTAGCTCAGTTGGTTAGAGTGTGGCACTCGTAATGCCAAGGTCATGGGTTCGATCCTTGTTTTGGCTACTTGCTTTTCTTGATGGACAAGAATGGAATAAGCTCATCGGTGTAGCATGAATACTTGAAAATATAATAGACACATATATCACAAAATCTCTTCAAATCCATATCAGAAGCCAGCATGAGTGTCATCCTTTGGCTGATGAAGATTTTTCTCTACATGGCTCATTGACTTTTGTCTCAAATCGAGCAATATGGCATACCTAAGATTTGCAAGGGCAAATTAATCAGTTATTATATTGCTGCTCAAACATAGAGGGCACTAGGTGTTACTAGAAGAAGAAGATACGTTCTCCCCTCTCATTAGTGCACACTGAAGTAAAAAAAAATAAAATGGAGAATTTCTAAACACCAGAGCACAAGTAATGGATCTCTGCATTCTTATTGCATCTTTTCTTATTTCCAAATATTTGACATACTTCTGATTTGAAAAGTTTAAAAATGAGTTTAAACAAAGGACACCACTGAAAATGATGGAATTTATATGTTTTGTAAATGAAGATTTGCAACAATCATACTTTGAATGAAAATGGAGCTTTAAACAAAAGGAGAAATAATCAACATTAGGTCCCACCAAGATTTGAACTCGGATTACTGGATTCAAAGTCCAAATTGCTAACCATTACACCATGGAACCCTCAACTGAGCAAAGACTTCTACTGAAATGAGCTCATCTTTTAAATGCAAAGAAAAGAAATTCAATACTTTATATATATGATTTCAAGTTTCTAATAAGCTCAGGGATGCAATAGGTGTTATGTAGAATATTTGTCTAAAACCAATGATAATATATAAAAAGTAACCTATTTTTAAGGAGAAGATAAATACTAGAAACCCAAATGCCTAGGACCAATTTCAGTTGGAGCATCACCCCTTATGTTATCCTAGCATTGAATTGACAGTTTTTCTGTATTGTCATATTTGCATATCAGCCGCTTACAATTGTTTCAAGCTTTATAACAGAGGACTGCCTTTTTATATAGACCAAGGATGAAAGTCTCTTGTGAGTTAAGTCTGATTATGACATCACAATTTGTAAATTAAGCTATAGTATGATTACAGAGTGTAGACTGAACAAAAAGTGCTTTCCTATGGATTGAAGTTTGTATTTTCTTAAGCTTTGCATTCCAAAATGTGCTAGCATTCTCTATTTCCAAAGGGCATGTTAAGCTAATTCCCCATTATATATTTTTTGTGTTAAAAGTTATTTACACACCATGGTAAGACATACTAAATTTAACACATAATGAATTACATCCTGGGATTATCTTTATCAACAATCTGTAAATGGATAAGAAAGATTGTGCATTAGATTTATCAGATTGATTTTGCTTAGAATTGCATTTACTCCTTGTCTAAATTGTCTATTTTTATACTATTATTAGATGCATTAATCTTTGTTGTTGTCCTATCTAATCATTTTTTTTTATTTTGCAATGTGGAAAGAAACTGGTGCATTTTTATGATACCCATGCTTCAAGTGACTCTATGGCTTAAGCTGTTCCTTGAAAAATTAAATGCTATGCAAACAAAATATGTTCTGTGCTTTGAGGTACATTTGCCAGTTTTGTGTTTGCTTCTTAAAACATCTGTGGACAGTTCGCTCAGTTGGTTAGAGTGTGACACTCGTAATGCCAAGGTCATGGGTTCGATCCCTGTTTTGGCTACTTGCTTTTCTTGATGGACAAGAATGGAATAAGCTCATCGGTGTAGCATGAATACTTGAAAATATAATAGACACATATATCACAAAATCTCTTCAAATCCATATCAGAAGCCAGCATGAGTGTCATCCTTTGGCTGATGAAGATTTTTCTCTACATGGCTCATTGACTTTTGTCTCAAATCGAGCAATATGGCATACCTAAGATTTGCAAGGGCAAATTAATCAGTTATTATATTGCTGCTCAAACATAGAGGGCACTAGGTGTTACTAGAAGAAGAAGATACGTTCTCCCCTCTCATTAGTGCACACTGAAGTAAAAAAAAATTAAAATGGAGAATTTCTAAACACCAGAGCACAAGTAATGGATCTCTGCATTCTTATTGCATCTTTTCTTATTTCCAAATATTTGACATACTTCTGATTTGAAAAGTTTAAAAATGAGTTTAGACAAAGGACACCACTGAAAATGATGGAATTTATATGAATTGTAAATGAAGATTTGCAATACTCATACTTTGAATGAAAATGGAGCTTTAAACAAAAGGAGAAATAATCAACATTAGGTCCCACCGAGATTTGAACTCGGATTACTGGATTCAAAGTCCAGAGTGCTAACCATTACACGATGGAACCCTCAACTGAGCAAAGACTTCCACTGAACTGAGCTCATCTTTTAAATGCAAAGAAAAGAAATTCAACACTTTATATATATGATTTCAAGTTTCTAAAAAGCTCAGGGTTGCAATAGGTGTTATGTAGAATATTTGTCTAAAACCAATGATAATATATAAAAAGTAACCTATTTTTAAGGAGAAGATAAATACTAGAAACCCAAATGCCTAGGACCAATTTCAGTTGGAGCATCACCCCTTATGTTATCCTAGCATTGAATTGACAGTTTTTCTGTATTGTCAAATTTGCCTATCATCCACTTACAATTGTTTCAAGCTTTATAACAGAGGACTGCCTTTTTTATAGACCAAGGATGAAAGTGTCTTTTGAGTTAAGTCTGTTTAGGACATCACAATTTGTAAATTAAGCTATAGTATGATTACAGAGTGTAGACTGAACAAAAAGTGCTTTCCTATGGATTGAAGTTTGTATTTTCTTAAGCTTTGCATTCCAAAATGTGCTAGCATTCTCTATTTCCAAAGGGCACATTAAGCTACTTCCCCATTATATATTTTTTGTGTTAAAAGTTATTTATACACAACTTGGTAAAACATACTAAATTTAACACATAATGAATTACATCCTGGGTTTATCTTTATCAACAATCTGTAAATGGATAAGAAAGATTGTGCATTAGATTTATCAGATTGATTTTGCTTAGAATTGCATTTACTACTTGTCTAAATTGTCTATTTTTATACTATTATTAGATGCATTAATCTTTGTTGTTGTCCCATCTAATCATTTTTTATTTTGCAATGTGGAAAGAAACTGGAGCATTTTTATGATACCCATGCTTCAAGTGACTATGGCTTAAGCTGTTTCTTGAAATGCTATGCAAACAAAATATGTTCTGTGCTTTGAGGTACATTTGCCAGTTTTGTGTTTGCTTTTAGTAACATCTGTGGCCAGTTAGCTCAGTTGGTTAGAGCGTGGCGCTCGTAATCCCACGGTCATGGGTTCGATCCCTGTATTGGCTGCTTGCTTGTCTTGATGGACAAGAATAAGCTCATCGGTGTAGCATGAATACTTGAAAACATAATAGACACATATATCACAAAATCTCTTCAAATCCATATCAGAAGCCAGCATGAGTGTCATCCTTTGGCTGATGAAGATTTTTCTCTACATGGCTCATTGACTTTTGTCTCAAATCGAGCAATATGGCATACCTAAGATTTGCAAGGGCAAATTAATCAGTTATTATATTGCTGCTCAAACATAGAGGGCACTAGGTGTTACTAGAAGAAGAAGATACGTTCTCCCCTCCCATTAGTGCACACTGAAGAAAAAATAAATAAAATGGATAATTTCTAAACACCAGAGCACAAGTAATGGATCTTTGCATTCTTATTGCATCTTTTCTTATTTCCAAATATTTGACATACTTCTGATTTGAAAAGTTTAAAAATGAGTTTAGACAAAGGACACCACTGAAAATGATGGAATTTATATGTTTTGTAAATGAAGATTTGCAACAATCATACTTTGAATGAAAATGGAGCTTTAAACAAAAGAAGAAATAATCAACATTAGGTCCCACCGAGATTTGAACTCGGATTACTGGATTCAAAGTCCAAATTGCTAACCATTACACCATGGAACCCTCAACTGAGCAAAGACTTCTACTGAAATGAGCTCATCTTTTAAATGCAAAGAAAAGAAATTCAATACTTTATATATATGATTTCAAGTTTCTAATAAGCTCAGGGATGCAATAGGTGTTATGTAGAATATTTGTCTAAAACCAATGATAATATATAAAAAGTAACCTATTTTTAAGGAGAAGATAAATACTAGAAACCCAAATGCCTAGGACCAATTTCAGTTGGAGCATCACCCCTTATGTTATCCTAGCATTGAATTGACAGTTTTTCTGTATTGTCATATTTGCATATCAGCCGCTTACAATTGTTTCAAGCTTTATAACAGAGGACTGCCTTTTTTTATAGACCAAGGATGAAAGTCTCTTGTGAGTTAAGTCTGATTATGACATCACAATTTGTAAATTAAGCTATAGTATGATTACAGAGTGTAGACTGAACAAAAAGTGCTTTCCTATGGATTGAAGTTTGTATTTTCTTAAGCTTTGCATTCCAAAATGTGCTAGCATTCTCTATTTCCAAAGGGCATGTTAAGCTAATTCCCCATTATATATTTTTTGTGTTAAAAGTTATTTACACACCATGGTAAGACATACTAAATTTAACACATAATGAATTACATCCTGGGATTATCTTTATCAACAATCTGTAAATGGATAATAAAGATTGTGCATTAGATTTATCATATTGATTTTGCTTAGAATTGCATTTACTCCTTGTCTAAATTGTCTATTTTTATACTATTATTAGATGCATTAATCTTTGTTGTTGTCCTATCTAATCATTTTTTTTTATTTTGCAATGTGGAAAGAAACTGGTGCATTTTTATGATACCCATGCTTCAAGTGACTCTATGGCTTAAGCTGTTCCTTGAAAAATTAAATGCTATGCAAACAAAATATGTTCTGTGCTTTGAGCTACATTTGTCAGTTTTGTGTTTGCTTCTTAAAACATCTCTGGACAGTTAGCTCAGTTGGTTAGAGTGTGGCACTCGTAATGCCAAGGTCATGGGTTCGATCCCTGTTTTGGCTACTTGCTTTTCTTGATGGACAAGAATGGAATAAGCTCATCGGTGTAGCATGAATACTTGAAAATATAATAGATACATATATCACAAAATCTCTTCAAATCCATATCAGAAGCCAGCATGAGTGTCATCCTTTGGCTGATGAAGATTTTTCTCTACATGGCTCATTGACTTTTGTCTCAAATCGAGCAATATGGCATACCTAAGATTTGCAAGGGCAAATTAATCAGTTATTATATTGCTGCTCAAACATAGAGGGCACTAGGTGTTACTAGAAGAAGAAGATACGTTCTCCCCTCCCAATAGTGCACACTGAAGAAAAAATAAATAAAATGGAGAATTTATAAACACCAGAGCACAAGTAATGGATCTCAGCATTCTTATTGCATCTTTTCTTATTTCCAAATATTTGACATACTTCTGATTTGAAAAGTTTAAAAATGAGTTTAGACAAAGGACACCACTGAAAATGATGGAATTTATATGAATTGTAAATGAAGATTTGCAATACTCATACTTTGAATGAAAATGGAGCTTTAAACAAAAGGAGAAATAATCAACATTAGGTCCCACCGAGATTTGAACTCGGATTATTGGATTCAAAGTCCAGAGTGCTAAGCATTACACCATGGAACCCTCAACTGAACAAAGACTTCCACTGAACTGAGCTCATCTTTTAAATGCAAAGAAAAGAAATTCAATACTTTATATATATGATTTCAAGTTTCTAATAAGCTCAGGGATGCAATAGGTGTTATGTAGAATATTTGTCTAAAACCAATGATAATATATAAAAAGTAACCTATTTTTAAGGAGAAGATAAATACTAGAAACCCAAATGCCTAGGACCAATTTCAGTTGGAGTATCACCCCTTATGTTATCCTAGCATTGAATTGACAGTTTTTCTGTATTGTCATATTTGCATATCAGCCGCTTACAATTGTTTCAAGCTTTATAACAGAGGACTGCCTTTTTTTATAGACCAAGGATGAAAGTCTCTTGTGAGTTAAGTCTGATTATGACATCACAATTTGTAAATTAAGCAATAGTATGATTACAGAGTGTAGACTGAACAAAAAGTGCTTTCCTATGGATTGAAGTTTGTATTTTCTTAAGCTTTGCATTCCAAAATGTGCTAGCATTCTCTATTTCCAAAGGGCACATTAAGCTACTTCCCCATTATATATTTTTTTGTGTTAAAAGTTATTTATACACAACCTGGTAAAACATACTAAATTTAACACATAATGAATTACATCCTGGGTTTATCTTTATCAACAATCTGTAAATGGATAAGAAAGATTGTGCATTAGATTTATCAGATTGATTTTGCTTAGAATTGCATTTACTCCTTGTCTAAATTGTTTATTTTTATACTATTATTAGATGCATTAATCTTTGTTGTTGTCCTATCTAATCATTTTTTTTATTTTGCAATGTGGAAAGAAACTGGTGCATTTTTATGATACCCATGCTTCAAGTGACTCTATGGAGTAAATTTACTAAGGTGGGAGATTTTTAGAACTGGTGATGTTGCCCATGGCAACCAATCAGATTCTACTTACCATTTCTCTAGCTGCTTCTAGCAGATAATAGATATAATCTGATTGGTTGCCATAGGCAACATCACCAGTTCTAAAAATCTCCCACCTTAGTAAATTTACCCCTATGGCTTAAGCTGTTCCTTGAAAAATTAAATGCTATGCAAACAAAATATGTTCTGTGCTTTGAGGTACATTTGCCAGTTTTGTGTTTGCTTCTAGTAACATCTGTGGCCAGTTAGCTCAGTTGGTTAGAGCGTAGAGTTTGTAATGCCAAGGTCATGGGTTCGATCCCTGTTTTGGCTACTTGCTTTTCTTGATGGACAAGAATGGAATAAGCTCATCGGTGTGGCATGAATACATGAAAACATAATAGACACATATATCACAAAATCTCTTCAAATCCATATCAGAAGCCAGCATGAGTGTCATCCTTTTTACTGATGAAGATTTTTCTCTACATGGCTCATTGACTTTTGTCTCAAATCGAGCAATATGGTATACCTAAGATTTGCAAGGGCAAATTAATCAGGTATTATATTGCTGCTCAAACATAGAGGGCACTAGGTGTTACTAGAAGAAGAAGATACGTTCTCCCCTCTCATTAGTGCACACTGAAGTAAAAAAAAATTAAAATGGAGAATTTCTAAACACCAGAGCACAAGTAATGGATCTCTGCATTCTTATTGCATCTTTTCTTATTTCCAAATATTTGACATACTTCTGATTTGAAAAGTTTAAAAATGAGTTTAGACAAAGGACACCACTGAAAATTATGGAATTTATATGAATTGTAAATGAAGATTTGCAATACTCATACTTTGAATGAAAATGGAGCTTTAAACAAAAGGAGAAATAATCAACATTAGGTCCCACCGAGATTTTAACTCGGATTACTGGACTCAAAGTCCAGAGTGCTAACCATTACACCATGGAACCCTCAACTGGGCAAAGACTTCCACTGAACTGAGCTCATCTTTTAAATGCAAAGAAAAGAAATTCAATACTTTATATATATGATTTCAAGTTTCTAATAAGCTCAGGGATGCAATAGGTGTTATGTAGAATATTTGTCTAAAACCAATGATAATATATAAAAAGTAACCTATTTTTAAGGAGAAGATAAATACTAGAAACCCAAATGCCTAGGACCAATTTCAGTTGGAGCATCACCCCTTATGTTATCCTAGCATTGAATTGACAGTTTTTCTGTATTGTCATATTTGCATATCAGCCGCTTACAATTGTTTCAAGCTTTATAACAGAGGACTGCCTTTTTTATAGACCAAGGATGAAAGTGTCTTGTGAGTTAAGTCTGATTATGACATCACAATTTGTAAATTAAGCTATAGTATGATTACAGAGTGTAGACTGAACAAAAAGTGCTTTCCTATGGATTGAAGTTTGTATTTTCTTAAGCTTTGCTTTCCAAAATGTGCTAGCATTCTCTATTTCCAATGGGCATGTTAAGCTAATTCCCCATTATATATTTTTTGTGTTAAAAGTTATTTATACACAACTTGGTAAAACATACTAAATTTAACACATAATGAATTACATCCTGGGATTATCTTTATCAACAATCTGTAAATGGATAATAAAGATTGTGTATTAGATTTATCAGATTGATTTTGCTTAGAATTGCATTTACTCCTTGTCTAAATTGTCTATTTTTATACTATTATTAGATGCATTAATCTTTGTTGTTGTCCTATCTAATCATTTTTTTATTTTGCAATGTGGAAAGAAACTGGTGCATTTTTATGATACCCATGCTTCAAGTGACTCTATGGCTTAAGCTGTTCCTTGAAAAATTAAATGCTATGCAAACAAAATATGTTCTGTGCTTTGAGGTACATTCGCCAGTTTTGTGTTTGCTTCTAGTAACATCTGTGGCCAGTTATCTCAGTTGGTTAGAGCGTGGAGTTTGTAATGCCAAGGTCATGGGTTCGATCCCTGTTTTGGCTACTTGCTTTTCTTGATGGAAAAGAATGGAATAAGCTCATCGGTGTAGCATGAATACATGAAAACATAATAGACACATATATCACAAAATCTCTTCAAATCCATATCAGAAGCCAGCATGAGTGTCATCCTTTGGCTGATGAAGATTTTTCTCTACATGGCTCATTGACTTTTGTCTCAAATCGAGCAATATGGCATACCTAAGATTTGCAAGGGCAAATTAATCAGTTATTATATTGCTGCTCAAACATAGAGGGCACTAGGTGTTACTAGAAGAAGAAGATATGTTCTCCCCTCTCATTAGTGCACACTGAAGTAAAAAAAATTAAAATGGATAATTTCTAAACACCAGAGCACAAGTAATGGATCTTTGCATTCTTATTGCATCTTTTCTTATTTCCAAATATTTGACATACTTCTGATTTGAAAAGTTTAAAAATGAGTTTAGACAAAGGACACCACTGAAAATGATGGAATTTATATGAATTGTAAATGAAGATTTGCAATACTCATACTTTGAATGAAAATGGAGCTTTAAACAAAATGAGAAATAATCAACATTAGGTCACACTGAGATTTGAACTCGGATTACTGGACTCAAAGTCCAAAGTGCTAACCATTACACCATGGTACCCTCAACTGAGCAAAGACTTCTACTGAACTGAGCTCATCTTTTAAATGCAAAGAAAAGAAATTCAATACTATATATATATGATTTCAAGTTTCTAATAAGCTCAGTGATGCAATAGGTGTTATGTAGAATATTTGTCTAAAACCAATGATAATATATAAAAAGTAACCTATTTTTAAGGAGAAGATAAATACTAGAAACCCAAATGCCTAGGACCAATTTCAGTTGGAGCATCACCCCTTATGTTATCCTAGCATTGAATTGACAGTTTTTCTGTATTGTCATATTTGCGTATCAGCCACTTACAATTGTTTCAAGCTTTATAACAGAGGACTGCCTTTTTTATAGACCAAGGATGAAAGTGTCTTGTGAGTTAAGTCTGATTATGACATCACAATTTGTAAATTAAGCTATAGTATGATTACAGAGTGTAGACTGAACAAAAAGTGCTTTCCTATGGATTGAAGTTTGTATTTTCTTAAGCTTTGCATTCCAAAATGTGCTAGCATTCTCTATTTCCAAAGGGCACATTAAGCTACTTCCCCATTATATATTTTTTTGTGTTAAAAGTTATTTATACACAACTTGGTAAAACATACTAAATTTAACACATAATGAATTACATCCTGGGATTATCTTTATCAACAATCTGTAAATGGATAATAAAGATTGTGCATTAGATTTATCAGATTGATTTTGCTTAGAATTGCATTTACTCCTTGTCTAAATTGTCTATTTTTATACTATTATTAGATTCATTAATCTTTGTTGTTGTCCTATCTAATCATTTTTTTATTTTGCAATGTGGAAAGAAATCGGTGCATTTTTATGATACCCATGCTTCAAGTGACTCTATGGCTTAAGCTGTTCCTTGAAAAATTAAATGCTATGCAAACAAAATATGTTCTGTGCTTTGAGGTACATTTGCCAGTTTTGTGTTTGCTTCTTAAAACATCTGTGGACAGTTAGCTCAGTTGGTTAGAGTGTGGCACTTGTAATGCCAAGGTCATGGGTTCGATCCCTGTTTTGGCTACTTGCTTTTCTTGATGGACAAGAATGGAATAAGCTCATCGGTGTAGCATGAATACTTGAAAACATAATAGACACATATATCACAAAATCTCTTCAAATCTATATCAGAAGCCAGCATGAGTGTCATCCTTTGGCTGATGAAGATTTTTCTCTACATGGCTCATTGACTTTTGTCTCAAATCGAGCAATATGGCATACCTAAGATTTGCAAGGGCAAATTAATCAGTTATTATATTGCTGCTCAAACATAGAGGGCACTAGGTGTTACTAGAAGAAGAATATACGTTCTCCCTCTCATTAGTGCACACTGAAGTAAAAAAAATTAAAATGGAGAATTTCTAAACACTAGAGGACAAGTAATGGATCTCTGCATTCTTATTGCATCTTTTCTTATTTCCAAATATTTGACATACTTCTGATTTGAAAAGTTTAAAAATGAGTTTAGACAAAGGACACCACTGAAAATGATGGAATTTATATGAATTGTAAATGAAGATTTGCAATACTCATACTTTGAATGAAAATGGAGCTTTAAACAAAAGGAGAAATAATCAACATTAGGTCCCACCGAGATTTGAACTCGGATTACTGGATTCAAAGTCCAGAGCGCTAACCATTACACCATGGAACCCTCAAATGAGCAAAGCATTCCACTTAACTGAGCTCATCTTTTAAATGCAAAGAAAAGAAATTCAATACTTTATATATATGATTTCAAGTTTCTAATAAGCTCAGGGATGCAATAGGTGTTATGTAGAATGTTTGTCTAAAACCAATGATAATATATAAAAAGTAACCTATTTTTAAGGAGAAGATAAATACTAGAAACCCAAATGCCTAGGACCAATTTCAGTTGGAGCATCACCCCTTATGTTATCCTAGCATTGAATTGACAGTTTTTCTGTATTGTCATATTTGCATATCAGCCGCTTACAATTGTTTCAAGCTTTATAACAGAGGACTGCCTTTTTTTAAAGACCAAGGATGAAAGTCTCTTGTGAGTTAAGTCTGATTATGACATCACAATTTGTAAATTAAGCTATAGTATGATTACAGAGTTTAGACTGAACAAAAAGTGCTTTCCTATGGATTGAAGTTTGTATTTTCTTAAGCTTTGCATTCCAAAATGTGCTAGCATTCTCTATTTCCAAAGGGCATGTTAAGCTTATTCCCCATTATATATTTTTTGTGTTAAAAGTTATTTACACACCATGGTAAGACATACTAAATTTAACACATAATGAATTACATCCTGGGATTATCTTTATCAACAATCTGTAAATGGATAATAAAGATTGTGCATTAGATTTATCAGATTGATTTTGCTTAGAATTGCATTTACTCCTTGTCTAAATTGTCTATTTTTATACTATTATTAGATGCATTAATCTTTGTTGTTGTCCTATCTAATCATTTTTTTTTATTTTGCAATGTGGAAAGAAACTGGTGCATTTTTATGATACCCATGCTTCAAGTGACTCTATGGCTTAAGCTGTTCCTTGAAAAATTAAATGCTATGCAAACAAAATATGTTCTGTGCTTTGAGGTACATTTGCCAGTTTTGTGTTTGCTTCTAGTAACATCTGTGGCCAGTTAGCTCAGTTGGTTAGAGCGTTGAGTATGTAATGCCAAGGTCATTGGTTCGATCCCTGTTTTGGCTACTTGCTTTTCTTGATGGACAAGAATGGAATAAGCTCATCGGTGTAGCATGAATACATGAAAACATAATAGACACATATATCACAAAATCTCTAAAAATCCATATCAGAAGCCAGCATGAGTGTCATCCTTTGGCTGATGAAGATTTTTCTCTACATGGCTCATTGACTTTTGTCTCAAATCGAGCAATATGGCATACCTATGATTTGCAATGGCAAATTAATCAGTTATTATATTGCTGCTCAAACATAGAGGGCACTAGGTGTTACTAGAAGAAGAAGATACGTTCTCCCCTCTCATTAGTGCACACTGAAGTAAAAAAAATTAAAATGGAGAATTTCTAAACACCAGAGCACAAGTAATGGATCTCTGCATTCTTATTGCATCTTTTCTTATTTCCAAATATTTGACATACTTCTGATTTGAAAAGTTTAAAAATGAGTTTAGACAAAGGACACCACTGAAAATGATGGAATTTAAATGAATTGTAAATGAAGATTTGCAATACTCATACTTTGAATGAAAATGGAGCTTTAAACAAAAGGAGAAACAATCAACATTAGGTCCCACCGAGATTTGAACTCAGATTACTGGATTCAAAGTCCAGAGTGCTAACCATTACACCATGGAACCCTCAACTGAGCAAATACTTCTACTGAACTGAGCTCATCTTTTAAATGCAAAGAAAAGAAATTCAATACTTTATATATATGATTTCAAGTTTCTAATAAGCTCAGGGATGCAATAGGTGTTATGTAGAATATTTGTCTAAAACCAATGATAATATATAAAAAGTAACCTTTTTTTAAGGAGAAGATAAATACTAGAAACCCAAATGCCTAGGACCAATTTCAGTTGGAGCATCACCCCTTATGTTATCCTAGCATTGAATTGACAGTTTTTCTGTATTGTCATATTTGCCTATCATCCACTTACAATTGTTTCAAGCTTTATAATAGAGGACTGCCTTTTTTATAGACCAAGGATGAAAGTCTCTTGTGAGTTAAGTCTGATTATAACATCACAATTTGTAAATTAAGCTATAGTATGATTACAGAGTGTAGACTGAACAAAAAGTGCTTTCCTATGGATTGAAGTTTGTATTTTCTTAAGCTTTGCATTCCAAAATGTGCTAGCATTCTCTATTTCCAAAGGGCACATTAAGCTACTTCCCCATTATATATTTTTTGTGTTAAAAGTTATTTATACACAACATGGTAAAACATACTAAATTTAACACATAATGAATTACATCCTGGGATTATCTTTATCAACAATCTGTAAATGGATAATAAAGATTGTGCATTAGATTTATCAGATTGATTTTGCTTAGAATTGCATTTACTCCTTGTCTAAATTGTCTATTTTTATACTATTACTAGATACATTAATCTTTGTTGTTGTCCTATCTAATCATTTTTTTATTTTGCAATGTGGAAAGAAACTGGTGCATTTTTATGATGCCCATGCTTCAAGTGACTCTATGGCTTAAGCTGTTCCTTGAAAAATTAAATGCTATGCAAACAAAATATGTTCTGTGCTTTGAGGTACATTTGCCAGTTTTGTGTTTGCTTCTTAAAACATCTGTGGACAGTTCGCTCAGTTGGTTAGAGTGTGACACTCGTAATGCCAAGGTCATGGGTTCGATCCCTGTTTTGGCTACTTGCTTTTCTTGATGGACAAGAATGGAATAAGCTCATCGGTGTAGCATGAATACTTGAAAATATAATAGACACATATATCACAAAATCTCTTCAAATCCATATCAGAAGCCAGCATGAGTGTCATCCTTTGGCTGATGAAGATTTTTCTCTACATGGCTCATTGACTTTTGTCTCAAATCGAGCAATATGGCATACCTAAGATTTGCAAGGGCAAATTAATCAGTTATTATATTGCTGCTCAAACATAGAGGGCACTAGGTGTTACTAGAAGAAGAAGATACGTTCTCCCCTCTCATTAGTGCACACTGAAGTAAAAAAAATTAAAATGGAGAATTTCTAAACACCAGAGCACAAGTAATGGATCTCTGCATTCTTATTGCATCTTTTCTTATTTCCAAATATTTGACATACTTCTGATTTGAAAAGTTTAAAAATGAGTTAAGACAAAGGACACCACTGAAAATGATGGAATTTATATGAATTGTAAATGAAGATTTGCAATACTCATACTTTGAATGAAAATGGAGCTTTAAACAAAAGGAGAAATAATCAACATTAGGTCCCACCGAGATTTGAACTCGGATTACTGGATTCAAAGTCCAGAGTGCTAACCATTACACCATGGAACCCTCAAATGAGCAAAGAATTCCACTTAACTGAGCTCATCTTTTAAATGCAAAGAAAAGAAATTCAATACTTTATATATATGATTTCAAGTTTCTAATAAGCTCAGGGATGCAATAGGTGTTATGTAGAATGTTTGTCTAAAACCAATGATAATATATAAAAAGTAACCTATTTTTAAGGAGAAGATAAATACTAGAAACCCAAATGCCTAGGACCAATTTCAGTTGGAGCATCACCCCTTATGTTATCCTAGCATTGAATTGACAGTTTTTCTGTATTGTCATATTTGCATATCAGCCGCTTACAATTGTTTCAAGCTTTATAACAGAGGACTGCCTTTTTTTAAAGACCAAGGATGAAAGTCTCTTGTGAGTTAAGTCTGATTATGACATCACAATTTGTAAATTAAGCTATAGTATGATTACAGAGTTTAGACTGAACAAAAAGTGCTTTCCTATGGATTGAAGTTTGTATTTTCTTAAGCTTTGCATTCCAAAATGTGCTAGCATTCTCTATTTCCAAAGGGCATGTTAAGCTTATTCCCCATTATATATTTTTTGTGTTAAAAGTTATTTACACACCATGGTAAGACATACTAAATTTAACACATAATGAATTACATCCTGGGATTATCTTTATCAACAATCTGTAAATGGATAATAAAGATTGTGCATTAGATTTATCAGATTGATTTTGCTTAGAATTGCATTTACTCCTTGTCTAAATTGTCTATTTTTATACTATTATTAGATGCATTAATCTTTGTTGTTGTCCTATCTAATCATTTTTTTTTATTTTGCAATGTGGAAAGAAACTGGTGCATTTTTATGATACCCATGCTTCAAGTGACTCTATGGCTTAAGCTGTTCCTTGAAAAATTAAATGCTATGCAAACAAAATATGTTCTGTGCTTTGAGGTACATTTGCCAGTTTTGTGTTTGCTTCTAGTAACATCTGTGGCCAGTTAGCTCAGTTGGTTAGAGCGTGGAGTATGTAATGCCAAGGTCATGGGTTCGATCCCTGTTTTGGCTACTTGCTTTTCTTGATGGACAAGAATGGAATAAGCTCATCGGTGTAGCATGAATACATGAAAACATAATAGACACATATATCACAAAATCTCTAAAAATCCATATCAGAAGCCAGCATGAGTGTCATCCTTTGGCTGATGAAGATTTTTCTCTACATGGCTCATTGACTTTTGTCTCAAATCGAGCAATATGGCATACCAATGATTTGCAATGGCAAGTTAATCAGTTATTATATTGCTGCTCAAACATAGAGGGCACTAGGTGTTACTAGAAGAAGAAGATACGTTCTCCCCTCTCATTAGTGCACACTGAAGTAAAAAAATTAAAATGGAGAATTTCTAAACACCAGAGCACAAGTAATGGATCTCTGCATTCTTATTGCATCTTTTCTTATTTCCAAATATTTGACATACTTCTGATTTGAAAAGTTTAAAAATGAGTTTAGACAAAGGACACCACTGAAAATGATGGAATTTAAATGAATTGTAAATGAAGATTTGCAATACTCATACTTTGAATGAAAATGGAGCTTTAAACAAAAGGAGAAACAATCAACATTAGGTCCCACCGAGATTTGAACTCAGATTACTGGATTCAAAGTCCAGAGTGCTAACCATTACACCATGGAACCCTCAAATGAGCAAAGAATTCCACTTAACTGAGCTCATCTTTTAAATGCAAAGAAAAGAAATTCAATACTTTATATATATGATTTCAAGTTTCTAATAAGCTCAGGGATGCAATAGGTGTTATGTAGAATGTTTGTCTAAAACCAATGATAATATATAAAAAGTAACCTATTTTTAAGGAGAAGATAAATACTAGAAACCCAAATGCCTAGGACCAATTTCAGTTGGAGCATCACCCCTTATGTTATCCTAGCATTGAATTGACAGTTTTTCTGTATTGTCATATTTGCCTATCATCCACTTACAATTGTTTCAAGCTTTATAACAGAGGACTGCCTTTTTTATAGACCAAGGATAAAAGTCTCTTGTGAGTTAAGTCTGATTATGACATCACAATTTGTAAATTAAGCTATAGTATGATTACAGAGTGTAGACTGAACAAAAAGTGCTTTCCTATGGATTGAAGTTTGTATTTTCTTAAGCTTTGCATTCCAAAAAGTGCTAGCATTCTCTATTTCCAAAGGGCACATTAAGCTACTTCCCCATTATATATTTTTTGTGTTAAAAGTTATTTATACACAACTTGGTAAAACATACTAAATTTAATACATAATGAATTACATCCTGGGATTATCTTTATCAACAATCTGTAAATGGATAAGAAAGATTGTGCATTAGATTTATCAGATTGATTTTGCTTAGAATTGCATTTACTCCTTGTCTAAATTGTTTATTTTTATACTATTATTAGATGCATTAATCTTTGTTGTTGTCCTATCTAATCATTTTTTTTATTTTGCAATGTGGAAAGAAACTGGTGCATTTTTATGATACCCATGCTTCAAGTGACTCTATGGCTTAAGCTGTTCCTTGAAAAATTAAATGCTATGCAAACAAAATATGTTCTGTGCTTTGAGGTACATTTGCCAGTTTTGTGTTTGCTTCTTAAAACATCTGTGGACAGTTCGCTCAGTTGGTTAGAGTGTGACACTCGTAATGCCAAGGTCATGGGTTCAATCCCTGTTTTGGCTATTTGCTTTTCTTGATGGACAAGAATGGAATAAGCTCATCGGTGTAGCATGAATACTTGAAAATATAATAGACACATATATCACAAAATCTCTTCAAATCCATATCAGAAGCCAGCATGAGTGTCATCCTTTGGCTGATGAAGATTTTTCTCTACATGGCTCATTGACTTTTGTCTCAAATCGAGCAATATGGCATACCTAAGATTTGCAAGGGCAAATTAATCAGTTATTATATTGCTGCTCAAACATAGAGGGCACTAGGTGTTACTAGAAGAAGAAGATACGTTCTCCCCTCTCATTAGTGCACACTGAAGTAAAAAAAATTAAAATGGAGAATTTCTAAACACCAGAGCACAAGTAATGGATCTCTGCATTCTTATTGCATCTTTTCTTATTTCCAAATATTTGACATACTTCTGATTTGAAAAGTTTAAAAATGAGTTTAGACAAAGGACACCACTGAAAATGATGGAATTTATATGAATTGTAAATGAAGATTTGCAATACTCATACTTTGAATGAAAATGGAGCTTTAAACAAAAGGAGAAATAATCAACATTAGGTCCCACCGAGATTTGAACTCGGATTACTGGATTCAAAGTCCAGAGTGCTAACCATTACACCATGGAACCCTCAACTGAGCAAAGACTTCCACTGAACTGAGCTCATCTTTTAAATGCAAAGAAAAGAAATTCAACACTTTATATATATGATTTCAAGTTTCTAAAAAGCTCAGGGATGCAATAGGTGTTATGTAGAATATTTGTCTAAAACCAATGATAATATATAAAAAGTAACCTATTTTTAAGGAGAAGATAAATACTAGAAACCCAAATGCCTAGGACCAATTTCAGTTGGAGCATCACCCCTTATGTTATCCTAGCATTGAATTGACAGTTTTTCTGTATTGTCAAATTTGCCTATCATCCACTTACAATTGTTTCAAGCTTTATAACAGAGGACTGCCTTTTTTATAGACCAAGGATGAAAGTGTCTTGTGAGTTAAGTCTGTTTATGACATCACAATTTGTAAATTAAGCTATAGTATGATTACAGAGTGTAGACTGAACAAAAAGTGCTTTCCTATGGATTGAAGTTTGTATTTTCTTAAGCTTTGCATTCCAAAATGTGCTAGCATTCTCTATTTCCAAAGGGCACATTAAGCTACTTCCCCATTATATATTTTTTGTGTTAAAAGTTATTTATACACAACTTGGTAAAACATACTAAATTTAACACATAATGAATTACATCCTGGGTTTATCTTTATCAACAATCTGTAAATGGATAAGAAAGATTGTGCATTAGATTTATCAGATTGATTTTGCTTAGAATTGCATTTACTACTTGTCTAAATTGTCTATTTTTATACTATTATTAGATGCATTAATCTTTGTTGTTGTCCCATCTAATCATTTTTTTATTTTGCAATGTGGAAAGAAACTGGAGCATTTTTATGATACCCATGCTTCAAGTGACTATGGCTTAAGCTGTTTCTTGAAATGCTATGCAAACAAAATATGTTCTGTGCTTTGAGGTACATTTGCCAGTTTTGTGTTTGCTTTTAGTAACATCTGTGGCCAGTTAGCTCAGTTGGTTAGAGCGTGGCGCTCGTAATCCCACGGTCATGGGTTCGATCCCTGTATTGGCTACTTGCTTTTCTTGATGGACAAGAATGGAATAAGCTCATCGGTGTAGCATGAATACTTGAAAACATAATAGACACATATATCACAAAATCTCTTCAAATCCATATCAGAAGCCAGCATGAGTGTCATCCTTTGGCTGATGAAGATTTTTCTCTACATGGCTCATTGACTTTTGTCTCAAATCGAGCAATATGGCATACCTAAGATTTGCAAGGGCAAATTAATCAGTTATTATATTGCTGCTCAAACATAGAGGGCACTAGGTGTTACTAGAAGAAGAAGATATGTTCTCCCCTCCCAATAGTGCACACTGAAGAAAAAATAAATAAAATGGAGAATTTATAAACACCAGAGCACAAGTAATGGATCTCAGCATTCTTATTGCATCTTTTCTTATTTCCAAATATTTGACATACTTCTGATTTGAAAAGTTTAAAAATGAGTTTAGACAAAGGACACCACTGAAAATGATGGAATTTATATGTTTTGTAAATGAAGATTTGCAACAATCATACTTTGAATGAAAATGGAGCTTTAAACAAAAGAAGAAATAATCAACATTAGGTCCCACCGAGATTTGAACTCGGATTACTGGATTTAAAGTCCAAATTGCTAACCATTACACCATGGAACCCTCAACTGAGCAAAGACTTCTACTGAAATGAGCTCATCTTTTAAATGCAAAGAAAAGAAATTCAATACTTTATATATATGATTTCAAGTTTCTAATAAGCTCAGGGATGCAATAGGTGTTATGTAGAATATTTGTCTAAAACCAATGATAATATATAAAAAGTAACCTATTTTTAAGGAGAAGATAAATACTAGAAACCCAAATGCCTAGGACCAATTTCAGTTGGAGCATCACCCCTTATGTTATCCTAGCATTGAATTGACAGTTTTTCTGTATTGTCATATTTGCATATCAGCCGCTTACAATTGTTTCAAGCTTTATAACAGAGGACTGCCTTTTTTTATAGACCAAGGATGAAAGTCTCTTGTCAGTTAAGTCTGATTATGACATCACAATTTGTAAATTAAGCTATAGTATGATTACAGAGTGTAGACTGAACAAAAAGTGCTTTCCTATGGATTGAAGTTTGTATTTTCTTAAGCTTTGCATTCCAAAATGTGCTAGCATTCTCTATTTCCAAAGGGCATGTTAAGCTAATTCCCCATTATATATTTTTTGTGTTAAAAGTTATTTACACACCATGGTAAGACATACTAAATTTAACACATAATGAATTACATCCTGGGATTATCTTTATCAACAATCTGTAAATGGATAATAAAGATTGTGCATAAGATTTATCAGATTGATTTTGCTTAGAATTGCATTTACTCCTTGTCTAAATTGTCTATTTTTATACTATTATTAGATGCATTAATCTTTGTTGTTGTCCTATCTAATCATTTTTTTTTTATTTTGCAATGTGGAAAGAAACTGGTGCATTTTTATGATACCCATGCTTCAAGTGACTCTATGGCTTAAGCTGTTCCTTGAAAAATTAAATGCTATGCAAACAAAATATGTTCTGTGCTTTGAGGTACATTTGCCAGATTTGTGTTTGCTTCTTAAAACATCTGTGGACAGTTCGCTCAGTTGGTTAGAGTGTGGCGCTCGTAATCCCACGGTCATGGGTTCGATCCCTGTATTGGCTACTTGCTTTTCTTGATGGACAAGAATGGAATAAGCTCATCGGTGTAGCATGAATACTTGAAAACATAATAGACACATATATCACAAAATCTCTAAAAATCCATATCAGAAGCCAGCATGAGTGTCATCCTTTGGCTGATGAAGATTTTTCTCTACATGGCTCATTGACTTTTGTCTCAAATCGAGCAATATGGCATACCTAAGATTTGCAAGGGCAAATTAATCAGTTATTATATTGCTGCTCAAACATAGAGGGCACTAGGTGTTACTAGAAGAAGATACGTTCTCCCCTCCCAATAGTGCACACTGAAGAAAAAATAAATAAAATGGAGAATTTATAAACACCAGAGCACAAGTAATGGATCTCAGCATTCTTATTGCATCTTTTCTTATTTCCAAATATTTGACATACTTCTGATTTGAAAAGTTTAAAAATGAGTTTAGACAAAAGACACCACTGAAAATGATGGAATTTATGTGAATTGTAAATGAAGATTTGCAATACTCATACTTTGAATGAAAATGGAGCTTTAAACAAAAGCAGAAATAATCAACATTAGGTCCCACCGAGATTTGAACTCGGATTATTGGATTCAAAGTCCAGAGTGCTAACCATTACACCATGGAACCCTCAACTGAGCAAAGACTTCCACTGAACTGAGCTCATCTTTTAAATGCAAAGAAAAGAAATTCAATACTTTATATATATGATTTCAAGTTTCTAATAAGCTCAGGGATGCAATAGGTGTTATGTAGAATATTTGTCTAAAACCAATGATAATATATAAAAAGTAACCTATTTTTAAGGAGAAGATAAATACTAGAAACCCAAATGCCTAGGACCAATTTCAGTTGGAGCATCACCCCTTATGTTATCCTAGCATTGAATTGACAGTTTTTCTGTATTGTCATATTTGCATATCAGCCGCTTACAATTGTTTCAAGCTTTATAACAGAGGACTGCCTTTTTTTATAGATCAAGGATGAAAGTCTCTTGTGAGTTAAGTCTGATTATGACATCACAATTTGTAAATTAAGCAATAGTATGATTACAGAGTGTAGACTGAACAAAAAGTGCTTTCCTATGGATTGAAGTTTGTATTTTCTTAAGCTTTGCATTCCAAAATGTGCTAGCATTCTCTATTTCCAATGGGCATGTTAAGCTAATTCCCCATTATATATTTTTTGTGTTAAAAGTTATTTATACACAACTTGGTAAAACATACTAAATTTAACACATAATGAATTACATCCTGGGATTATCTTTATCAACAATCTGTAAATGGATAATAAAGATTGTGTATTAGATTTATCAGATTGATTTTGCTTAGAATTGCATTTACTCCTGTCTAAATTGTCTATTTTTATACTATTATTAGATGCATTAATCTTTGTTGTTGTCCTATCTAATAATTTTTTTATTTTGCAATGTGGAAAGAAACTGGTGCATTTTTATGATACCCATGCTTCAAGTGACTCTATGGCTTAAGCTGTTCCTTGAAAAATTAAATGCTATGCAAACAAAATATGTTCTGTGCTTTGAGGTACATTTGCCAGTTTTGTGTTTGCGTCTTAAAACATCTGTGGACAGTTCGCTCAGTTGGTTAGAGTGTGGCGCTCGTAATGCCACGGTCATGGGTTTCGATCCCTGTATTGGCTACTTGCTTTTCTTGATGGACAAGAATGGAATAAGCTCATCGGTGTAGCATGAATACTTGAAAACATAATAGACACATATATCACAAAATCTCTTCAAATCCATATCAGAAGCCAGCATGAGTGTCATCCTTTGGCTGATGAAGATTTTTCTCTACATGGCTCATTGACTTTTGTCTCAAATCGAGCAATATGGCATACCTAATATTTGCAAGGGCAAATTAATCAGTTATTATATTGCTGCTCAAACATAGAGGGCACTAGGTGTTACTAGAAGAAGAAGATATGTTCTCCCCTCTCATTAGTGCACACTGAAGTAAAAAAAATTAAAATGGAGAATTTCTAAACACTAGAGGACAAGTAATGGATCTCTGCATTCTTATTGCATCTTTTCTTATTTCCAAATATTTGACATATTTCTGATTTGAAAAGTTTAAAAATGAGTTTAGACAAAGGACACCACTGAAAATGATGGAATTTATATGAATTGTAAATGAAGATTTGCAATACTCATACTTTGAATGAAAATGGAGCTTTAAACAAAAGAAGAAATAATCAACATTAGGTCCCACCGAGATTTGAACTCGGATTACTGGATTCAAAGTCCAGAGTGCTAACCATTACACCATGGAACCCTCAACTGATCAAAGACTTCTACTGAACTGAGCTCATCTTTTAAATGCAAAGAAAAGAAATTCAATACTTTATATATATGATTTCAAGTTTCTAATAAGCTCAGGGATGCAATAGGTGTTATGTAGAATATTTGTCTAAAACCAATGATAATATATAAAAAGTAACCTATTTTTAAGGAGAAGATAAATACTAGAAACCCAAATGCCTAGGACCAATTTCAGTTGGAGCATCACCCCTTATGTTATCCTAGCATTGAATTGACAGTTTTTCTGTATTGTCATATTTGCATATCAGCCGCTTACAATTGTTTCAAGCTTTATAACAGAGGACTGCCTTTTTTTATAGACCAAGGATGAAAGTCTCTTGTGAGTTAAGTCTGATTATGACATCACAATTTGTAAATTAAGCTATAGTATGATTACAGAGTGTAGACTGAACAAAAAGTGCTTTCCTATGGATTGAAGTTTGTATTTTCTTAAGCTTTGCATTCCAAAATGTGCTAGCATTCTCTATTTCCAAAGGGCACATTAAGCTACTTCCCCATTATATATTTTTTTGTGTTAAAAGTTATTTATACACAACTTGGTAAAACATACTAAATTTAACACATAATGAATTACATCCTGGGTTTATCTTTATCAACAATCTGTAAATGGATAAGAAAGATTGTGCATTAGATTTATCAGATTGATTTTGCTTAGAATTGCATTTACTCCTTGTCTAAATTGTTTATTTTTATACTATTATTAGATGCATTAATCTTTGTTGTTGTCCTATCTAATCATTTTTTTTATTTTGCAATGTGGAAAGAAACTGGTGCATTTTTATGATACCCATGCTTCAAGTGACTCTATGGCTTAAGCTGTTCCTTGAAAAATTAAATGCTATGCAAACAAAATATGTTCTGTGCTTTGAGGTACATTTGCCAGTTTTGTGTTTGCTTCTTAAAACATCTGTGGACAGTTAGCTCAGATAGTTAGAGCGTGGCGCTCGTAATCCCACGGTCATGGGTTCGATCCTTGTATTGGCTACTTGCTTTTCTTGATGGACAAGAATGGAATAAGCTCATCGTGTAGCATGAATACTTGAAAACATAATAGACACATATATCACAAAATCTCTTCAAATCCATATCAGAAGCCAGCATGAGTGTCATCCTTTGGCTGATGAAGATTTTTCTCTACATGGCTCATTGACTTTTGTCTCAAATCGAGCAATATGGCATACCTAAGATTTGCAAGGGCAAATTAATCAGTTATTATATTGCTGCTCAAACATAGAGAGCACTAGGTGTTACTAGAAGAAGAAGATACGTTCTCCCCTCCCATTAGTGCACACTGAAGAAAAAATAAATAAAATGGAGAATTTATAAACACCAGAGCACAAGTAATGGATCTCAGCATTCTTATTGCATCTTTTCTTATTTCCAAATATTTGACATACTTCTGATTTGAAAAGTTTAAAAATGAGTTTAGACAAAGGACACCACTGAAAATGATGGAATTTATATGTTTTGTAAATGAAGATTTGCAATACTCATACTTTCAATGAAAATGGAGCTTTAAACAAAAGGAGAAATAATCAACATTAGGTCCCACCGAGATTTGAACTCGGATTACTGGATTCAAAGTCCAGAGTGCTAACCATTACACCATTGAACCCTCAACTAATCAAAGACTTCCACTGAACTGAGCTCATCTTTTAAATGCAAAGAAAAGAAATTCAATACTTTATATATATGATTTCAAGTTTCTAATAAGCTCAGGGATGCAATAGGTGTTATGTAGAATATTTGTCTAAAACCAATGATAATATATAAAAAGTAACCTATTTTTAAGGAGAAGATAAATACTAGAAACCCAAATGCCTAGGACCAATTTCAGTTGGAGCATCACCCCTTATGTTATCCTAGCATTGAATTGACAGTTTTTCTGTATTGTCATATTTGCATATCAGCCGCTTACAATTGTTTCAAGCTTTATAACAGAGGACTGCCTTTTTTTATAGGCCAAGGATGAAAGTCTCTTGTGAGTTAAGTCTGATTATGACATCACAATTTGTAAATTAAGCTATAGTATGATTACAGAGTGTAGACTGAACAAAAAGTGCTTTCCTATGGATTGAAGTTTGTATTTTCTTAAGCTTTGCATTCCAAAATGTGCTAGCATTCTCTATTTCCAAAGGGCACATTAAGCTACTTCCCCATTATATATTTTTTTGTGTTAAAAGTTATTTATACACAACTTGGTAAAACATACTAAATTTAACACATAATGAATTACATCCTGGGTTTATCTTTATCAACAATCTGTAAATGGATAAGAAAGATTGTGCATTAGATTTATCAGATTGATTTTGCTTAGAATTGCATTTACTCCTTGTCTAAATTGTCTATTTTTATACTATTATTAGATGCATTAATCTTTGTTGTTGTCCTATCTAATCATTTTTTTTATTTTGCAATGTGGAAAGAAACTGGTGCATTTTTATGATACCCATGCTTCAAGTGACTCTATGGCTTAAGCTGTTCCTTGAAAAATTAAATGCTATGCAAACAAAATATTTTCTGTGCTTTGAGGTACATTTGCCAGATTTGTGTTTGCTTCTTAAAACATCTGTGGACAGTTCGCTCAGTTGGTTAGAGTGTGGCGCTCGTAATCCCACGGTCATGGGTTCGATCCCTGTATTGGCTACTTGCTTTTCTTGATGGACAAGAATGGAATAAGCTCATCGGTGTAGCATGAATACTTGAAAACATAATAGACACATATATCACAAAATCTCTTCAAATCCATATCAGAAGCCAGCATGAGTGTCATCCTTTGGCTGATGAAGATTTTTCTCTACATGGCTCATTGACTTTTGTCTCAAATCGAGCAATATGGCATACCTAAGATTTGCAAGGGCAAATTAATCAGTTATTATATTGCTGCTCAAACATAGAGGGCACTAGGTGTTACTAGAAGAAGAAGATACGTTCTCCCCTCTCATTAGTGCACACTGAAGAAAAAATAAATAAAATGGAGAATTTATAAACACCAGAGCACAAGTAATGGATCTCAGCATTCTTATTGCATCTTTTCTTATTTCCAAATATTTGACATACTTCTGATTTGAAAAGTTTAAAAATGAGTTTAGACAAAAGACACCACTGAAAATGATGGAATTTATATGAATTGTAAATGAAGATTTGCAATACTCATACTTTGAATGAAAATGGAGCTTTAAACAAAAGGAGAAATAATCAACATTAGGTCCCACCGAGATTTGAACTCGGATTATTGGATTCAAAATCCAGAGTGCTAACCATTACACCATGGAACCCTCAACTGAGCAAAGACTTCCACTGAACTGAGCTCATCTTTTAAATGCAAAGAAAAGAAATTCAATACTTTATATATATGATTTCAAGTTTCTAATAAGCTCAGGGATGCAATAGGTGTTATGTAGAATATTTGTCTAAAACCAATGATAATATATAAAAAGTAACCTATTTTTAAGGAGAAGATAAATACTAGAAACCCAAATGCCTAGGACCAATTTCAGTTGGAGCATCACCCCTTATGTTATCCTAGCATTGAATTGACAGTTTTTCTGTATTGTCATATTTGCATATCAGCCGCTTACAATTGTTTCAAGCTTTATAACAGAGGACTGCCTTTTTTTATAGACCAAGGATGAAAGTCTCTTGTGAGTTAAGTCTGATTATGACATCACAATTTGTAAATTAAGCAATAGTATGATTACAGAGTGTAGACTGAACAAAAAGTGCTTTCCTATGGATTGAAGTTTGTATTTTCTTAAGCTTTGCATTCCAAAATGTGCTAGCATTCTCTATTTCCAATGGGCATGTTAAGCTAATTCCCCATTATATATTTTTTGTGTTAAAAGTTATTTATACACAACTTGGTAAAACATACTAAATTTAACACATAATGAATTACATCCTGGGATTATCTTTATCAACAATCTGTAAATGGATAATAAAGATTGTGTATTAGATTTATCAGATTGATTTTGCTTAGAATTGCATTTACTCCTTGTCTAAATTGTCTATTTTTATACTATTATTAGATGCATTAATCTTTGTTGTTGTCCTATCTAATCATTTTTTTATTTTGCAATGTGGAAAGAAACTGGTGCATTTTTATGATACCCATGCTTCAAGTGACTCTATGGCTTAAGCTGTTCCTTGAAAAATTAAATGCTATGCAAACAAAATATGTTCTGTGCTTTGAGGTACATTTGCCAGTTTTGTGTTTGCTTCTTAAAACATCTGTGGACAGTTCGCTCAGTTGGTTAGAGTGTGGCGCTCGTAATCCCACGGTCATGGGTTCGATCCCTGTATTGGCTACTTGCTTTTCTTGATGGACAAGAATGGAATAAGCTCATCGGTGTAGCATGAATACTTGAAAACATAATAGACACATATATCACAAAATCTCTTCAAATCCATATCAGAAGCCAGCATGAGTGTCATCCTTTGGCTGATGAAGATTTTTCTCTACATGGCTCATTGACTTTTGTCTCAAATCGAGCAATATGGCATACCTAAGATTTGCAAGGGCAAATTAATCAGTTATTATATTGCTGCTCAAACATAGAGGGCACTAGGTGTTACTAGAAGAAGAAGATATGTTCTCCCCTCTCATTAGTGCACACTGAAGTAAAAAAAATTAAAATGGAGAATTTCTAAACACCAGAGCACAAGTAATGGATCTTTGCATTCTTATTGCATCTTTTCTTATTTCCAAATATTTGACATACTTCTGATTTGAAAAGTTTAAAAATGAGTTTAGACAAAGGACACCACTGAAAATGATGGAATTTATATGAATTGTAAATGAAGATTTGCAATACTCATACTTTGAATGAAAATGTAGCTTTAAACAAAAGGAGAAATAATCAACATTAGGTCCCACCGAGATTTGAACTCAGATTACTGGATTCAAAGTCCAGAGTGCTAACCATTACACCATGGAACCCTCAACTGAGCAAAGACTTCCACTGAACTGAGCTCATCTTTTAAATGCAAAGAAAATAAATTCAATACTTTATATATATGATTTCAAGTTTCTAATAAGCTCAGGGATGCAATAGGTGTTATGTAGAATATTTGTCTAAAACCAATGATAATATATAAAAAGTAACCTATTTTTAAGGAGAAGATAAATACTAGAAACCCAAATGCCTAGGACCAATTTCAGTTGGCGCATCACCCCTTATGTTATCCTAGCATTGAATTGACAGTTTTTCTGTATTGTCATATTTGCATATCAGCCGCTTACAATTGTTTCAAGCTTTATAACAGAGGACTGCCTTTTTTTATAGACCAAGGATGAAAGTCTCTTGTGAGTTAAGTCTGATTATGACATCACAATTTGTAAATTAAGCTATAGTATGATTACAGAGTGTAGACTGAACAAAAAGTGCTTTCCTATGGATTGAAGTTTGTATTTTCTTAAGCTTTGCATTCCAAAATGTGCTAGCATTCTCTATTTCCAAAGGGCACATTAAGCTACTTCCCCATTATATATTTTTTTGTGTTAAAAGTTATTTATACACAACTTGGTAAAACATACTAAATTTAACACATAATGAATTACATCCTGGGTTTATCTTTATCAACAATCTGTAAATGGATAAGAAAGATTGTGCATTAGATTTATCAGATTGATTTTGCTTAGAATTGCATTTACTCCTTGTCTAAATTGTTTATTTTTATACTATTATTAGATGCATTAATCTTTGTTGTTGTCCTATCTAATCATTTTTTTTATTTTGCAATGTGGAAAGAAACTGGTGCATTTTTATGATACCCATGCTTCAAGTGACTCTATGGCTTAAGCTGTTCCTTGAAAAATTAAATGCTATGCAAACAAAATATGTTCTGTGCTTTGAGGTACATTTGCCAGTTTTGTGTTTGCTTCTTAAAACATCTGTGGACAGTTAGCTCAGTTGGTTAGAGCGTGGCGCTCGTAATCCCACGGTCATGGGTTCGATCCCTGTATTGGCTACTTGCTTTTCTTGATGGACAAGAATGGAATAAGCTCATCGGTGTAGCATGAATACTTGAAAACATAATAGACACATATATCACAAAATCTCTTCAAATCCATATCAGAAGCCAGCATGAGTGTCATCCTTTGGCTGATGAAGATTTTTCTCTACATGGCTCATTGACTTTTGTCTCAAATCAAGCAATATGGCATACCTAAGATTTGCAAGGGCAAATTAATCAGTTATTATATTGCTGCTCAAACATAGAGAGCACTAGGTGTTACTAGAAGAAGAAGATACGTTCTCCCCTCCCATTAGTGCACACTGAAGAAAAAATAAATAAAATGGAGAATTTATAAACACCAGAGCACAAGTAATGGATCTCAGCATTCTTATTGCATCTTTTCTTATTTCCAAATATTTGACATACTTCTGATTTGAAAAGTTTAAAAATGAGTTTAGACAAAAGACACCACTGAAAATGATGGAATTTATATGAATTGTAAATGAAGATTTGCAATACTCATACTTTGAATGAAAATGGAGCTTTAAACAAAAGGAGAAATAATCAACATTAGGTCCCACCGAGATTTGAACTCGGATTATTGGATTCAAAATCCAGAGTGCTAACCATTACACCATGGAACCCTCAACTGAGCAAAGACTTCCACTGAACTGAGCTCATCTTTTAAATGCAAAGAAAAGAAATTCAATACTTTATATATATGATTTCAAGTTTCTAATAAGCTCAGGGATGCAATAGGTGTTATGTAGAATATTTGTCTAAAACCAATGATAATATATAAAAAGTAACCTATTTTTAAGGAGAAGATAAATACTAGAAACCCAAATGCCTAGGACCAATTTCAGTTGGAGCATCACCCCTTATGTTATCCTAGCATTGAATTGACAGTTTTTCTGTATTGTCATATTTGCATATCAGCCGCTTACAATTGTTTCAAGCTTTATAACAGAGGACTGCCTTTTTTTATAGACCAAGGATGAAAGTCTCTTGTGAGTTAAGTCTGATTATGACATCACAATTTGTAAATTAAGCTATAGTATGATTACAGAGTGTAGACTGAACAAAAAGTGCTTTCCTATGGATTGAAGTTTGTATTTTCTTAAGCTTTGCATTCCAAAATGTGCTAGCATTCTCTATTTCCAAAGGGCACATTAAGCTACTTCCCCATTATATATTTTTTTGTGTTAAAAGTTATTTATACACAACTTGGTAAAACATACTAAATTTAACACATAATGAATTACATCCTGGGTTTATCTTTATCAACAATCTGTAAATGGATAAGAAAGATTGTGCATTAGATTTATCAGATTGATTTTGCTTAGAATTGCATTTACTCCTTGTCTAAATTGTTTATTTTTATACTATTATTAGATGCATTAATCTTTGTTGTTGTCCTATCTAATCATTTTTTTTATTTTGCAATGTGGAAAGAAACCGGTGCATTTTTATGATACCCATGCTTCAAGTGACTCTATGGCTTAAGCTGTTCCTTGAAAAATTAAATGCTATGCAAACAAAATATGTTCTGTGCTTTGAGGTACATTTGCCAGTTTTGTGTTTGCTTCTTAAAATATCTGTGGACAGTTAGCTCAGTTGGTTAGAGCGTGGCGCTCGTAATCCCACGGTCATGGGTTCGATCCATGTATTGGCTACTTGCTTTTCTTGATGGACAAGAATGGAATAAGCTCATCGGTGTAGCATGAATACTTGAAAACATAATAGACACATATATCACAAAATCTCTTCAAATCCATATCAGAAGCCAGCATGAGTGTCATCCTTTGGCTGATGAAGATTTTTCTCTACATGGCTCATTGACTTTTGTCTCAAATCAAGCAATATGGCATACCTAAGATTTGCAAGGGCAAATTAATCAGTTATTATATTGCTGCTCAAACATAGAGAGCACTAGGTGTTACTAGAAGAAGAAGATACGTTCTCCCCTCCCATTAGTGCACACTGAAGAAAAAATAAATAAAATGGAGAATTTATAAACACCAGAGCACAAGTAATGGATCTCAGCATTCTTATTGCATCTTTTCTTATTTCCAAATATTTGACATACTTCTGATTTGAAAAGTTTAAAAATGAGTTTAGACAAAAGACACCACTGAAAATGATGGAATTTATATGAATTGTAAATGAAGATTTGCAATACTCATACTTTGAATGAAAATGGAGCTTTAAACAAAAGGAGAAATAATCAACATTAGGTCCCACCGAGATTTGAACTCGGATTATTGGATTCAAAATCCAGAGTGCTAACCATTACACCATGGAACCCTCAACTGAGCAAAGACTTCCACTGAACTGAGCTCATCTTTTAAATGCAAAGAAAAGAAATTCAATACTTTATATATATGATTTCAAGTTTCTAATAAGCTCAGGGATGCAATAGGTGTTATGTAGAATATTTGTCTAAAACCAATGATAATATATAAAAAGTAACCTATTTTTAAGGAGAAGATAAATACTAGAAACCCAAATGCCTAGGACCAATTTCAGTTGGAGCATCACCCCTTATGTTATCCTAGCATTGAATTGACAGTTTTTCTGTATTGTCATATTTGCATATCAGCCGCTTACAATTGTTTCAAGCTTTATAACAGAGGACTGCCTTTTTTTATAGACCAAGGATGAAAGTCTCTTGTGAGTTAAGTCTGATTATGACATCACAATTTGTAAATTAAGCAATAGTATGATTACAGAGTGTAGACTGAACAAAAAGTGCTTTCCTATGGATTGAAGTTTGTATTTTCTTAAGCTTTGCATTCCAAAATGTGCTAGCATTCTCTATTTCCAATGGGCATGTTAAGCTAATTCCCCATTATATATTTTTTGTGTTAAAAGTTATTTATACACAACTTGGTAAAACATACTAAATTTAACACATAATGAATTACATCCTGGGATTATCTTTATCAACAATCTGTAAATGGATAATAAAGATTGTGTATTAGATTTATCAGATTGATTTTGCTTAGAATTGCATTTACTCCTTGTCTAAATTGTCTATTTTTATACTATTATTAGATGCATTAATCTTTGTTGTTGTCCTATCTAATCATTTTTTTATTTTGCAATGTGGAAAGAAACTGGTGCATTTTTATGATACCCATGCTACAAGTGACTCTATGGCTTAAGCTGTTCCTTGAAAAATTAAATGCTATGCAAACAAAATATGTTCTGTGCTTTGAGGTACATTTGCCAGTTTTGTGTTTGCTTCTTAAAACATCTGTGGACAGTTCGCTCAGGTGGTTAGAGTGTGGCGCTCGTAATCCCACGGTCATGGGTTCGATCCCTGTATTGGCTACTTGCTTTTCTTGATGGACAAGAATGGAATAAGCTCATCGGTGTAGCATGAATACTTGAAAACATAATAGACACATATATCACAAAATCTCTTCAAATCCATATCAGAAGCCAGCATGAGTGTCATCCTTTGGCTGATGAAGATTTTTCTCTACATGGCTCATTGACTTTTGTCTCAAATCGAGCAATATGGCATACCTAAGATTTGCAAGGGCAAATTAATCAGTTATTATATTGCTGCTCAAACATAGAGGGCACTAGGTGTTACTAGAAGAAGAAGATATGTTCTCCCCTCTCATTAGTGCACACTGAAGTAAAAAAAATTAAAATGGAGAATTTCTAAACACCAGAGCACAAGTAATGGATCTTTGCATTCTTATTGCATCTTTTCTTATTTCCAAATATTTGACATACTTCTGATTTGAAAAGTTTAAAAATGAGTTTAGACAAAGGACACCACTGAAAATGATGGAATTTATATGAATTGTAAATGAAGATTTGCAATACTCATACTTTGAATGAAAATGTAGCTTTAAACAAAAGGAGAAATAATCAACATTAGGTCCCACCGAGATTTGAACTCAGATTACTGGATTCAAAGTCCAGAGTGCTAACCATTACACCATGGAACCCTCAACTGAGCAAAGACTTCCACTGAACTGAGCTCATCTTTTAAATGCAAAGAAAATAAATTCAATACTTTATATATATGATTTCAAGTTTCTAATAAGCTCAGGGATGCAATAGGTGTTATGTAGAATATTTGTCTAAAACCAATGATAATATATAAAAAGTAACCTATTTTTAAGGAGAAGATAAATACTAGAAACCCAAATGCCTAGGACCAATTTCAGTTGGAGCATCACCCCTTATGTTATCCTAGCATTGAATTGACAGTTTTTCTGTATTGTCATATTTGCCTATCATCCACTTACAATTGTTTCAAGCTTTATAACAGAGGACTGCCTTTTTTATAGACCAAGGATGAAAGTCTCTTGTGAGTTAAGTCTGATTATGACATCACAATTTGTAAATTAAGCTATAGTATGATTACAGAGTGTAGACTAAACAAAAAGTGCTTTCCTATGGATTGAAGTTTGTATTTTCTTAAGCTTTGCATTCCAAAATGTGCTAGCATTCTCTATTTCCAAAGGGCACATTAAGCTACTTCCCCATTATATATTTTTTGTGTTAAAAGTTATTTATACACAACTTGGTAAAACATACTAAATTTAACACATAATGAATTACATCCTGGGATTATCTTTATCAACAATCTGTAAATGGATAAGAAAGATTGTGCATTAGATTTATCAGATTGATTTTGCTTAGAATTGCATTTACTCCTTGTCTAAATTGTCTATTTTTATACTATTATTAGATGCATTAATCTTTGTTGTTGTCCTATCTAATCATTTTTTTATTTTGCAATGTGGAAAGAAATCGGTGCATTTTTATGATACCCATGCTTCAAGTGACTCTATGGCTTAAGCTGTTCCTTGAAAAATTAAATGCTATGCAAATAAAATATGTTCTGTGCTTTGAGGTACATTTGCCAGTTTTGTGTTTGCTTCTTAAAACATCTGTGGACAGTTAGCTCAGTTGGTTAGAGTGTGGCACTCGTAATGCCAAGGTCATGGGTTAGATCCCTGTTTTGGCTACTTGCTTTTCTTGATGGACAAGAATGGAATAAGCTCATCGGTGTAGCATGAATACTTGAAAATATAATAGACACATATATCACAAAATCTATTCAAATCCATATCAGAAGCCAGCATGAGTGTCATCCTTTGGCTGATGAAGATTTTTCTCTACATGGCTCATTGACTTTTGTCTCAAATCGAGCAATATGGCATACCTAAGATTTGCAAGGGCAAATTAATCAGTTATTATATTGCTGCTCAAACATAGTGGGCACTAGGTGTTACTAGAAGAAGAATATACGTTCTCCCCTCTCATTAGTGCACACTGAAGTAAAAAAAATTAAAATGGAGAATTTCTAAACACTAGAGGACAAGTAATGGATCTCTGCATTCTTATAGCATCTTTTCTTATTTCCAAATATTTGACATATTTCTGATTTGAAAAGTTTAAAAATGAGTTTAGACAAAGGACACCACTGAAAATGATGGAATTTATATGAATTGTAAATGAAGATTTGCAATACTCATACTTTGAATGAAAATGGAGCTTTAAACAAAAGAAGAAATAATCAACATTAGGTCCCACCGAGATTTGAACTCGGATTACTGGATTCAAAGTCCAGAGTGCTAACCATTACACCATGGAACCCTCAACTGATCAAACACTTCTACTGAGCTCATCTTTTAAATGCAAAGAAAAGAAATTCAATACTTTATATATATGATTTCAAGTTTCTAATAAGCTCAGGGATGCAATAGGTGTTATGTAGAATATTTGTCTAAAACCAATGATAATATATAAAAAGTAACCTATTTTTAAGGAGAAGATAAATACTAGAAACCCAAATGCGTAGGACCAATTTCAGTTGGCGCATCACCCCTTATGTTATCCTAGCATTGAATTGACAGTTTTTCTGTATTGTCATATTTGCATATCAGCCGCTTACAATTGTTTCAAGCTTTATAACAGAGGACTGCCTTTTTTTATAGACCAAGGATGAAAGTCTCTTGTGAGTTAAGTCTGATTATGACATCACAATTTGTAAATTAAGCTATAGTATGATTACAGAGTGTAGACTGAACAAAAAGTGCTTTCCTATGGATTGAAGTTTGTATTTTCTTAAGCTTTGCATTCCAAAATGTGCTAGCATTCTCTATTTCCAAAGGGCACATTAAGCTACTTCCCCATTATATATTTTTTTGTGTTAAAAGTTATTTATACACAACTTGGTAAAACATACTAAATTTAACACATAATGAATTACATCCTGGGTTTATCTTTATCAACAATCTGTAAATGGATAAGAAAGATTGTGCATTAGATTTATCAGATTGATTTTGCTTAGAATTGCATTTACTCCTTGTCTAAATTGTTTATTTTTATACTATTATTAGATGCATTAATCTTTGTTGTTGTCCTATCTAATCATTTTTTTTATTTTGCAATGTGGAAAGAAACCGGTGCATTTTTATGATACCCATGCTTCAAGTGACTCTATGGCTTAAGCTGTTCCTTGAAAAATTAAATGCTATGCAAACAAAATATGTTCTGTGCTTTGAGGTACATTTGCCAGTTTTGTGTTTGCTTCTTAAAACATCTGTGGACAGTTAGCTCAGTTGGTTAGAGTGTGGTGCTCGTAATCCCACGGTCATGGGTTCGATCCCTGTATTGGCTACTTGCTTTTCTTGATGGACAAGAATGGAATAAGCTCATCGGTGTAGCATGAATACTTGAAAACATAATAGACACATATATCACAAAATCTCTTCAAATCCATATCAGAAGCCAGCATGAGTGTCATCCTTTGGCTGATGAAGATTTTTCTCTACATGGCTCATTGACTTTTGTCTCAAATCAAGCAATATGGCATACCTAAGATTTGCAAGGGCGAATTAATCAGTTATTATATTGCTGCTCAAACATAGAGAGCACTAGGTGTTACTAGAAGAAGAAGATACGTTCTCCCCTCCCATTAGTGCACACTGAAGAAAAAATAAATAAAATGGAGAATTTATAAACACCAGAGCACAAGTAATGGATCTCAGCATTCTTATTGCATCTTTTCTTATTTCCAAATATTTGACATACTTCTGATTTGAAAAGTTTAAAAATGAGTTTAGACAAAGGACACCACTGAAAATGATGGAATTTATATGTTTTGTAAATGAAGATTTGCAATACTCATACTTTCAATGAAAATGGAGCTTTAAACAAAAGGAGAAATAATCAACATTAGGTCCCACCGAGATTTGAACTCGGATTACTGGATTCAAAGTCCAGAGTGCTAACCATTACACCATGGAACCCTCAACTGATCAAAGACTTCTACTGAACTGAGCTCATCTTTTAAATGCAAAGAAAAGAAATTAAATACTTTATATATATGATTTCAAGTTTCTAATAAGCTCAGGGATGCAATAGGTGTTATGTAGAATATTTGTCTAAAACCAATGATAATATATAAAAAGTAACCTATTTTTAAGGAGAAGATAAATACTAGAAACCCAAATGCCTAGGACCAATTTCAGTTGGAGCATCACCCCTTATGTTATCCTAGCATTGAATTGACAGTTTTTCTGTATTGTCATATTTGCATATCAGCCGCTTACAATTGTTTCAAGCTTTATAACAGAGGACTGCCTTTTTTATAGACCAAGGATGAAAGTGTCTTGTGAGTTAAGTCTGATTATGACATCACAATTTGTAAATTAAGCTATAGTATGATTACAGAGTGTAGACTGAACAAAAAGTGCTTTCCTATGGATTGAAGTTTGTATTTTCTTAAGCTTTGCATTCCAAAATGTGCTAGCATTCTCTATTTCCAAAGGGCACATTAAGCTACTTCCCCATTATATATTTTTTGTGTTAAAAGTTATTTATACACAACTTGGTAAAACATACTAAATTTAACACATAATGAATTACATCCTGGGATTATCTTTATCAACAATCTGTAAATGGATAATAAAGATTGTGCATTAGATTTATCAGATTGATTTTGCTTAGAATTGCATTTACTCCTTGTCTAAATTGTCTATTTGTATACTATTATTAGATGCATTAATCTTTGTTGTTGTCCTATCTAATCATTTTTTTATTTTGCAATGTGGAAAGAAATCGGTGCATTTTTATGATACCCATGCTTCAAGTGACTCTATGGCTTAAGCTGTTCCTTGAAAAATTAAATGCTATGCAAACAAAATATGTTCTGTGCTTTGAGGTACATTTGCCAGTTTTGTGTTTGCTTCTTAAAACATCTGTGGACAGTTAGCTCAGTTGGTTAGAGTGTGGCACTCGTAATGCCAAGGTCATGGGTTCGATCCCTGTTTTGGCTACTTGCTTTTCTTGATGGATAAGAATGGAATAAGCTCATCGGTGTAGCATGAATACATGAAAACATAATAGACACATATATCACAAAATCTCTTCAAATCTATATCAGAAGCCAGCATGAGTGTCATCCTTTGGCTGATGAAGATTTTTCTCTACATGGCTCATTGACTTTTGTCTCAAATCGAGCAATATGGCATACCTAAGATTTGCAAGGGCAAATTAATCAGTTATTATATTGCTGCTCAAACATAGTGGGCACTAGGTGTTACTAGAAGAAGAATATACGTTCTCCCCTCTCATTAGTGCACACTGAAGTAAAAAAAATTAAAATGGAGAATTTCTAAACACTAGAGGACAAGTAATGGATCTCTGCATTCTTATTGCATCTTTTCTTATTTCCAAATATTTGACATATTTCTGATTTGAAAAGTTTAAAAATGAGTTTAGACAAAGGACACCACTGAAAATGATGGAATTTATATGAATTGTAAATGAAGATTTGCAATACTCATACTTTGAATGAAAATGGAGCTTTAAACAAAAGAAGAAATAATCAACATTAGGTCCCACCAAGATTTGAACTCGGATTACTGGATTCAAAGTCCAGAGTGCTAACCATTACACCATGGAACCCTCAACTGATCAAAGACTTCTACTGAACTGAGCTCATCTTTTAAATGCAAAGAAAAGAAATTCAATACTTTATATATATGATTTCAAGTTTCTAATAAGCTCAGGGATGCAATAGGTGTTATGTAGAATATTTGTCTAAAACCAATGATAATATATAAAAAGTAACCTATTTTTAAGGAGAAGATAAATACTAGAAACCCAAATGCCTAGGACCAATTTCAGTTGGAGCATCACCCCTTATGTTATCCTAGCATTGAATTGACAGTTTTTCTGTATTGTCATATTTGCATATCAGCCGCTTACAATTGTTTCAAGCTTTATAACAGAGGACTGCCTTTTTTTATAGACCAAGGATGAAAGTCTCTTGTGAGTTAAGTCTGATTATGACATCACAATTTGTAAATTAAGCTATAGTATGATTACAGAGTGTAGACTGAACAAAAAGTGCTTTCCTATGGATTGAAGTTTGTATTTTCTTAAGCTTTGCATTCCAAAATGTGCTAGCATTCTCTATTTCCAAAGGGCACATTAAGCTACTTCCCCATTATATATTTTTTTGTGTTAAAAGTTATTTATACACAACTTGGTAAAACATACTAAATTTAACACATAATGAATTACATCCTGGGTTTATCTTTATCAACAATCTGTAAATGGATAAGAAAGATGGTGCATTAGATTTATCAGATTGATTTTGCTTAGAATTGCATTTACTCCTTGTCTAAATTGTTTATTTTTATACTATTATTAGATGCATTAATCTTTGTTGTTGTCCTATCTAATCATTTTTTTTACTTTGCAATGTGGAAAGAAACTGGTGCATTTTTATGATACCCATGCTTCAAGTGACTCTATGGCTTAAGCTGTTCCTTGAAAAATTAAATGCTATGCAAACAAAATATGTTCTGTGCTTTGAGGTACATTTGCCAGTTTTGTGTTTGCTTCTTAAAACATCTGTGGACAGTTAGCTCAGTTGGTTAGAGCGTGGCGCTCGTAATCCCACGGTCATGGGTTCGATCCCTGTATTGGCTACTTGCTTTTCTTGATGGACAAGAATGGAATAAGCTCATCGGTGTAGCATGAATACTTGAAAACATAATAGACACATATATCACAAAATCTCTTCAAATCCATATCAGAAGCCAGCATGAGTGTCATCCTTTGGCTGATGAAGATTTTTCTCTACATGGCTCATTGACTTTTGTCTCAAATCGAGCAATATGGCATACCTAAGATTTGCAAGGGCAAATTAATCAGTTATTATATTGCTGCTCAAACATAGAGAGCACTAGGTGTTACTAGAAGAAGAAGATACGTTCTCCCCTCCCATTAGTGCACACTGAAGAAAAAATAAATAAAATGGAGAATTTATAAACACCAGAGCACAAGTAATGGATCTCAGCATTCTTATTGCATCTTTTCTTATTTCCAAATATTTGACATACTTCTGATTTGAAAAGTTTAAAAATGAGTTTAGACAAAGGACACCACTGAAAATGATGGAATTTATATGTTTTGTAAATGAAGATTTGCAATACTCATACTTTCAATGAAAATGGAGCTTTAAACAAAATGAGAAATAATCAACATTAGGTCCCACCGAGATTTGAACTCGGATTACTGGATTCAAAGTCCAGAGTGCTAACCATTACACCATGGAACCCTCAACTGATCAAAGACTTCCACTGAACTGAGCTCATCTTTTAAATGCAAAGAAAAGAAATTCAATACTTTATATATATGATTTCAAGTTTCTAATAAGCTCAGGGATGTAATAGGTGTTATGTAGAATATTTGTCTAAAACCAATGATAATATATAAAAAGTAACCTATTTTTAAGGAGAAGATAATTACTAGAAACCCAAATGCCTAGGACCAATTTCAGTTGGAGCATCACCCCTTATGTTATCCTAGCATTGAATTGACAGTTTTTCTGTATTGTCATATTTGCATATCAGCCGCTTACAATTGTTTCAAGCTTTATAACAGAGGACTGCCTTTTTTTATAGGCCAAGGATGAAAGTCTCTTGTGAGTTAAGTCTGATTATGACATCACAATTTGTAAATTAAGCTATAGTATGATTACAGAGTGTAGACTGAACAAAAAGTGCTTTCCTATGGATTGAAGTTTGTATTTTCTTAAGCTTTGCATTCCAAAATGTGCTAGCATTCTCTATTTCCAAAGGGCACATTAAGCTACTTCCCCATTATATATTTTTTTGTGTTAAAAGTTATTTATACACAACTTGGTAAAACATACTAAATTTAACACATAATGAATTACATCCTGGGTTTATCTTTATCAACAATCTGTAAATGGATAAGAAAGATTGTGCATTAGATTTATCAGATTGATTTTGCTTAGAATTGCATTTACTCCTTGTCTAAATTGTCTATTTTTATACTATTATTAGATGCATTAATCTTTGTTGTTGTCCTATCTAATCATTTTTTTTATTTTGCAATGTGGAAAGAAACTGGTGCATTTTTATGATACCCATGCTTCAAGTGACTCTATGGCTTAAGCTGTTCCTTGAAAAATTAAATGCTATGCAAACAAAATATGTTCTGTGCTTTGAGGTACATTTGACAGTTTTGTGTTTGCTTCTAGTAACATCTGTGGCCAGTTAGCTCAGTTGGTTAGAGCGTAGAGTTCGTAATGCCAAGGTCATGGGTTCGATCCCTGTTTTGGCTACTTGCTTTTCTTGATGGACAAGAATGGAATAAGCTCATCGGTGTGGCATGAATACATGAAAACATAATAGACACATATATCACAAAATCTCTTCAAATCCATTTCAGAAGCCAGCATGAGTGTCATCCTTTTTACTGATGAAGATTTTTCTCTACATGGCTCATTGACTTTTGTCTCAAATCGAGCAATATGGTATACCTAAGATTTGCAAGGGCAAATTAATCAGGTATTATATTGCTGCTCAAACATAGAGGGCACTAGGTGTTACTAGAAGAAGAAGATACGTTCTCCCCTCTCATTAGTGCACACTGAAGTAAAAAAAATTAAAATGGAGAATTTCTAAACACCAGAGCACAAGTAATGGATCTCTGCATTCTTATTGCATCTTTTCTTATTTCCAAATATTTGACATACTTCTGATTTGAAAAGTTTAAAAATGAGTTTAGACAAAGGACACCACTGAAAATGATGGAATTTATATGAATTGTAAATGAAGATTTGCAATACTCATACTTTGAATGAAAATGGAGCTTTAAACAAAAGAAGAAATAATCAACATTAGGTCCCACCAAGATTTGAACTCGGATTACTGGATTCAAAGTCCAGAGTGCTAACCATTACACCATGGAACCCTCAACTGATCAAAGACTTCTACTGAACTGAGCTCATCTTTTAAATGCAAAGAAAAGAAATTCAATACTTTATATATATGATTTCAAGTTTCTAATAAGCTCAGGGATGCAATAGGTGTTATGTAGAATATTTGTCTAAAACCAATGATAATATATAAAAAGTAACCTATTTTTAAGGAGAAGATAAATACTAGAAACCCAAATGCCTAGGACCAATTTCAGTTGGAGCATCACCCCTTATGTTATCCTAGCATTGAATTGACAGTTTTTCTGTATTGTCATATTTGCATATCAGCCGCTTACAATTGTTTCAAGCTTTATAACAGAGGACTGCCTTTTTTTATAGACCAAGGATGAAAGTCTCTTGTGAGTTAAGTCTGATTATGACATCACAATTTGTAAATTAAGCTATAGTATGATTACAGAGTGTAGACTGAACAAAAAGTGCTTTCCTATGGATTGAAGTTTGTATTTTCTTAAGCTTTGCATTCCAAAATGTGCTAGCATTCTCTATTTCCAAAGGGCACATTAAGCTACTTCCCCATTATATATTTTTTTGTGTTAAAAGTTATTTATACACAACTTGGTAAAACATACTAAATTTAACACATAATGAATTACATCCTGGGTTTATCTTTATCAACAATCTGTAAATGGATAAGAAAGATGGTGCATTAGATTTATCAGATTGATTTTGCTTAGAATTGCATTTACTCCTTGTCTAAATTGTTTATTTTTATACTATTATTAGATGCATTAATCTTTGTTGTTGTCCTATCTAATCATTTTTTTTACTTTGCAATGTGGAAAGAAACTGGTGCATTTTTATGATACCCATGCTTCAAGTGACTCTATGGCTTAAGCTGTTCCTTGAAAAATTAAATGCTATGCAAACAAAATATGTTCTGTGCTTTGAGGTACATTTGCCAGTTTTGTGTTTGCTTCTTAAAACATCTGTGGACAGTTAGCTCAGTTGGTTAGAGCGTGGCGCTCGTAATCCCACGGTCATGGGTTCGATCCCTGTATTGGCTACTTGCTTTTCTTGATGGACAAGAATGGAATAAGCTCATCGGTGTAGCATGAATACTTGAAAACATAATAGACACATATATCACAAAATCTCTTCAAATCCATATCAGAAGCCAGCATGAGTGTCATCCTTTGGCTGATGAAGATTTTTCTCTACATGGCTCATTGACTTTTGTCTCAAATCGAGCAATATGGCATACCTAAGATTTGCAAGGGCAAATTAATCAGTTATTATATTGCTGCTCAAACATAGAGAGCACTAGGTGTTACTAGAAGAAGAAGATACGTTCTCCCCTCCCATTAGTGCACACTGAAGAAAAAATAAATAAAATGGAGAATTTATAAACACCAGAGCACAAGTAATGGATCTCAGCATTCTTATTGCATCTTTTCTTATTTCCAAATATTTGACATACTTCTGATTTGAAAAGTTTAAAAATGAGTTTAGACAAAGGACACCACTGAAAATGATGGAATTTATATGTTTTGTAAATGAAGATTTGCAATACTCATACTTTCAATGAAAATGGAGCTTTAAACAAAATGAGAAATAATCAACATTAGGTCCCACCGAGATTTGAACTCGGATTACTGGATTCAAAGTCCAGAGTGCTAACCATTACACCATGGAACCCTCAACTGATCAAAGACTTCCACTGAACTGAGCTCATCTTTTAAATGCAAAGAAAAGAAATTCAATACTTTATATATATGATTTCAAGTTTCTAATAAGCTCAGGGATGTAATAGGTGTTATGTAGAATATTTGTCTAAAACCAATGATAATATATAAAAAGTAACCTATTTTTAAGGAGAAGATAATTACTAGAAACCCAAATGCCTAGGACCAATTTCAGTTGGAGCATCACCCCTTATGTTATCCTAGCATTGAATTGACAGTTTTTCTGTATTGTCATATTTGCATATCAGCCGCTTACAATTGTTTCAAGCTTTATAACAGAGGACTGCCTTTTTTTATAGGCCAAGGATGAAAGTCTCTTGTGAGTTAAGTCTGATTATGACATCACAATTTGTAAATTAAGCTATAGTATGATTACAGAGTGTAGACTGAACAAAAAGTGCTTTCCTATGGATTGAAGTTTGTATTTTCTTAAGCTTTGCATTCCAAAATGTGCTAGCATTCTCTATTTCCAAAGGGCACATTAAGCTACTTCCCCATTATATATTTTTTTGTGTTAAAAGTTATTTATACACAACTTGGTAAAACATACTAAATTTAACACATAATGAATTACATCCTGGGTTTATCTTTATCAACAATCTGTAAATGGATAAGAAAGATTGTGCATTAGATTTATCAGATTGATTTTGCTTAGAATTGCATTTACTCCTTGTCTAAATTGTCTATTTTTATACTATTATTAGATGCATTAATCTTTGTTGTTGTCCTATCTAATCATTTTTTTTATTTTGCAATGTGGAAAGAAACTGGTGCATTTTTATGATACCCATGCTTCAAGTGACTCTATGGCTTAAGCTGTTCCTTGAAAAATTAAATGCTATGCAAACAAAATATGTTCTGTGCTTTGAGGTACATTTGACAGTTTTGTGTTTGCTTCTAGTAACATCTGTGGCCAGTTAGCTCAGTTGGTTAGAGCGTAGAGTTCGTAATGCCAAGGTCATGGGTTCGATCCCTGTTTTGGCTACTTGCTTTTCTTGATGGACAAGAATGGAATAAGCTCATCGGTGTGGCATGAATACATGAAAACATAATAGACACATATATCACAAAATCTCTTCAAATCCATTTCAGAAGCCAGCATGAGTGTCATCCTTTTTACTGATGAAGATTTTTCTCTACATGGCTCATTGACTTTTGTCTCAAATCGAGCAATATGGTATACCTAAGATTTGCAAGGGCAAATTAATCAGGTATTATATTGCTGCTCAAACATAGAGGGCACTAGGTGTTACTAGAAGAAGAAGATACGTTCTCCCCTCTCATTAGTGCACACTGAAGTAAAAAAAATTAAAATGGAGAATTTCTAAACACCAGAGCACAAGTAATGGATCTCTGCATTCTTATTGCATCTTTTCTTATTTCCAAATATTTGACATACTTCTGATTTGAAAAGTTTAAAAATGAGTTTAGACAAAGGACACCACTGAAAATGATGGAATTTATATGAATTGTAAATGAAGATTTGCAATACTCATACTTTGAATGAAAATGGAGCTTTAAACAAAAGGAGAAATAATCAACATTAGGTCCCACTGAGATTTGAACTCGGATTACTGGACTCAAAGTCCAGAGTGCTAACCATTACACCATGGAACCCTCAACTGAGCAAAGACTTCCACTGAACTGAGCTCATCTTTTAAATGCAAAGAAAAGAAATTCAATACTTTATATATATGATTTCAAGTTTCTAATAAGCTCAGGGATGCAATAGGTGTTATGTAGAATATTTGTCTAAAACCAATGATAATATATAAAAAGTAACCTATTTTTAAGGAGAAGATAAATACTAGAAACCCAAATGCCTAGGACCAATTTCAGTTGGAGCATCACCCCTTATGTTATCCTAGCATTGAATTGACAGTTTTTCTGTATTGTCATATTTGCATATCAGCCGCTTACAATTGTTTCAAGCTTTATAACAGAGGACTGCCTTTTTTATAGACCAAGGATGAAAGTGTCTTGTGAGTTAAGTCTGATTATGACATCACAATTTGTAAATTAAGCTATAGTATGATTACAGAGTGTAGACTGAACAAAAAGTGCTTTCCTATGGATTGAAGTTTGTATTTTCTTAAGCTTTGCATTCCAAAATGTGCTAGCATTCTCTATTTCCAAAGGGCACATTAAGCTACTTCCCCATTATATATTTTTTGTGTTAAAAGTTATTTATACACAACTTGGTAAAACATACTAAATTTAACACATAATGAATTACATCCTGGGATTATCTTTATCAACAATCTGTAAATGGATAATAAAGATTGTGCATTAGATTTATCTGATTGATTTTGCTTAGAATTGCATTTACTCCTTGTCTAAATTGTCTATTTTTAAACTATTATTAGATGCATTAATCTTTGTTGTTGTCCTATCTAATCATTTTTTTTATTTTGCAATGTGGAAAGAAACTGGTGCATTTTTATGATACCCATGCTTCAAGTGACTCTATGGCTTAAGCTGTTCCTTGAAAAATTAAATGCTATGCAAACAAAATATGTTCTGTGCTTTGAGGTACATTTGACAGTTTTGTGTTTGCTTCTAGTAACATCTGTGGCCAGTTAGCTCAGTTGGTTAGAGCGTAGCGTTTGTAATGCCAAGGTCATGGGTTCGATCCCTGTTTTGGCTACTTGCTTTTCTTGATGGACAAGAATGGAATAAGCTCATCGGTGTGGCATGAATACATGAAAACATAATAGACACATATATCACAAAATCTCTTCAAATCCATATCAGAAGCCAGCATGAGTGTCATCCTTTTAACTGATGAAGATTTTTCTCTACATGGCTCATTGACTTTTGTCTCAAATCGAGCAATATGGTATACCTAAGATTTGCAAGGGCAAATTAATCAGGTATTATATTGCTGCTCAAACATAGAGGGCACTAGGTGTTACTAGAAGAAGAAGATACGTTCTGCCCTCTCATTAGTGCACACTGAAGTAAAAAAAATTAAAATGGAGAATTTCTAAACACCAGAGCACAAGTAATGGATCTCTGCATTCTTATTGCATCTTTTCTTATTTCCAAATATTTGACATACTTCTGATTTGAAAAGTTTAAAAATGAGTTTAGACAAAGGACACCACTGAAAATGATGGAATTTATATGAATTGTAAATGAAGATTTGCAATACTCATACTTTGAATGAAAATGGAGCTTTAAACAAAAGGAGAAATAATCAACATTAGGTCCCACCGATATTTGAACTCGGATTACTGGACTCAAAGTCCAGAGTGCTAACCATTACACCATGGAACCCTCAACTGAGCAAAGACTTCCACTGAACTGAGCTCATCTTTTAAATGCAAAGAAAAGAAATTCAATACTTTATATATATGATTTCAAGTTTCTAATAAGCTCAGGGATGCAATAGGTGTAATGTAGAATATTTGTCTAAAACCAATGATAATATATAAAAAGTAACCTATTTTTAAGGAGAAGATAAATACTAGAAACCCAAATGCCTAGGACCAATTTCAGTTGGAGCATCACCCCTTATGTTATCCTAGCATTGAATTGACAGTTTTTCTGTATTGTCATATTTGCATATCAGCCGCTTACAATTGTTTCAAGCTTTATAACAGAGGACTGCCTTTTTTATAGACCAAGGATGAAAGTGTCTTGTGAGTTAAGTCTGATTATGACATCACAATTTGTAAATTAAGCTATAGTATGATTACAGAGTGTAGACTGAACAAAAAGTGCTTTCCTATGGATTGAAGTTTGTATTTTCTTAAGCTTTGCATTCCAAAATGTGCTAGCATTCTCTATTTCCAAAGGGCACATTAAGCTACTTCCCCATTATATATTTTTTGTGTTAAAAGTAATTTATACACAACTTGGTAAAACATACTAAATTTAACACATAATGAATTACATCCTGGGATTATCTTTATCAACAATCTGTAAATGGATAATAAAGATTGTGCATTAGATTTATCAGATTGATTTTGCTTAGAATTGCATTTACTCCTTGTCTAAATTGTCTATTTTTATACTATTATTAGATGCATTAATCTTTGTTGTTGTCCTATCTAATCATTTTTTCATTTTGCAATGTGGAAAGAAATCGGTGCATTTTTATGATACCCATGCTTCAAGTGACTCTATGGCTTAAGCTGTTCCTTGAAAAATTAAATGCTATGCAAACAAAATATGTTCTGTGCTTTGAGGTACATTTGCCAGTTTTGTGTTTGCTTCTTAAAACATCTGTGGACAGTTAGCTCAGTTGGTTAGAGTGTGGCACTCGTAATGCCAAGGTCATGGGTTCGATCCCTGTTTTGGCTACTTGCTTTTCTTGATGGACAAGAATGGAATAAGCTCATCGGTGTAGCATGAATACATGAAAACATAATAGACACATATATCACAAAATCTCTTCAAATCTATATCAGAAGCCAGCATGAGTGTCATCCTTTGGCTTATGAAGATTTTTCTCTACATGGCTCATTGACTTTTGTCTCAAATCGAGCAATATGGCATACCTAAGATTTGCAAGGGCAAATTAATCAGTTATTATATTGCTGCTCAAACATAGTGGGCACTAGGTGTTACTAGAAGAAGAATATACGTTCTCCCCTCTCATTAGTGCACACTGAAGTAAAAAAAAATTAAAATGGAGAATTTCTAAACACTAGAGGACAAGTAATGGATCTCTGCATTCTTATTGCATCTTTTCTTATTTCCAAATATTTGACATATTTCTGATTTGAAAAGTTTAAAAATGAGTTTAGACAAAGGACACCACTGAAAATGATGGAATTTATATGAATTGTAAATGAAGATTTGCAATACTCATACTTTGAATGAAAATGGAGCTTTAAACAAACGAAGAAATAATCAACATTAGGTCCCACCGAGATTTGAACTCGGATTCCTGGATTCAAAGTCCAGAGTGCTAACCATTACACCATGGAACCCTCAACTGATCAAAGACTTCTACTGAACTGAGCTCATCTTTTAAATGCAAAGAAAAGAAATTCAATACTTTATATATATGATTTCAAGTTTCTAATAAGCTCAGGGATGCAATAGGTGTTATGTAGAATATTTGTCTAAAACCAATGATAATATATAAAAAGTAACCTATTTTTAAGGAGAAGATAAATACTAGAAACCCAAATGCCTAGGACCAATTTCAGTTGGAGCATCACCCCTTATGTTATCCTAGCATTGAATTGACAGTTTTTCTGTATTGTCATATTTGCATATCAGCCGCTTACAATTGTTTCAAGCTTTATAACAGAGGACTGCCTTTTTTTATAGACCAAGGATGAAAGTCTCTTGTGAGTTAAGTCTGATTATGACATCACAATTTGTAAATTAAGCTATAGTATGATTACAGAGTGTAGACTGAACAAAAAGTGCTTTCCTATGGATTGAAGTTTGTATTTTCTTAAGCTTTGCATTCCAAAATGTGCTAGCATTCTCTATTTCCAAAGGGCACATTAAGCTACTTCCCCATTATATATTTTTTTGTGTTAAAAGTTATTTATACACAACTTGGTAAAACATACTAAATTTAACACATAATGAATTACATCCTGGGTTTATCTTTATCAACAATCTGTAAATGGATAAGAAAGATTGTGCATTAGATTTATCAGATTGATTTTGCTTAGAATTGCATTTACTCCTTGTCTAAATTGTTTATTTTTATACTATTATTAGATGCATTAATCTTTGTTGTTGTCCTATCTAATCATTTTTTTTATTTTGCAATGTGGAAAGAAACTGGTGCATTTTTATGATACCCATGCTTCAAGTGACTCTATGGCTTAAGCTGTTCCTTGAAAAATTAAATGCTATGCAAACAAAATATGTTCTGTGCTTTGAGGTACATTTGCCAGTTTTGTGTTTGCTTCTTAAAACATCTGTGGACAGTTAGCTCAGTTGGTTAGAGCGTGGCGCTCGTAATCCCACGGTCATGGGTTCGATCCCTGTATTGGCTACTTGCTTTTCTTGATGGACAAGAATGGAATAAGCTCATCGGTGTAGCATGAATACTTGAAAACATAATAGACACATATATCACAAAATCTCTTCAAATCCATATCAGAAGCCAGCATGAGTGTCATCCTTTGGCTGATGAAGATTTTTCTCTACATGGCTCATTGACTTTTGTCTCAAATCGAGCAATATGGCATACCTAAGATTTGCAAGGGCAAATTAATCAGTTATTATATTGCTGCTCAAACATAGAGAGCACTAGGTGTTACTAGAAGAAGAAGATACGTTCTCCCCTCCCATTAGTGCACACTGAAGAAAAAATAAATAAAATGGAGAATTTATAAACACCAGAGCACAAGTAATGGATCTCAGCATTCTTATTGCATCTTTTCTTATTTCCAAATATTTGACATACTTCTGATTTGAAAAGTTTAAAAATGAGTTTAGACAAAGGACACCACTGAAAATGATGGAATTTATATGTTTTGTAAATGAAGATTTGCAATACTCATACTTTCAATGAAAATGGAGCTTTAAACAAAAGGAGAAATAATCAACATTAGGTCCCACCGAGATTTGAACTCTGATTACTGGATTCAAAGTCCAGAGTGCTAACCATTACACCATGGAACCCTCAACTGATCAAAAACTTCCACTGAACTGAGCTCATCTTTTAAATGCAAAGAAAAGAAATTCAATACTTTATATATATGATTTCAAGTTTCTAATAAGCTCAGGGATGCAATAGGTGTTATGTAGAATATTTGTCTAAAACCAATGATAATATATAAAAAGTAACCTATTTTTAAGGAGAAGATAAATACTAGAAACCCAAATGCCTAGGACCAATTTCAGTTGGAGCATCACCCCTTATGTTATCCTAGCATTGAATTGACAGTTTTTCTGTATTGTCATATTTGCATATCAGCCGCTTACAATTGTTTCAAGCTTTATAACAGAGGACTGCCTTTTTTTATAGGCCAAGGATGAAAGTCTCTTGTGAGTTAAGTCTGATTATGACATCACAATTTGTAAATTAAGCTATACTATGATTACAGAGTGTAGACTGAACAAAAAGTGCTTTCCTATGGATTGAAGTTTGTATTTTCTTAAGCTTTGCATTCCAAAATGTGCTAGCATTCTCTATTTCCAAAGGGCACATTAAGCTACTTCCCCATTATATATTTTTTTGTGTTAAAAGTTATTTATACACAACTTGGTAAAACATACTAAATTTAACACATAATGAATTACATCCTGGGTTTATCTTTATCAACAATCTGTAAATGGATAAGAAAGATTGTGCATTAGATTTATCAGATTGATTTTGCTTAGAATTGCATTTACTCCTTGTCTAAATTGTCTATTTTTATACTATTATTAGATGCATTAATCTTTGTTGTTGTCCTATCTAATCATTTTTTTTATTTTGCAATGTGGAAAGAAACTGGTGCATTTTTATGATACCCATGCTTCAAGTGACTCTATGGCTTAAGCTGTTCCTTGAAAAATTAAATGCTATGCAAACAAAATATGTTCTGTGCTTTGAGGTACATTTGACAGTTTTGTGTTTGCTTCTAGTGACATCTGTGGCCAGTTAGCTCAGTTGGTTAGAGCGTAGAGTTCGTAATGCCAAGGTCATGGGTTCGATCCCTGTTTTGGCTACTTGCTTTTCTTGATGGACAAGAATGGAATAAGCTCATCGGTGTGGCATGAATACATGAAAACATAATAGACACATATATCACAAAATCTCTTCAAATCCATATCAGAAGCCAGCATGAGTGTCATCCTTTTAACTGATGAAGATTTTTCTCTACATGGCTCATTGACTTTTGTCTCAAATCGAGCAATATGGTATACCTAAGATTTGCAAGGGCAAATTAATCAGGTATTATATTGCTGCTCAAACATAGAGGGCACTAGGTGTTACTAGAAGAAGAAGATACGTTCTGCCCTCTCATTAGTGCACACTGAAGTAAAAAAAATTAAAATGGAGAATTTCTAAACACCAGAGCACAAGTAATGGATCTCTGCATTCTTATTGCATCTTTTCTTATTTCCAAATATTTGACATACTTCTGATTTGAAAAGTTTAAAAATGAGTTTAGACAACGGACACCACTGAAAATGATGGAATTTATATGAATTGTAAATGAAGATTTGCAATACTCATACTTTGAATGAAAATGGAGCTTTAAACAAAAGGAGAAATAATCAACATTAGGTCCCACCGATATTTAAACTCGGATTACTGGACTCAAAGTCCAGAGTGCTAACCATTACACCATGGAACCCTCAACTGAGCAAAGACTTCCACTGAACTGAGCTCATCTTTTAAATGCAAAGAAAAGAAATTCAATACTTTATATATATGATTTCAAGTTTCTAATAAGCTCAGGGATGCAATAGGTGTAATGTAGAATATTTGTCTAAAACCAATGATAATATATAAAAAGTAACCTATTTTTAAGGAGAAGATAAATACTAGAAACCCAAATGCCTAGGACCAATTTCAGTTGGAGCATCACCCCTTATGTTATCCTAGCATTGAATTGACAGTTTTTCTGTATTGTCATATTTGCATATCAGCCGCTTACAATTGTTTCAAGCTTTATAACAGAGGACTGCCTTTTTTATAGACCAAGGATGAAAGTGTCTTGTGAGTTAAGTCTGATTATGACATCACAATTTGTAAATTAAGCTATAGTATGATTACAGAGTGTAGACTGAACAAAAAGTGCTTTCCTATGGATTGAAGTTTGTATTTTCTTAAGCTTTGCATTCCAAAATGTGCTAGCATTCTCTATTTCCAAAGGGCACATTAAGCTACTTCCCCATTATATATTTTTTGTGTTAAAAGTTATTTATACACAACTTGGTAAAACATACTAAATTTAACACATAATGAATTACATCCTGGGATTATCTTTATCAACAATCTGTAAATGGATAATAAAGATTGTGCATTAGATTTATCAGATTGATTTTGCTTAGAATTGCATTTACTCCTTGTCTAAATTGTCTATTTTTATACTATTATTAGATGCATTAATCTTTGTTGTTGTCCTATCTAATCATTTTTTTATTTTGCAATGTGGAAAGAAATCGGTGCATTTTTATGATACCCATGCTTCAAGTGACTCTATGGCTTAAGCTGTTCCTTGAAAAATTAAATGCTATGCAAACAAAATATGTTCTGTGCTTTGAGGTACATTTGCCAGTTTTGTGTTTGCTTCTTAAAACATCTGTGGACAGTTAGCTCAGTTGGTTAGAGTGTGGCACTCGTAATGCCAAGGTCATGGGTTCGATCCCTGTTTTGGCTACTTGCTTTTCTTGATGGACAAGAATGGAATAAGCTCATCGGTGTAGCATGAATACATGAAAACATAATAGACACATATATCACAAAATCTCTTCAAATCTATATCAGAAGCCAGCATGAGTGTCATCCTTTGGCTTATGAAGATTTTTCTCTACATGGCTCATTGACTTTTGTCTCAAATCGAGCAATATGGCATACCTAAGATTTGCAAGGGCAAATTAATCAGTTATTATATTGCTGCTCAAACATAGTGGGCACTAGGTGTTACTAGAAGAAGAATATACGTTCTCCCCTCTCATTAGTGCACACTGAAGTAAAAAAAAATTAAAATGGAGAATTTCTAAACACTAGAGGACAAGTAATGGATCTCTGCATTCTTATTGCATCTTTTCTTATTTCCAAATATTTGACATATTTCTGATTTGAAAAGTTTAAAAATGAGTTTAGACAAAGGACACCACTGAAAATGATGGAATTTATATGAATTGTAAATGAAGATTTGCAATACTCATACTTTGAATGAAAATGGAGCTTTAAACAAACGAAGAAATAATCAACATTAGGTCCCACCGAGATTTGAACTCGGATTCCTGGATTCAAAGTCCAGAGTGCTAACCATTACACCATGGAACCCTCAACTGATCAAAGACTTCTACTGAACTGAGCTCATCTTTTAAATGCAAAGAAAAGAAATTCAATACTTTATATATATGATTTCAAGTTTCTAATAAGCTCAGGGATGCAATAGGTGTTATGTAGAATATTTGTCTAAAACCAATGATAATATATAAAAAGTAACCTATTTTTAAGGAGAAGATAAATACTAGAAACCCAAATGCCTAGGACCAATTTCAGTTGGAGCATCACCCCTTATGTTATCCTAGCATTGAATTGACAGTTTTTCTGTATTGTCATATTTGCATATCAGCCGCTTACAATTGTTTCAAGCTTTATAACAGAGGACTGCCTTTTTTTATAGACCAAGGATGAAAGTCTCTTGTGAGTTAAGTCTGATTATGACATCACAATTTGTAAATTAAGCTATAGTATGATTACAGAGTGTAGACTGAACAAAAAGTGCTTTCCTATGGATTGAAGTTTGTATTTTCTTAAGCTTTGCATTCCAAAATGTGCTAGCATTCTCTATTTCCAAAGGGCACATTAAGCTACTTCCCCATTATATATTTTTTTGTGTTAAAAGTTATTTATACACAACTTGGTAAAACATACTAAATTTAACACATAATGAATTACATCCTGGGTTTATCTTTATCAACAATCTGTAAATGGATAAGAAAGATTGTGCATTAGATTTATCAGATTGATTTTGCTTAGAATTGCATTTACTCCTTGTCTAAATTGTTTATTTTTATACTATTATTAGATGCATTAATCTTTGTTGTTGTCCTATCTAATCATTTTTTTTATTTTGCAATGTGGAAAGAAACTGGTGCATTTTTATGATACCCATGCTTCAAGTGACTCTATGGCTTAAGCTGTTCCTTGAAAAATTAAATGCTATGCAAACAAAATATGTTCTGTGCTTTGAGGTACATTTGCCAGTTTTGTGTTTGCTTCTTAAAACATCTGTGGACAGTTAGCTCAGTTGGTTAGAGCGTGGCGCTCGTAATCCCACGGTCATGGGTTCGATCCCTGTATTGGCTACTTGCTTTTCTTGATGGACAAGAATGGAATAAGCTCATCGGTGTAGCATGAATACTTGAAAACATAATAGACACATATATCACAAAATCTCTTCAAATCCATATCAGAAGCCAGCATGAGTGTCATCCTTTGGCTGATGAAGATTTTTCTCTACATGGCTCATTGACTTTTGTCTCAAATCGAGCAATATGGCATACCTAAGATTTGCAAGGGCAAATTAATCAGTTATTATATTGCTGCTCAAACATAGAGAGCACTAGGTGTTACTAGAAGAAGAAGATACGTTCTCCCCTCCCATTAGTGCACACTGAAGAAAAAATAAATAAAATGGAGAATTTATAAACACCAGAGCACAAGTAATGGATCTCAGCATTCTTATTGCATCTTTTCTTATTTCCAAATATTTGACATACTTCTGATTTGAAAAGTTTAAAAATGAGTTTAGACAAAGGACACCACTGAAAATGATGGAATTTATATGTTTTGTAAATGAAGATTTGCAATACTCATACTTTCAATGAAAATGGAGCTTTAAACAAAAGGAGAAATAATCAACATTAGGTCCCACCGAGATTTGAACTCTGATTACTGGATTCAAAGTCCAGAGTGCTAACCATTACACCATGGAACCCTCAACTGATCAAAAACTTCCACTGAACTGAGCTCATCTTTTAAATGCAAAGAAAAGAAATTCAATACTTTATATATATGATTTCAAGTTTCTAATAAGCTCAGGGATGCAATAGGTGTTATGTAGAATATTTGTCTAAAACCAATGATAATATATAAAAAGTAACCTATTTTTAAGGAGAAGATAAATACTAGAAACCCAAATGCCTAGGACCAATTTCAGTTGGAGCATCACCCCTTATGTTATCCTAGCATTGAATTGACAGTTTTTCTGTATTGTCATATTTGCATATCAGCCGCTTACAATTGTTTCAAGCTTTATAACAGAGGACTGCCTTTTTTTATAGGCCAAGGATGAAAGTCTCTTGTGAGTTAAGTCTGATTATGACATCACAATTTGTAAATTAAGCTATACTATGATTACAGAGTGTAGACTGAACAAAAAGTGCTTTCCTATGGATTGAAGTTTGTATTTTCTTAAGCTTTGCATTCCAAAATGTGCTAGCATTCTCTATTTCCAAAGGGCACATTAAGCTACTTCCCCATTATATATTTTTTTGTGTTAAAAGTTATTTATACACAACTTGGTAAAACATACTAAATTTAACACATAATGAATTACATCCTGGGTTTATCTTTATCAACAATCTGTAAATGGATAAGAAAGATTGTGCATTAGATTTATCAGATTGATTTTGCTTAGAATTGCATTTACTCCTTGTCTAAATTGTCTATTTTTATACTATTATTAGATGCATTAATCTTTGTTGTTGTCCTATCTAATCATTTTTTTTATTTTGCAATGTGGAAAGAAACTGGTGCATTTTTATGATACCCATGCTTCAAGTGACTCTATGCTTAAGCTGTTCCTTGAAAAATTAAATGCTATGCAAACAAAATATGTTCTGTGCTTTGAGGTACATTTGACAGTTTTGTGTTTGCTTCTAGTGACATCTGTGGCCAGTTAGCTCAGTTGGTTAGAGCGTAGAGTTCGTAATGCCAAGGTCATGGGTTCGATCCCTGTTTTGGCTACTTGCTTTTCTTGATGGACAAGAATGGAATAAGCTCATCGGTGTGGCATGAATACATGAAAACATAATAGACACATATATCACAAAATCTCTTCAAATCCATATCAGAAGCCAGCATGAGTGTCATCCTTTTTACTGATGAAGATTTTTCTCTACATGGCTCATTGACTTTTGTCTCAAATCGAGCTATATGGTATACCTAAGATTTGCAAGGGCAAATTAATCAGGTATTATATAGCTGCTCAAACATAGAGGGCACTAGTTGTTACTAGAAGAAGAAGATACGTTCTCCCCTCTCATTAGTGCACACTGAAGTAAAAAAAATTAAAATGGAGAATTTCTAAACACCAGAGCACAAGTAATGGATCTCTGCATTCTTATTGCATCTTTTCTTATTTCCAAATATTTGACATACTTCTGATTTGAAAAGTTTAAAAATTAGTTTAGACAAAGGACACCACTGAAAATGATGGAATTTATATGAATTGTAAATGAAGATTTGCAATACTCATACTTTGAATGAAAATGGAGCTTTAAACAAAAGGAGAAATAATCAACATTAGGTCCCACCGAGATTTGAACTCGGATTACTGGACTCAAAGTCCAGAGTGCTAACCATTACACCATGGAACCCTCAACTGAGCAAAGACTTCCACTGAACTGAGCTCATCTTTTAAATGCAAAGAAAAGAAATTCAATACTTTATATATATGATTTCAAGTTTCTAATAAGCTCAGGGATGCAATAGGTGTTATGTAGAATATTTTGTCTAAAACCAATGATAATATATAAAAAGTAACCTATTTTTAAGGAGAAGATAAATACTAGAAACCCAAATGCCTAGGACCAATTTCAGTTGGAGCATCACCCCTTATGTTATCCTAGCATTGAATTGACAGTTTTTCTGTATTGTCATATTTGCATATCAGCCGCTTACAATTGTTTCAAGCTTTATAACAGAGGACTGCCTTTTTAATAGACCAAGGATGAAAGTGTCTTGTGAGTTAAGTCTGATTATGACATCACAATTTGTAAATTAAGCTATAGTATGATTACAGAGTGTAGACTGAACAAAAAGTGCTTTCCTATGGATTGAAGTTTGTATTTTCTTAAGCTTTGCATTCCAAAATGTGCTAGCATACTCTATTTCCAAAGGGCACATTAAGCTACTTCCCCATTATATATTTTTTGTGTTAAAAGTTATTTATACACAACTTGGTAAAACATACTAAATTTAACACATAATGAATTACATCCTGGGATTATCTTTATCAACAATCTGTAAATGGATAATAAAGATTGTGCATTAGATTTATCAGATTGATTTTGCTTAGAATTGCATTTACTCCTTGTCTAAATTGTCTATTTTTATACTATTATTAGATGCATTAATCTTTGTTGTTGTCCTATCTAATCATTTTTTTTATTTTGCAATGTGGAAAGAAACTGGTGCATTTTTATGATACCCATGCTTCAAGTGACTCTATGGCTTAAGCTGTTCCTTGAAAAATTAAATGCTATGCAAACAAAATATGTTCTGTGCTTTGAGGTACATTTGCCAGTTTTGTGTTTGCTTCTTAAAACATCTGTGGACAGTTAGCTTAGTTGGTTAGAGTGTGGCACTTGTAATGCCAAGGTCATGGGTTCGATCCCTGTTTTGGCTACTTGCTTTTCTTGATGGACAAGAATAGAATAAGCTCATCGGTGTAGCATGAATACTTGAAAATATAATAGACACATATATCACAAAATCTATTCAAATCCATATCAGAAGACAGTATGAGTGTCATCCTTTGGCTGATGAAGATTTTTCTCTACATTGCTCATTGACTTTTGTCTCAAATCGAACAATATGGCATACCTTAGATTTGCAAGGGCAAATTAATCAGTTATTATATTGCTGCTCAAACATAGTGGGCACTAGGTGTTACTAGAAGAAGAAGATACGTTCTCCCCTCTCATTAGTGCACACTGAAGTAAAAAAATTAAAATGGAGAATTTCTAAACACCAGAGCACAAGTAATGGAACTCTGCATTCTTATTGCATCTTTTCTTATTTCCAAATATTTGACATACTTCTGATTTGAAAAGTTTAAAAATGAGTTTAGACAAAGGACACCACTGAAAATGATGGAATTTATATGGATTGTAAATGAAGATTTGCAATACTCATACTTTGAATGAAAATGGAGCTTTAAACAAAAGGAGAAATAATCAACATTAGGTCCCACCGAGATTTGAACTCAGATTATTGGATTCAAAGTCCAGAGTGCTAACCATTACACCATGGAACCCTCAACTGAGCAAAGACTTCCACTGAACTGAGCTCATCTTTTAAATGCAAAGAAAAGAAATTCAACACTTTATATATATGATTTCAAGTTTCTAATAAGCTCAGGGATGCAATAGGTGTTATGTAGAATATTTGTCTAAAACCAATGATAATATATAAAAAGTAACCTATTTTTAAGGAGAAGATAAATACTAGAAACCCAAATGCCTAGGACCAATTTCAGTTGGAGCATCACCCCTTATGTTATCCTAGCATTGAATTGACAGTTTTTCTGTATTGTCATATTTGCCCATCATCCACTTACAATTGTTTCAAGCTTTATAACAGAGGACTGCCTTTTTTATAGACCAAGGCTGAAAGTGTCTTGTGAGTTAAGTCTGATTATGACATCACAATTTGTAAATTAAGCTATAGTATGATTACAGAGTGTAGATTGAACAAAAAGTGCTTTCCTATGGATTGAAGTTTGTATTTTCTTAAGCTTTGCATTCCAGAATGTGCTAGCATTCTCTATTTCCAAAGGGCACATTAAGCTACTTCCCCATTATATATTTTTTGTGTTAAAATTATTTATACACAACTTGGTAAAACATACTAAATTTAACACATAATGAATTACATCCTGGGATTATCTTTATCAACAATCTGTAAATGGATAAGAAAGATTGTGCATTAGATTTATCAGATTGATTTTGCTTAGAATTGCATTTACTCCTTGTCTAAATTGTCTATTTTTATACTATTATTAGATGCATTAATCTTTGTTGTTGTCCTATCTAATCATTTTTTTTATTTTGCAATGTGGAAAGAAACTGGTGCATTTTTATGATATCCATGCTTCAAGTGACTCTATGGCTTAAGCTGTTCCTTGAAAAATTAAATGCTATGCAAACAAAATATGTTCTGTGCTTTGAGGTACACCAGTTTTGTGTTTGCTTCTTAAAACATCTGTGGACAGTTAGCTCAGTTGGTTAGAGTGTGGCACTCGTAATGCCAAGGTCATGGGTTTGATCCCTGTTTTGGCTACTTGCTTTTCTTGATGGACAAGAATGGAATAAGCTCATCGGTGTAGCATGAATACTTGAAAATATAATAGACACATATATCACAAAATATCTTCAAATCCATATCAGAAGCCAGCATGAGTGTCATCCTTTGGCTGATGAAGATTTTTCTCTACATGGCTCATTGACTTTTGTCTCAAATCGAGCAATATGGCATACCTAAGATTTGCAAGGGCAAATGAATCAGTTATTATATTGCTGCTCAAACATAGAGGGCACTAGGTGTTACTAGAAGAAGAAGATACGTTCTCCCCTCTCATTAGTGCACACTGAAGTAAAAAAAATTAAAATGGAGAATTTCTAAACACCAGAGCACAAGTAATGGATCTCTGCATTCTTATTGCATCTTTTCTTATTTCCAAATATTTGACATACTTCTGATTTGAAAAGTTTAAAAATGAGTTTAGACAAAGGACACCACTGAAAATGATGGAATTTATATGGATTGTAAATGAAGATTTGCAATACTCATACTTTGAATGAAAATGGAGCTTTAAACAAAAGGAGAAATAATCAACATTAGGTCCCACCGAGATTTGAACTCGGATTATTGGATTCAAAGTCCAGAGTGCTAACCATTACACCATGGAACCCTCAATTGAGCAAAGACTTCCACTGAACTGAGCTCATCTTTTAAATGCAAAGAAAAGAAATTCAACACTTTATATATATGATTTCAAGTTTCTAATAAGCTCAGGGATGCAATAGGTGTTATGTAGAATATTTGTCTAAAACCAATGATAATATATAAAAAGTAACCTATTTTTAAGGAGAAGATAAATACTAGAAACCCAAATGCCTAGGACCAATTTCAGTTGGAGCATCACCCCTGATGTTATCCTAGCATTGAATTGACAGTTTTTCTGTATTGTCATATTTGCATATCAGCCGCTTACAATTGTTTCAAGCTTTATAACAGAGGACTGCCTTTTTTTATAGACCAAGGATGAAAGTCTCTTGTGAGTTAAGTCTGATTATGACATCACAATTTGTAAATTAAGCTATAGTATGATTACAGAGTGTAGACTGAACAAAAAGTGCTTTCCTATGGATTGAAGTTTGTATTTTCTTAAGCTTTGCATTCCAAAATGTGCTAGCATTCTCTATTTCCAAAGGGCACATTAAGCTACTTCCCCATTATATATTTTTTGTGTTAAAAGTAATTTATACACAACTTGGTAAAACATACTAAATTTAACACATAATGAATTACATCCTGGGATTATCTTTATCAACAATCTGTAAATGGATAAGAAAGAATGTGCATTAGATTTATCAGATTGATTTTGCTTAGAATTGCATTTACTCCTTGTCTAAATTGTCTATTTTTATACTATTATTAGATGCATTAATCTTTGTTGTTGTCCTATCTAATCATTTTTTTTATTTTGCAATGTGGAAAGAAACTGGTGCATTTTTATGATACCCATGCTTCAAGTGACTCTATGGCTTAAGCTGTTCCTTGAAAAATTAAATGCTATGCAAACAAAATATGTTCTGTGCTTTGAGGTACATTTGCCAGTTTTGTGTTTGCTTCTTAAAACATCTGTGGACAGTTAGCTCAATTGGTTAGAGTGTAGCGCTCGTAATGCCAAGGTCATGTGTTTGATCCCTGTTTTGGCTACTTGCTTTTCTTGATGGACAAGAATGGAATAAGCTCATCCGTGTAGCATGAATACTTGAAAACATAATAGACACATATATCACAAAATCTCTTCAAATCCATATCAGAAGCCAGCATGAGTGTCATCCTTTGGCTGATGAAGATTTTTCTCTACATGGCTCATTGACTTTTGTCTCAAATCGATCAATATGGCATACCTAAGATTTGCAAGGGCAAATGAATCAGTTATTATGTTGCTGCTCAAACATAGAGGGCACTAGGTGTTACTAGAAGAAGAAGATACGTTCTCCCCTCTCATTAGTGCACACTGAAGTAAAAAAATTAAAATGGAGAATTTCTAAACACCAGAGCACAAGTAATGGATCTCTGCATTCTTATTGCATCTTTTCTTATTTCCAAATATTTGACATACTTCTGATTTGAAAAGTTTAAAAATGAGTTTAGACAAAGGACACCACTGAAAATGATGGAATTTATATGGATTGTAAATGAAGATTTGCAATACTCATACTTTGAATGAAAATGGAGCTTTAAACACAAGGAGAAATAATCAACATTAGGTCCCACCGAGATTTGAACTCAGATTATTGGATTCAAAGTCCAGAGTGCTAACCATTACACCATGGAACCCTCAACTGAGCAAAAACTTCTACTGAACTGAGCTCATCTTTTAAATGCAAAGAAAAGAAATTCAACACTTTATATATATGATTTCAAGTTTCTAATACGCTCAGGGATGCAATAGGTGTTATGTAGAATATTTGTCTAAAACCAATGATAATATATAAAAAGTAACCTATTTTTAAGGAGAAGATAAATACTAGAAACCCAAATGCCTAGGACCAATTTCAGTTGGAGCATCACCCCTTATGTTATCCTAGCATTGAATTGACAGTTTTTCTGTATTGTCATATTTGCCCATCATCCACTTACAATTGTTTCAAGCTTTATAACAGAGGACTGCCTTTTTTATAGACCAAGGATGAAAGTGTCTTGTGAGTTAAGTCTGATTATGACATCACAATTTGTAAATTAAGCTATAGTATGATTACAGAGTGTAGACTGAACAAAAAGTGCTTTCCTATGGATTGAAGTTTGTATTTTCTTAAGCTTTGCATTCCAAAATGTGCTAACATTCTCTATTTCCAAAGGGCACATTAAGCTACTTACCCATTATATATTTTTTGTGTTAAAAGTTATTTATACACAACTTGGTAAAACATACTAAATTTAACACATAATGAATTACATCCTGGGATTATCTTTATCAACAATCTGTAAATGGATAAGAAAGATTGTGCATTAGATTTATCAGATTGATTTTGCTTAGAATTGCATTTACTCCTTGTCTAAATTGTCTATTTTTATACTATTACTAGATGCATTAATCTTTGTTGTTGTCCTATTTAATCATTTTTTTTATTTTGCAATGTGGAAAGAAACTGGTGCATTTTTATGATACCCATGCTTCAAGTGACTCTATGGCTTAAGCTGTTCCTTGAAAAATTAAATGCTATGCAAACAAAATATGTTCTGTGCTTTGAGGTACATTTGCCAGTTTTGTGTTTGCTTCTTAAAACATCTGTGGACAGTTAGCTCAGTTGGTTAGAGTGTGGCACTCGTAATGCCAAGGTCATGGGTTTGATCCCTATTTTGGCTACTTGCTTTTCTTGATGGACAAGAATGGAATAAGCTCATCGGTGTAGCATGAATACTTGAAAACATAATAGACACATATATCACAAAATCTCTTCAAATCCATATCAGAAGCCAGCATGAGTGTCATCCTTTGGCTGATGAAGATTTTTCTCTACATGGCTCATTGACTTTTGTCTCAAATCGAGCAATATGGCATATCTAAGATTTGCAAGGGCAAATTAATCAGTTATTATATTGCTGCTCAAACATAGAGGGCACTAGGTGTTACTAGAAGAAGAAGATACGTTCTCCCCTCTCATTAGTGCACACTGAAGTAAAAAAATTAAAATGGAGAATTTCTAAACACCAGAGCACAAGTAATGGATCTCTGCATTCTTATTGCATCTTTTCTTATTTCCAAATATTTGACATACTTCTGATTTGAAAAGTTTAAAAATGAGTTTAGACAAAGGACACCACTGAAAATGATGGAATTTATATGTTTTGTAAATGAAGATTTGCAATACTCATACTTTGAATGAAAATGGAGCTTTAAACAAAAGGAGAAATAATCAACATTAGGTCCCACCGAGATTTGAACTCGGATTACTGGATTCAAAGTCCAAAGTGCTAACCATTACACCATGGGACCCTCAACTGAGCAAAGACTTCTACTGAACTGAGCTCATCTTTTAAATGCAAAGAAAAGAAATTCAATACTTTATATATATGATTTCAAGTTTCTAATAAGCTCAGGGATGCGATAGGTGTTATGTAGAATATTTGTCTAAAACCAATGATAATATATAAAAAGTAACCTATTTTTAAGGAGAAGATAAATACTAGAAACCCAAATGCCTAGGACCAATTTCAGTTGGAGCATCACCCCTTATGTTATCCTAGCATTGAATTGACAGTTTTTCTGTATTGTCATATTTGCCTATCATCCACTTACAATTGTTTCAAGCTTTATAACAGAGGACTGCCTTTTTTATAGACCAAGGATGAAAGTGTCTTGTGAGTTAAGTCTGATTATGACATCACAATTTGTAAATTAAGCTATAGTATGATTACAGAGTGTAGACTGAACAAAAAGTGCTTTCCTATGGATTGAAGTTTGTATTTTCTTAAGCTTTGCATTCCAAAATGTGCTAGCATTCTCTATTTCCAAAGGGCACATTAAGCTACTTCCCCATTATATATTTTTTGTGTTAAAAGTTATTTATACACAACTTGGTAAAACATACTAAATTTAACACATAATGAATTACATCCTGGGATTATCTTTATCAACAATCTGTAAATGGATAAGAAAGATTGTGCATTAGATTTATCAGATTGATTTTGCTTAGAATTGCATTTACTCCTTGTCTAAATTGTCTATTTTTATACTATTATTAGATGCATTAATCTTTGTTGTTGTCCTATCTAATCATTTTTTTTATTTTGCAATGTGGAAAGAAACTGGTGCATTTTTATGATACCCATGCTTCAAGTGACTCTATGGCTTAAGCTGTTCCTTGAAAAATTAAATGCTATGCAAACAAAATATGTTCTGTGCTTTGAGGTACATTTGCCAGTTTTGTGTTTGCTTCTTAAAACATCTGTGGACAGTTAGCTCAGTTGGTTAGAGTGTGGCACTCATAATGCCAAGGTCATGGGTTTGATCCCTATTTTGGCTACTTGCTTTTCTTGATGGACAAGAATGGAATAAGCTCATCGGTGTAGCATGAATACTTGAAAACATAATAGACACATATATCACAAAATCTCTTCAAATCCATATCAGAAGCCAGCATGAGTGTCATCCTTTGGCTGATGAAGATTTTTCTCTACATGGCTCATTGACTTTTGTCTCAAATCGAGCAATATGGCATACCTAAGATTTGCAAGGGCAAATTAATCAGTTATTATATTGCTGCTCAAACATAGAGGGCACTAGGTGTTACTAGAAGAAGAAGATACGTTCTCCCCTCCCATTAGTGCACACTGAAGAAAAAATAAATAAAATGGAGAATTTATAAACACCAGAGCACAAGTAATGGATCTCAGCATACTTATTGCCTCTTTTCTTATTTCCAAATATTTGACATACTTCTGATTTGAAAAGTTTAAAAATGAGTTTAGACAAAGGACACCACTGAAAATTATGGAATTTATATGTTTTGTAAATGAAGATTTGCAATACTCATACTTTGAATGAAAATGGAGCTTTAAACAAAAGGAGAAATAATCAACATTAGGTCCCACCGAGATTTGAACTCGGATTACAAGTCCAGAGTGCTAACCATTACACCATAGAACCCTCAACTGATCAAAGACTTCCACTGAACTGAGCTCATCTTTTAAATGCAAAGAAAAGAAATTCAATACTTTATATATATGATTTCAAGTTTCTAATAAGCTCAGGGATGCGATAGGTGTTATGTAGAATATTTGTCTAAAACCAATGATAATATATAAAAAGTAACCTATTTTTAAGGAGAAGATAAATACTAGAAACCCAAATGCCTAGGACCAATTTCAGTTGGAGCATCACCCCTTATGTTATCCTAGCATTGAATTGACAGTTTTTCTGTATTGTCATATTTGCCTATCATCCACTTACAATTGTTTCAAGCTTTATAACAGAGGACTGCCTTTTTTATAGACCAAGGATGAAAGTGTCTTGTGAGTTAAGTCTGATTATGACATCACAATTTGTAAATTAAGCTATAGTATGATTACAGAGTGTAGACTGAACAAAAAGTGCTTTCCTATGGATTGAAGTTTGTATTTTCTTAAGCTTTGCATTCCAAAATGTGCTAGCATTCTCTATTTCCAAAGGGCACATTAAGCTACTTCCCCATTATATATTTTTTGTGTTAAAAGTAATTTATACACAACTTGGTAAAACATACTAAATTTAACACATAATGAATTACATCCTGGGATTATCTTTATCAACAATCTGTAAATGGATAAGAAAGATTGTGCATTAGATTTATCAGATTGATTTTGCTTAGAATTGCATTTACTCCTTGTCTAAATTGTCTATTTTTATACTATTGCTAGATGCATTAATCTTTGTTGTTGTCCTATTTAATCATTTTTTTTATTTTGCAATGTGGAAAGAAACTGGTGCATTTTTATGATACCCATGCTTCAAGTGACTCTATGGCTTAAGCTGTTCCTTGAAAAATTAAATGCTATGCAAACAAAATATGTTCTGTGCTTTGAGGTACATTTGCCAGTTTTGTGTTTGCTTCTTAAAACATCTGTGGACAGTTAGCTCAGTTGGTTAGAGTGTGGCACTCGTAATGCCAAGGTCATGGGTTTGATCCCTATTTCAGCTACTTGCTTTTCTTGATGGACAAGAATGGAATAAGCTCATCGGTGTAGCATGAATACTTGAAAACATAATAGACACATATATCACAAAATCTCTTCAAATCCATATCAGAAGCCAGCATGAGTGTCATCCTTTGGCTGATGAAGATTTTTCACTACATGGCTCATTGACTTTTGTCTCAAATCGAGCAATATGGCATACCTAAGATTTGCAAGGGCAAATTAATCAGTTATTATATTTCTGCTCAAACATAGAGGGCACTAGGTGTTACTAGAAGAAGAAGATACGTTCTCCCCTCCCATTAGTGCACACTGAAGAAAAAATAAATAAAATGGAGAATTTATAAACACCAGAGCACAAGTAATGGATCTCAGCATTCTTATTGCATCTTTTCTTATTTCCAAATATTTGACATAGTTCTGATTTGAAAAGTTTAAAAATGAGTTTAGACAAAGGACACCACTGAAAATGATGGAATTTATATGTTTTGTAAATGAAGATTTGCAATACTCATACTTTGAATGAAAATGGAGCTTTAAACAAAAGGAGAAATAATCAACATTAGGTCCCACCGAGATTTGAACTCGGATTACTGGATTCAAAGTCCAGAGTGCTAACCATTACACCATAGAACCCTCAACTGATCAAAGACTTCCACTGAACTGAGCTCATCTTTTAAATGCAAAGAAAAGAAATTCAATACTTTATATATATGATTTCAAGTTTCTAATAAGCTCAGGGATGCGATAGGTGTTATGTAGAATATTTGTCTAAAACCAATGATAATATATAAAAAGTAACCTATTTTTAAGGAGAAGATAAATACTAGAAACCCAAATGCCTAGGACCAATTTCAGTTGGAGCATCACCCCTTATGTTATCCTAGCATTGAATTGACAGTTTTTCTGTATTGTCATATTTGCCTATCATCCACTTACAATTGTTTCAAGCTTTATAACAGAGGACTGCCTTTTTTATAGACCAAGGATGAAAGTGTCTTGTGAGTTAAGTCTGATTATGACATCACAATTTGTAAATTAAGCTATAGTATGATTACAGAGTGTAGACTGAACAAAAAGTGCTTTCCTATGGATTGAAGTTTGTATTTTCTTAAGCTTTGCATTCCAAAATGTGCTAGCATTCTCTATTTCCAAAGGGCACATTAAGCTACTTCCCCATTATATATTTTTTGTGTTAAAAGTTATTTATACACAACTTGGTAAAACATACTAAATTTAACACATAATGAATTACATCCTGGGATTATCTTTATCAACAATCTGTAAATGGATAAGAAAGATTGTGCATTAGATTTATCAGATTGATTTTGCTTAGAATTGCATTTACTCCTTGTCTAAATTGTCTATTTTTATACTATTATTAGATGCATTAATCTTTGTTGTTGTCCTATCTAATCATTTTTTTAATTTTGCAATGTGGAAAGAAACTGGTGCATTTTTATGATACCCATGCTTCAAGTGACTCTATGGCTTAAGCTGTTCCTTGAAAAATTAAATGCTATGCAAACAAAATATGTTCTGTGCTTTGAGGTACATTTGCCAGTTTTGTGTTTGCTTCTTAAAACATCTGTGGACAGTTAGCTCAGTTGGTTAGAGTGTGGCACTCATAATGCCAAGGTCATGGGTTTGATCCCTATTTTGGCTACTTGCTTTTCTTGATGGACAAGAATGGAATAAGCTCATCGGTGTAGCATGAATACTTGAAAACATAATAGACACATATATCCAAAATCTCTTCAAATCCATATCAGAAGCCAGCATGAGTGTCATCCTTTGGCTGATGAAGATTTTTCTCTACATGGCTCATTGACTTTTGTCTCAAATCGAGCAATATGGCATACCTAAGATTTGCAAGGGCAAATGAATCAGTTATTATATTGCTGCTCAAACATAGAGGGCACTAGGTGTTACTAGAAGAAGAAGATACGTTCTCCCCTCCCATTAGTGCACACTGAAGAAAAAATAAATAAAATGGAGAATTTATAAACACCAGAGCACAAGTAATGGATCTCTGCATTCTTATTGCCTCTTTTCTTATTTCCAAATATTTGACATACTTCTGATTTGAAAAGTTTAAAAATGAGTTTAGACAAAGGACACCACTGAAAATTATGGAATTTATATGTTTTGTAAATGAAGATTTGCAATACTCATACTTTGAATGAAAATGGAGCTTTAAACAAAAGGAGAAATAATCAACATTAGGTCCCACCGAGATTTGAACTCGGATTACAAGTCCAGAGTGCTAACCATTACACCATAGAACCCTCAACTGATCAAAGACTTCCACTGAACTGAGCTCATCTTTTAAATGCAAAGAAAAGAAATTCAATACTTTATATATATGATTTCAAGTTTCTAATAAGCTCAGGGATGCGATAGGTGTTATGTAGAATATTTGTCTAAAACCAATGATAATATATAAAAAGTAACCTATTTTTAAGGAGAAGATAAATACTAGAAACCCAAATGCCTAGGACCAATTTCAGTTGGAGCATCACCCCTTATGTTATCCTAGCATTGAATTGACAGTTTTTCTGTATTGTCATATTTGCCTATCATCCACTTACAATTGTTTCAAGCTTTATAACAGAGGACTGCCTTTTTTATAGACCAAGGATGAAAGTGTCTTGTGAGTTAAGTCTGATTATGACATCACAATTTGTAAATTAAGCTATAGTATGATTACAGAGTGTAGACTGAACAAAAAGTGCTTTCCTATGGAATGAAGTTTGTATTTTCTTAAGCTTTGCATTCCAAAATGTGCTAGCATTCTCTATTTCCAAAGGGCACATTAAGCTACTTCCCCATTATATATTTTTTGTGTTAAAAGTAATTTATACACAACTTGGTAAAACATACTAAATTTAACACATAATGAATTACATCCTGGGATTATCTTTATCAACAATCTGTAAATGGATAAGAAAGAATGTGCATTAGATTTATCAGATTGATTTTGCTTAGAATTGCATTTACTCCTTGTCTAAATTGTCTATTTTTATACTATTATTAGATGCATTAATCTTTGTTGTTGTCCTATCTAATCATTTTTTTTATTTTGCAATGTGGAAAGAAACTGGTGCATTTTTATGATACCCATGCTTCAAGTGACTCTATGGCATGGGTCTTCATCCTGCGACCCTCCAGCTGCTGTGGAACTACACATCCCAGCATGCCCTGCCTCAGTTTTAGCATACCTTAATAGCAAAACTGTGGCAGGGCATGCTGGGATGTGTAGTTTCACAGCAGCTGGAGGGCTACAGGATGAAGACCCATGCTCTATGGCTTAAGCTGTTCCTTGAAAAATTAAATGCTATGCAAACAAAATATGTTCTGTGCTTTGAGGTACATTTGCCAGTTTTGTGTTTGCTTCTTAAAACATCTGTGGACAGTTAGCTCAATTGGTTAGAGTGTGGCACTCGTAATGCCAAGGTCATGGGTTTGATCCCTGTTTTGGCTACTTGCTTTTCTTGATGGACAAGAATGGAATAAGCTCATCCGTGTAGCATGAATACTTGAAAATATAATAGACACATATATCACAAAATCTCTTCAAATCCATATCAGAAGCCAGCATGAGTGTCATCCTTTGGCTGATGAAGATTTTTCTCTACATGGCTCATTGACTTTTGTCTCAAATCGAGCAATATGGCATACCTAAGATTTGCAAGGGCAAATGAATCAGTTATTATATTGCTGCTCAAACATAGAGGGCACTAGGTGTTACTAGAAGAAGAAGATACGTTCTCCCCTCTCATTAGTGCACACTGAAGTAAAAAAAATTAAAATGGAGAATTTCTAAACACCAGAGCACAAGTAATGGATCTCTGCATTCTTATTGCATCTTTTCTTATTTCCAAATATTTGACATACTTCTGATTTGAAAAGTTTAAAAATGAGTTTAGACAAAGGACACCACTGAAAATGATGGAATTTATATGGATTGTAAATGAAGATTTGCAATACTCATACTTTGAATAAAAATGGAGCTTTAAACAAAAGGAGAAATAATCAACATTAGGTCCCACCGAGATTTGAACTCGGATTATTAGATTCAAAGTCCAGAGAGCTAACCATTACACCATGGAACCCTCAACCGAGCAAAGACTTCCACTGAACTGAGCTCATCTTTTAAATGCAAAGAAAAGAAATTCAACACTTTATATATATGATTTCAAGTTTCTAATAAGCTCAGGGATGCAATAGGTGTTATGTAGAATATTTGTCTAAAACCAATGATAATATATAAAAAGTAACCTATTTTTAAGGAGAAGATAAATACTAGAAACCCAAATGCCTAGGACCAATTTCAGTTGGAGCATCACCCCTTATGTTATCCTAGCATTGAATTGACAGTTTTTCTGTATTGTCATATTTGCATATCAGCCGCTTACAATTGTTTCAAGCTTTATAACAGAGGACTGCCTTTTTTTATAGACCAAGGATGAAAGGGTCTTGTGAGTTAAGTCTGATTATGACATCACAATTTGTAAATTAAGCTATAGTATGATTACAGAGTATAGACTGAACAAAAAGTGCTTTCCTATGGATTGAAGTTTGTATTTTCTTAAGCTTTGCATTCCAAAATGTGCTAGCATTCTCTATTTCCAAAGGGCACATTAAGCTACTTCCCCATTATATATTTTTTGTGTTAAAAGTTATTTATACACAACTTGGTAAAACATACTAAATTTAACACATAATGAATTACATCCTGGGATTATCTTTATCAACAATCTGTAAATGGATAAGAAAGATTGTGCATTAGATTTATCAGATTGATTTTGCTTAGAATTGCATTTACTCCTTGTCTAAATTGTCTATTTTTATACTATTATTAGATGCATTAATCTTTGTTGTTGTCCTATCTAATCATTTTTTTTATTTTGCAATGTGGAAAGAAACTGGTGCATTTTTATGATACCCATGCTTCAAGTGACTCTATGGCTTAAGCTGTTCCTTGAAAAATTAAATGCTATGCAAACAAAATATGTTCTGTGCTTTGAGGTACATTTGCCAGTTTTGTGTTTGCTTCTTAAAACATCTGTGGACAGTTAGCTCAGTTGGTTAGAGTGTGACACTCATAATGCCAAGGTCATGGGTTTGATCCCTATTTTGGCTACTTGCTTTTCTTGATGGACAAGAATGGAATAAGCTCATCGGTGTAGCATGAATACTTGAAAACATAATAGACACATGTATCACAAAATCTCTTCAAATCCATATCAGAAGCCAGCATGAGTGTCATCCTTTGGCTGATGAAGATTTTTCTCTACATGGCTCATTGACTTTTGTCTCAAATCGAGCAATATGGCATACCTAAGATTTGCAAGGGCAAATTAATCAGTTATTATATTGCTGCTCAAACATAGAGGGCACTAGGTGTTACTAGAAGAAGAAGATACGTTCTCCCCTCCCATTAGTGCACACTGAAGAAAAAATAAATAAAATGGAGAATTTATAAACACCAGAGCACAAGTAATGGATCTCAGCATTCTTATTGCATCTTTTCTTATTTCCAAATATTTGACATACTTCTGATTTGAAAAGTTTAAAAATGAGTTTAGACAAAGGACACCACTGAAAATGATGGAATTTATATGTTTTGTAAATGAAGATTTGCAATACTCATACTTTGAATGAAAATGGAGCTTTAAACAAAAGGAGAAATAATCAACATTAGGTCCCACCGAGATTTGAACTCGGATTACAAGTCCAGAGTGCTAACCATTACACCATAGAACCCTCAACTGATCAAAGACTTCCACTGAACTGAGCTCATCTTTTAAATGCAAAGAAAAGAAATTCAATACTTTATATATATGATTTCAAGTTTCTAATAAGCTCAGGGATGCGATAGGTGTTATGTAGAATATTTGTCTAAAACCAATGATAATATATAAAAAGTAACCTATTTTTAAGGAGAAGATAAATACTAGAAACCCAAATGCCTAGGACCAATTTCAGTTGGAGCATCACCCCTTATGTTATCCTAGCATTGAATTGACAGTTTTTCTGTATTGTCATATTTGCCTATCATCCACTTACAATTGTTTCAAGCTTTATAACAGAGGACTGCCTTTTTTATAGACCAAGGATGAAAGTGTCTTGTGAGTTAAGTCTGATTATGACATCACAATTTGTAAATTAAGCTATAGTATGATTACAGAGTGTAGACTGAACAAAAAGTGCTTTCCTATGGATTGAAGTTTGTATTTTCTTAAGCTTTGCATTCCAAAATGTGCTAGCATTCTCTATTTCCAAAGGGCACATTAAGCTACTTCCCCATTATATATTTTTTGTGTTAAAAGTAATTTATACACAACTTGGTAAAACATACTAAATTTAACACATAATGAATTACATCCTGGGATTATCTTTATCAACAATCTGTAAATGGATAAGAAAGAATGTGCATTAGATTTATCAGATTGATTTTGCTTAGAATTGCATTTACTCCTTGTCTAAATTGTCTATTTTTATACTATTATTAGATGCATTAATCTTTGTTGTTGTCCTATCTAATCATTTTTTTTATTTTGCAATGTGGAAAGAAACTGGTGCATTTTTAAGATACCCATGCTTCAAGTGACTCTATGGCTTAAGCTGTTCCTTGAAAAATTAAATGCTATGCAAACAAAATATGTTCTGTGCTTTGAGGTACATTTGCCAGTTTTGTGTTTGCTTCTTAAAACATCTGTGGACAGTTAGCTCAATTGGTTAGAGTGTGGCACTCGTAATGCCAAGGTCATGGGTTCGATCCCTGTTTTGGCTACTTGCTTTTCTTGATGGACAAGAATGGAATAAGCTCATCCGTGTAGCATGAATACTTGAAAACATAATAGACACATATATCACAAAATCTCTTCAAATCCATATCAGAAGCCAGCATGAGTGTCATCCTTTGGCTGATGAAGATTTTTCTCTACATGGCTCATTGACTTTTGTCTCAAATCGAGCAATATGGCATACCTAAGATTTGCAAGGGCAAATTAATCAGTTATTATATTGCTGCTCAAACATAGAGGGCACTAGGTGTTACTAGAAGAAGAAGATACGTTCTCCCCTCCCATTAGTGCACACTGAAGAAAAAATAAATAAAATGGAGAATTTCTAAACACCAGAGCACAAGTAATGGATCTCAGCATTCTTATTGCATCTTTTCTTATTTCCAAATATTTGACATACTTCTGATTTGAAAAGTTTAAAAATGAGTTTAGACAAAGGACACCACTGAAAATGATGGAATTTATATGTTTTGTAAATGAAGATTTGCAATACTCATACTTTGAATGAAAATGGAGCTTTAAACAAAAGAAAAAATAATCAACATTAGGTCCCACCGAGATTTGAACTCGGATTACTGGATTCCAAAGTCTAGAGTGCTAACCATTACACCATGGAACCATCAACTGATCAAAGACTTCCACTGAACTGAGCTCATCTTTTAAATGCAAAGAAAAGAAATTCAATACTTTATATATATGATTTCAAGTTTCTAATAAGCTCAGGGATGCAATAGGTGTTATGTAGAATATTTGTCTAAAACCAATGATAATATATAAAAAGTAACCTATTTTTAAGGAGAAGATAAATACTAGAAACCCAAATGCCTAGGACCAATTTCAGTTGGAGCATCACCCCTTATGTTATCCTAGCATTGAATTGACAGTTTTTCTGTATTGTCATATTTGCATATCAGCCGCTTACAATTGTTTCAAGCTTTATAACAGAGGACTGCCTTTTTTTATAGACCAAGGATGAAAGTCTCTTGTGAGTTAAGTCTGATTATGACATCACAATTTGTAAATTAAGCTATAGTATGATTACAGAGTGTAGACTGAACAAAAAGTGCTTTCCTATGGATTGAAGTTTGTATTTTCTTAAGCTTTGCATTCCAAAATGTGCTAGCATTCTCTATTTCCAAAGGGCACATTAAGCTACTTCCCCATTATATATTTTTTTGTGTTAAAAGTTATTTATACACAACTTGGTCAAACATACTAAATTTAACACATAATGAATTACATCCTGGGTTTATCTTTATCAACAATCTGTAAATGGATAAGAAAGATTTATCAGATTGATTTTGCTTAGAATTGCATTTACTCATTGTCTAAATTGTCTATTTTTATACTATTATTAGATGCATTAATCTTTGTTGTTGTCCTATCTAATCATTTTTTTTTATTTTGCAATGTGGAAAGAAACTGGTGCATTGTTATGATACCCATGCTTCAAGTGACTCTATGGCTTAAGCTGTTCCTTGAAAAATTAAATGCTATGCAAACAAAATATGTTCTGTGCTTTGAGGTACATTTGACAGTTTTGTGTTTGCTTCTAGTAACATCTGTGGCCAGTTAGCTCAGTTGGTTAGAGCGTAGAGTTCGTAATGCTAAGGTCATGGGTTCGATCCCTGTTTTGGCTACTTGCTTTTCTTGATGGACAAGAATGGAATAAGCTCATCGGTGTGGCATGAATACATGAAAACATAATAGACACATATATCACAAAATCTCTTCAAATCCATATCAGAAGCCAGCATGAGTGTCATCCTTTTTACTGATGAAGATTTTTCTCTACATGGCTCATTGACTTTTGTCTCAAATCGAGCAATATGGCATACCTAAGATTTGCAAGGGCAAATTAATCAGTTATTATATTGCTGCTCAAACATAGAGGGCACTAGGTGTTACTAGAAGAAGAAGATATGTTCTCCCCTCTCATTAGTGCACACTGAAGTAAAAAAAATTTAAATGGAGAATTTCTAAACACCAGAGCACAAGTAATGGATCTCTGCATTCTTATTGCATCTTTTCTTATTTCCAAATATTTGACATACTTCTGATTTGAAAAGTTTAAAAATGAGTTTAGACAAAGGACACCACTGAAAATTATGGAATTTATATGGATTGTAAATGAAGATTTGCAATACTCATACTTTGAATGAAAATGGAGCTTTAAACAAAATGAGAAATAATCAACATTAGGTCCCACCGAGATTTGAACTCAGATTATTGGATTTAAAGTCCAGAGTGCTAACCATTACACCATGGAACCCTCAACTGAGCAAATACTTCCACTGAACTGAGCTCATCTTTTAAATGCAAAGAAAAGAAATTCAACACTTTATATATATGATTTCAAGTTTCTAATAAGCTCAGGGATGCAATAGGTGTTATGTAGAATATTTGTCTAAAACCAATGATAATATATAAAAAGTAACCTATTTTTAAAGAGAAGATAAATACTAGAAACCCAAATGCCTAGGACCAATTTCAGTTGGAGCATCACCCCTTATGTTATCCTAGCATTGAATTGACAGTTTTTCTGTATTGTCATATTTGCCTATCATCCACTTACAATTGTTTCAAGCTTTATAACAGAGGACTGCCTTTTTTATAGACCAAGGATGAAAGTGTCTTGTGAGTTAAGTCTGATTATGACATCACAATTTGTAAATTAAGCTATAGTATGATTACAGAGTGTAGACTGAACAAAAAGTGCTTTCCTATGAATTGAAGTTTGTATTTTCTTAAGCTTTGCATTCCAAAATGTGCTAGCATTCTCTATTTCCAAAGTGCACATTAAGCTACTTCCCCATTATATATTTTTTTGTGTTAAAAGTTATTTATACACAACTTGGTAAAACATACTAAATTTAACACATAATGAATTACATCCTGGGTTTATCTTTATCAACAATCTGTAAATGGATAAGAAAGATTGTGCATTAGATTTATCAGATTGATTTTGCTTAGAATTGCATTTACTCCTTGTCTAAATTGTTTATTTTATACTATTATTAGATGCATTAATCTTTGTTGTTGTCCTATCTAATCATTTTTTTTTATTTTGCAATGTGGAAAGAAACTGGTGCATTTTTATGATACCCATGCGTCAAGTGACTCTATGGCTTAAGCTGTTCCTTGAAAAATTAAATGCTATGCAAACAAAATATGTTCTGTGCTTTGAGGTACATTTGCCAGTTTTGTGTTTGCTTCTAGTAACATCTGTGGCCAGTTAGCTGAATTGGTTAGAGCGTGGCGCTCGTAATGCCATGGTCATGGGTTTGATCCCTGTTTTGGCTACTTGCGTTTCTTGATGGACAAGAATGGAATAAGCCAGGCATTCCCAAGCGCGGTCCTCAAGGCACACCAACAGTGCAGGTTTTAGTGATATCCAGGCTTCAGCACAGACGGTTAAATCAAAATAACTGAGGTACTAATTAAGTCACCTGTGTTCAAGCCTGGATATCACTAAAACCAGGACTGTTAGTGTGCCTTGAGGACCGCGGTTGGGAAACACTGGAATAAGCTCATCGGTGTAGCATGAATACTTGAAAACATAATAGACACATATATCACAAAATCTCTTCAAATCCATATCAGAAGCCAGCATGAGTGTCATCCTTTGGCTGATGAAGATTTTTCTCTACATGGCTCATTGACTTTTGTCTCAAGTCGAGCAATATGGCATACCTAAGATTTGCAAGGGCAAATTAATCAGTTATTATATTGCTGCTCAAACATAGAGGGCACTAGGTGTTACTAGAAGAAGAAGATACGTTCTCCCCTCCCATTAGTGCACACTGAAGAAAAAATAAATAAAATGGAGAATTTATAAACACCAGAGCACAAGTAATGGATCTCAGCATTCTTATTGCATCTTTTCTTATTTCCAAATATTTGACATACTTCTGATTTGAAAAGTTTAAAAATGAGTTTAGACAAAGGACACAACTGAAAATGATGGAATTTATATGTTTTGTAAATGAAGATTTGCAACAATCATACTTTGAATGAAAATGGAGCTTTAAACAAAAGAAGAAATAATCAACATTAGGTCCCACCGAGATTTGAACTCGTATTACTGGATTCAGAGTCCAAAGTGCTAACCATTACACCATGGAACCCTCAACTGAGCAAAAACTTTTACTGAAATGAGCTCATCTTTTAAATGCAAAGAAAAGAAATTCAATACTTTATATATATGATTTCAAGTTTCTAATAAGCTCAGGGATGCAATAGGTGTTATGTAGAATATTTGTCTAAAACCAATGATAATATATAAAAAGTAACCTATTTTTAAGGAGAAGATAAATACTAGAAACCCAAATGCCTAGGACCAATTTCAGTTGGAGCATCACCCCTTATGTTATCCTAGCATTGAATTGACAGTTTTTCTGTATTGTCATATTTGCATATCAGCCGCTTACAATTGTTTCAAGCTTTATAACAGAGGACTGCCTTTTTTTATAGACCAAGGATGAAAGTCTCTTGTGAGTTTAAGTCTGATTATGACATCACAATTTGTAAATTAAGCTATAGTATGATTACAGAGTGTAGACTGAACAAAAAGTGCTTTCCTATGGATTGAAGTTTGTATTTTCTTAAGCTTTGCATTCCAAAATGTGCTAGCATTCTCTATTTCCAAAGGGCATGTTAAGCTAATTCACCATTATATATTTTTTGTGTTAAAAGTTATTTATACACAACTTGGTAAAACATACTAAATTTAACACATAATGAATTACATCCTGGGATTATCTTTATCAACAATCTGTAAATGGATAAGAAAGATTGTGCATTAGATTTATCAGATTGATTTTGCTTAGAATTGCATTTACTCCTTGTCTAAATTGTCTATTTTTATACTATTATTAAATGCATTAATCTTTGTTGTTGTCCTATCTAATCATTTTTTTTATTTTGCAATGTGGAAAGAAACTGGTGCATTTTTATGATACCCATGCTTCAAGTGACTCTATGGCTTAAGCTGTTCCTTGAAAAATTAAATGCTATGCAAACAAAATATGTTCTGTGCTTTGAGGTACATTTGCCAGTTTTCTGTTTGCTACTAGTAACATCTGTGGCCAGTTAGCTCAGTTGGTTAGAGCGTGGAGTTCGTAATGCCAAGGTCATGGGTTTGATCCCTGTTTTGGCTACTTGCTTTTCTTGATGGACAAGAATGGAATAAGCTCATCGGTGTAGCATGAATACATGAAAACATAATAGACACATATATCACAAAATCTCTTCAAATCCATATCAGAAGCCAGCATGAGTGTCATCCTTTGGCTGATGAAGATTTTTCTCTACATGGCTCATTGACTTTTGTCTCAAATCGAGCAATATGGCATACCTAAGATTTGCAAGGGCAAATTAATCAGTTATTATATTGCTGCTCAAACATAGAGGGCACTAGGTGTTACTAGAAGAAGAAGATACCATCTCCCCTCTCATTAGTGCACACTGAAGTAAAAAAAAAAAAAAATGGAGAATTTCTAAACACCAGAGCACAAGTAATGGATCTCTGCATTCTTATTGCATCTTTTCTTATTTCCAAATATTTGACATACTTCTGATTTGAAAAGTTTAAAAATGAGTTTAGACAAAGGACACCACTGAAAATGATGGAATTTATATGAATTGTAAATGAAGATTTGCAATACTCATACTTTGAATGAAAATGGAGCTTTAAACAAAAGGAGAAATAATCAACATTAGGTCCCAGCAAGATTTGAACTCGGATTACTGGATTCAAAGTCCAGAGTGCTAACCATTACACCATGGAACCCTCAACTGATCAAAGCCTTCCACTGAACTGAGCTCATCTTTTAAATGCAAAGAAAATAAATTCAATACTTTATATATATGATTTCAAGTTTCTAATAAACTCAGGGATGCAATAGGTGTTATGTAGAATATTTGTCTAAAGCCAATGATAATATATAAAAAGTAACCTATTTTTAAGGAGAAGATAAATACTAGAAACCCAAATGCCTAGGACCAATTTCAGTTGGAGCATCTCCCCTTATGTTATCCTAGCATTGAATTGACAGTTTTTCTGTATTGTCATATTTGCATATCAGCCGCTTACAATTGTTTTAAGCTTTATAACAGAGGACTGCCTTTTTTTATAGACCAAGGATGAAAGTCTCTTGTGAGTTTAAGTCTGATTATGACATCACAATTTGTAAATTAAGCTATAGTATGATTACAGAGTGTAGACTGAACAAAAAGTGCTTTCCTATGGATTGAAGTTTGTATTTTCTTAAGCTTTGCATTCCAAAATGTGCTAGCATTCTCTATTTCCAAAGGGCACATTAAGCTACTTCCCCATTATATATTTTTTTGTGTTAAAAGTTATTTATACACAACTTGGTAAAACATACTAAATTTAACACATAATGAATTACATCCTGGGTTTATCTTTATCAACAATCTGTAAATGGATAAGAAAGATTGTGCATTAGATTTATCAGATTGATTTTGCTTAGAATTGCATTTACTCCTTGTCTAAATTGTCTATTTTTATACTATTACTAGATGCATTAATCTTTGTTGTTGTCCTATTTAATCTTTTTTTTTATTTGGCAATGTGGAAAGAAACTGGTGCATTTTTATGATACCCATGCTTCAAGTGACTCTATGGCTTAAGCTGTTCCTTGAAAAATTAAATGCTATGCAAACAAAATATGTTCTGTGCTTTGAGGTACATTTGCCAGTTTTCTGTTTGCTACTAGTAACATCTGTGGCCAGTTAGCTCAGTTGGTTAGAGCGTGGAGTTTGTAATGCCAAGGTCATGGGTTCGATCCCTGTTTTGGCTACTTGCTTTTCTTGATGGACAAGAATGGAATAAGCTCATCGGTGTAGCATGAATACATGAAAACATAATAGACACATATATCACAAAATCTCTTCAAATCCATATCAGAAGCCAGCATGAGTGTCATCCTTTGGCTGATGAAGATTTTTCTCTACATGGCTCATTGACTTTTGTCTCAAATCGAGCAATATGGCATACCTAAGATTTGCAAGGGCAAATTAATCAGTTATTATATTGCTGCTCAAACATAGAGGGCACTAGGTGTTACTAGAAGAAGAAGATATGTTCTCCCCTCTCATTAGTGCACACTGAAGTAAAAAAAAATAAAATGGAGAATTTCTAAACACCAGAGCACAAGTAATGGATCTCTGCATTCTCATTGCATCTTTTCTTATTTCCAAATATTTGACATAGTTCTGATTTGAAAAGTTTAAAAATGAGTTTAGACAAAGGACACCACTGAAAATGATGGAATTTATATGTTTTGTAAATGAAGATTTGCAATACTCATACTTTGAATGAAAATGGAGCTTTAAACAAAAGAAAAAATAATCAACATTAGGTCCCACCGAGATTTGAACTCGGATTACTGGATTCCAAAGTCTAGAGTGCTAACCATTACACCATGGAACCATCAACTGATCAAAGACTTCCACTGAACTGAGCTCATCTTTTAAATGCAAAGAAAAGAAATTCAATACTTTATATATATGATTTCAAGTTTCTAATAAGCTCAGGGATGCAATAGGTGTTATGTAGAATATTTGTCTAAAACCAATGATAATATATAAAAAGTAACCTATTTTTAAGGAGAAGATAAATACTAGAAACCCAAATGCCTAGGACCAATTTCAGTTGGAGCATCACCCCTTATGTTATCCTAGCATTGAATTGACAGTTTTTCTGTATTGTCATATTTGCATATCAGCCGCTTACAATTGTTTCAAGCTTTATAACAGAGGACTGCCTTTTTTTATAGACCAAGGATGAAAGTCTCTTGTGAGTTAAGTCTGATTATGACATCACAATTTGTAAATTAAGCTATAGTATGATTACAGAGTGCAGACTGAACAAAAAGTGCTTTCCTATGGATTGAAGTTTGTATTTTCTTAAGCTTTGCATTCCAAAATGTGCTAGCATTCTCTATTTCCAAAGGGCACATTAAGCTACTTCCCCATTATATATTTTTTTGTGTTAAAAGTTATTTATACACAACTTGGTCAAACATACTAAATTTAACACATAATGAATTACATCCTGGGTTTATCTTTATCAACAATCTGTAAATGGATAAGAAAGATTTATCAGATTGATTTTGCTTAGAATTGCATTTACTCATTGTCTAAATTGTCTATTTTTATACTATTATTAGATGCATTAATCTTTGTTGTTGTCCTATCTAATCATTTTTTTTTATTTTGCAATGTGGAAAGAAACTGGTGCATTTTTATGATACCCATGCTTCAAGTGACTCTATGGCTTAAGCTGTTCCTTGAAAAATTAAATGCTATGCAAACAAAATATGTTCTGTGCTTTGAGGTACATTTGACAGTTTTGTGTTTGCTTCTAGTAACATCTGTGGCCAGTTAGCTCAGTTGGTTAGAGCGTAGAGTTCGTAATGCTAAGGTCATGGGTTCGATCCCTGTTTTGGCTACTTGCTTTTCTTGATGGACAAGAATGGAATAAGCTCATCGGTGTGGCATGAATACATGAAAACATAATAGACACATATATCACAAAATCTCTTCAAATCCATATCAGAAGCCAGCATGAGTGTCATCCTTTTTACTGATGAAGATTTTTCTCTACATGGCTCATTGACTTTTGTCTCAAATCGAGCAATATGGCATACCTAAGATTTGCAAGGGCAAATTAATCAGTTATTATATTGCTGCTCAAACATAGAGGGCACTAGGTGTTACTAGAAGAAGAAGATATGTTCTCCCCTCTCATTAGTGCACACTGAAGTAAAAAAAATTTAAATGGAGAATTTCTAAACACCAGAGCACAAGTAATGGATCTCTGCATTCTTATTGCATCTTTTCTTATTTCCAAATATTTGACATACTTCTGATTTGAAAAGTTTAAAAATGAGTTTAGACAAAGGACACCACTGAAAATGATGGAATTTATATGGATTGTAAATGAAGATTTGCAATACTCATACTTTGAATGAAAATGGAGCTTTAAACAAAAGGAGAAATAATCAACATTAGGTCCCACCGAGATTTGAACTCAGATTATTGGATTTAAAGTCCAGAGTGCTAACCATTACACCATGGAACCCTCAACTGAGCAAATACTTCCACTGAACTGAGCTCATCTTTTAAATGCAAAGAAAAGAAATTCAACACTTTATATATATGATTTCAAGTTTCTAATAAGCTCAGGGATGCAATAGGTGTTATGTAGAATATTTGTCTAAAACCAATGATAATATATAAAAAGTAACCTATTTTTAAAGAGAAGATAAATACTAGAAACCCAAATGCCTAGGACCAATTTCAGTTGGAGCATCACCCCTTATGTTATCCTAGCATTGAATTGACAGTTTTTCTGTATTGTCATATTTGCCTATCATCCACTTACAATTGTTTCAAGCTTTATAACAGAGGACTGCCTTTTTTATAGACCAAGGATGAAAGTGTCTTGTGAGTTAAGTCTGATTATGACATCACAATTTGTAAATTAAGCTATAGTATGATTACAGAGTGTAGACTGAACAAAAAGTGCTTTCCTATGAATTGAAGTTTGTATTTTCTTAAGCTTTGCATTCCAAAATGTGCTAGCATTCTCTATTTCCAAAGTGCACATTAAGCTACTTCCCCATTATATATTTTTTTGTGTTAAAAGTTATTTATACACAACTTGGTAAAACATACTAAATTTAACACATAATGAATTACATCCTGGGTTTATCTTTATCAACAATCTGTAAATGGATAAGAAAGATTGTGCATTAGATTTATCAGATTGATTTTGCTTAGAATTGCATTTACTCCTTGTCTAAATTGTTTATTTTATACTATTATTAGATGCATTAATCTTTGTTGTTGTCCTATCTAATCATTTTTTTTTATTTTGCAATGTGGAAAGAAACTGGTGCATTTTTATGATACCCATGCGTCAAGTGACTCTATGGCTTAAGCTGTTCCTTGAAAAATTAAATGCTATGCAAACAAAATATGTTCTGTGCTTTGAGGTACATTTGTCAGTTTTGTGTTTGCTTCTAGTAACATCTGTGGCCAGTTAGCTCAATTGGTTAGAGCGTGGCGCTCGTAATGCCATGGTCATGGGTTTGATCCCTGTTTTGGCTACTTGCGTTTCTTGATGGACAAGAATGGAATAAGCTCATCGGTGTAGCATGAATACTTGAAAACATAATAGACACATATATCACAAAATCTCTTCAAATCCATATCAGAAGCCAGCATGAGTGTCATCCTTTGGCTGATGAAGATTTTTCTCTACATGGCTCATTGACTTTTGTCTCAAGTCGAGCAATATGGCATACCTAAGATTTGCAAGGGCAAATTAATCAGTTATTATATTGCTGCTCAAACATAGAGGGCACTAGGTGTTACTAGAAGAAGAAGATACGTTCTCCCCTCCCATTAGTGCACACTGAAGAAAAAATAAATAAAATGGAGAATTTATAAACACCAGAGCACAAGTAATGGATCTCAGCATTCTTATTGCATCTTTTCTTATTTCCAAATATTTGACATACTTCTGATTTGAAAAGTTTATAAATGAGTTTAGACAAAGGACACAACTGAAAATGATGGAATTTATATGTTTTGTAAATGAAGATTTGCAACAATCATACTTTGAATGAAAATGGAGCTTTAAACAAAAGAAGAAATAATCAACATTAGGTCCCACCGAGATTTGAACTCGGATTACTGGATTCAGAGTCCAAAGTGCTAACCATTACACCATGGAACCCTCAACTGAGCAAAAACTTTTACTGAAATGAGCTCATCTTTTAAATGCAAAGAAAAGAAATTCAATACTTTATATATATGATTTCAAGTTTCTAATAAGCTCAGGGATGCAATAGGTGTTATGTAGAATATTTGTCTAAAACCAATGATAATATATAAAAAGTAACCTATTTTTAAGGAGAAGATAAATACTAGAAACCCAAATGCCTAGGACCAATTTCAGTTGGAGCATCACCCCTTATGTTATCCTAGCATTGAATTGACAGTTTTTCTGTATTGTCATATTTGCATATCAGCCGCTTACAATTGTTTCAAGCTTTATAACAGAGGACTGCCTTTTTTTATAGACCAAGGATGAAAGTCTCTTGTGAGTTTAAGTCTGATTATGACATCACAATTTGTAAATTAAGCTATAGTATGATTACAGAGTGTAGACTGAACAAAAAGTGCTTTCCTATGGATTGAAGTTTGTATTTTCTTAAGCTTTGCATTCCAAAATGTGCTAGCATTCTCTATTTCCAAAGGGCATGTTAAGCTAATTCACCATTATATATTTTTTGTGTTAAAAGTTATTTATACACAACTTGGTAAAACATACTAAATTTAACACATAATGAATTACATCCTGGGATTATCTTTATCAACAATCTGTAAATGGATAAGAAAGATTGTGCATTAGATTTATCAGATTGATTTTGCTTAGAATTGCATTTACTCCTTGTCTAAATTGTCTATTTTTATACTATTATTAGATGCATTAATCTTTGTTGTTGTCCTATCTAATCATTTTTTTTATTTTGCAATGTGGAAAGAAACTGGTGCATTTTTATGATACCCATGCTTCAAGTGACTCTATGGCTTAAGCTGTTCCTTGAAAAATTAAATGCTATGCAAACAAAATATGTTCTGTGCTTTGAGGTACATTTGCCAGTTTTCTGTTTGCTACTAGTAACATCTGTGGCCAGTTAGCTCAGTTGGTTAGAGCGTGGAGTTCGTAATGCCAAGGTCATGGGTTTGATCCCTGTTTTGGCTACTTGCTTTTCTTGATGGACAAGAATGGAATAAGCTCATCGGTGTAGCATGAATACATGAAAACATAATAGACACATATATCACAAAATCTCTTCAAATCCATATCAGAAGCCAGCATGAGTGTCATCCTTTGGCTGATGAAGATTTTTCTCTACATGGCTCATTGACTTTTGTCTCAAATCGAGCAATATGGCATACCTAAGATTTGCAAGGGCAAATTAATCAGTTATTATATTGCTGCTCAAACATAGAGGGCACTAGGTGTTACTAGAAGAAGAAGATACCATCTCCCCTCTCATTAGTGCACACTGAAGTAAAAAAAAAAAAAATGGAGAATTTCTAAACACCAGAGCACAAGTAATGGATCTCTGCATTCTTATTGCATCTTTTCTTATTTCCAAATATTTGACATACTTCTGATTTGAAAAGTTTAAAAATGAGTTTAGACAAAGGACACCACTGAAAATGATGGAATTTATATGAATTGTAAATGAAGATTTGCAATACTCATACTTTGAATGAAAATGGAGCTTTAAACAAAAGGAGAAATCAACATTAGGTCCCAGCAAGATTTGAACTCGGATTACTGGATTCAAAGTCCAGAGTGCTAACCATTACACCATGGAACCCTCAACTGATCAAAGCCTTCCACTGAACTGAGCTCATCTTTTAAATGCAAAGAAAATAAATTCAATACTTTATATATATGATTTCAAGTTTCTAATAAACTCAGGGATGCAATAGGTGTTATGTAGAATATTTGTCTAAAGCCAATGATAATATATAAAAAGTAACCTATTTTTAAGGAGAAGATAAATACTAGAAACCCAAATGCCTAGGACCAATTTCAGTTGGAGCATCTCCCCTTATGTTATCCTAGCATTGAATTGACAGTTTTTCTGTATTGTCATATTTGCATATCAGCCGCTTACAATTGTTTTAAGCTTTATAACAGAGGACTGCCTTTTTTTATAGACCAAGGATGAAAGTCTCTTGTGAGTTTAAGTCTGATTATGACATCACAATTTGTAAATTAAGCTATAGTATGATTACAGAGTGTAGACTGAACAAAAAGTGCTTTCCTATGGATTGAAGTTTGTATTTTCTTAAGCTTTGCATTCCAAAATGTGCTAGCATTCTCTATTTCCAAAGGGCACATTAAGCTACTTCCCCATTATATATTTTTTTGTGTTAAAAGTTATTTATACACAACTTGGTAAAACATACTAAATTTAACACATAATGAATTACATCCTGGGTTTATCTTTATCAACAATCTGTAAATGGATAAGAAAGATTGTGCATTAGATTTATCAGATTGATTTTGCTTAGAATTGCATTTACTCCTTGTCTAAATTGTCTATTTTTATACTATTACTAGATGCATTAATCTTTGTTGTTGTCCTATTTAATCTTTTTTTTTATTTTGCAATGTGGAAAGAAACTGGTGCATTTTTATGATACCCATGCTTCAAGTGACTCTATGGCTTAAGCTGTTCCTTGAAAAATTAAATGCTATGCAAACAAAATATGTTCTGTGCTTTGAGGTACATTTGCCAGTTTTCTGTTTGCTACTAGTAACATCTGTGGCCAGTTAGCTCAGTTGGTTAGAGCGTGGAGTTTGTAATGCCAAGGTCATGGGTTCGATCCCTGTTTTGGCTACTTGCTTTTCTTGATGGACAAGAATGGAATAAGCTCATCGGTGTAGCATGAATACATGAAAACATAATAGACACATATATCACAAAATCTCTTCAAATCCATATCAGAAGCCAGCATGAGTGTCATCCTTTGGCTGATGAAGATTTTTCTCTACATGGCTCATTGACTTTTGTCTCAAATCGAGCAATATGGCATACCTAAGATTTGCAAGGGCAAATTAATCAGTTATTATATTGCTGCTCAAACATAGAGGGCACTAGGTGTTACTAGAAGAAGAAGATATGTTCTCCCCTCTCATTAGTGCACACTGAAGTAAAAAAAAATAAAATGGAGAATTTCTAAACACCAGAGCACAAGTAATGGATCTCTGCATTCTCATTGCATCTTTTCTTATTTCCAAATATTTGACATACTTCTGATTTGAAAAGTTAAAAAATTAGTTTAGACAAAGGACACCACTGAAAATGATGGAATTTATATGAATTGTAAATGAATATTTGCAATACTCTTACTTTGAATGAAAATGGAGCTTTAAACAAAAGGAGAAATAATCAACATTAGGTCCCACCGAGATTTGAACTCGGATTACTGGATTCAAAGTCCAGAGTGCTAACCATTACACCATGGAACCCTCAACTGAGCAAAGACTTCCACTGAACTGAGCTCATCTTTTAAATGCAAAGAAAATAAATTCAATACTTTATATATATGATTTCAAGTTTCTAATAAGCTCAGGGATGCAATAGGTGTTATGTAGAATATTTGTCTAAAACCAATGATAATATATAAAAAGTAACCTATTTTTAAGGAGAAGATAAATACTAGAAACCCAAATGCCTAGGACCAATTTCAGTTGGAGCATCACCCCTTATGTTATCCTAGCATTGAATTGACAGTTTTTATTTGTATTGTCATATTTGCATATCAGCCGCTTACAATTGTTTCAAGCTTTATAACAGAGGACTGCCTTTTTTTATAGACCAAGGATGAAAGTCTCTTGTGAGTTTAAGTCTGATTATGACATCACAATTTGTAAATTAAGCTATAGTATGATTACAGAGTGTAGACTGAACAAAAAGTGCTTTCCTATGGATTGAAGTTTGTATTTTCTTAAGCTTTGCATTCCAAAATGTGCTAGCATTCTCTATTTCCAAAGGGCATGTTAAGCTAATTCACCATTATATATTTTTTGTGTTAAAAGTTATTTATACACAACTTGGTAAAACATACTAAATTTAACACATAATGAATTACATCCTGGGATTATCTTTATCAACAATCTGTAAATGGATAATAAAGATTGTGCATTAGATTTATCAGATTGATTTTGCTTAGAATTGCATTTACTCCTTGTCTAAATTGTCTATTTTTATACTATTATTAGATGCATTAATCTTTGTTGTTGTCCTATCTAATCATTTTTTTTATTTTGCAATGTGGAAAGAAACTGGTGCATTTTTATGATACCCATGCTTCAAGTGACTCTATGGCTTAAGCTGTTCCTTGAAAAATTAAATGCTATGCAAACAAAATATGTTCTGTGCTTTGAGGTACATTTGCCAGTTTTCTGTTTGCTACTAGTAACATCTGTGGCCAGTTAGCTCAGTTGGTTAGCGCGTGGAGTTTGTAATGCCAAGGTCATGGGTTCGATCCCTGTTTTGGCTACTTGCTTTTCTTGATGGACAAGAATGGAATAAGCTCATCGGTGTAGCATGAATACATGAAAACATAATAGACACATATATCACAAAATCTCTTCAAATCCATATCAGAAGCCAGCATGAGTGTCATCCTTTGGCTGATGAAGATTTTTCTCTACATGGCTCATTGACTTTTGTCTCAAATCGAGCAATATGGCATACCTAAGATTTGCAAGGGCAAATTAATCAGTTATTATATTGCTGCTCAAACATAGAGGGCACTAGGTGTTACTAGAAGAAGAAGATATGTTCTCCCCTCTCATTAGTGCACACTGAAGTAAAAAAAATTAAAATGGAGAATTTCTAAACACCAGAGCACAAGTAATGGATCTCTGCATTCTCATTGCATCTTTTCTTATTTCCAAATATTTGACATACTTCTGATTTGAAAAGTTAAAAAATTAGTTTAGACAAAGGACACCACTGAAAATGATGGAATTTATATGAATTGTAAATGAATATTTGCAATACTCTTACTTTGAATGAAAATGGAGCTTTAAACAAAAGGAGAAATAATAAACATTAGGTCCCACCGAGATTTGAACTCGGATTACTGGATTCAAAGTCCAGAGTGCTAACCATTACACCATGGAACCCTCAACTGAGCAAAGACTTCCACTGAACTGAGCTCATCTTTTAAATGCAAAGAAAAGAAATTCAATACTTTATATATATGATTTCAAGTTTCTAATAAGCTCAGGGATGCAATAGGTGTTATGTAGAATATTTGTCTAAAACCAATGATAATATATAAAAAGTAACCTATTTTTAAGGAGAAGATAAATACTAGAAACCCAAATGCCTAGGACCAATTTCAGTTGGAGCATCACCCCTTATGTTATCCTAGCATTGAATTGACAGTTTTTATTTGTATTGTCATATTTGCATATCAGCCGCTTACAATTGTTTCAAGCTTTATAACAGAGGACTGCCTTTTTTTATAGACCAAGGATGAAAGTCTCTTGTGAGTTTAAGTCTGATTATGACATCACAATTTGTAAATTAAGCTATAGTATGATTACAGAGTGTAGACTGAACAAAAAGTGCTTTCCTATGGATTGAAGTTTGTATTTTCTTAAGCTTTGCATTCCAAAATGTGCTAGCATTCTCTATTTCCAAAGGGCATGTTAAGCTAATTCACCATTATATATTTTTTGTGTTAAAAGTTATTTATACACAACTTGGTAAAACATACTAAATTTAACACATAATGAATTACATCCTGGGATTATCTTTATCAACAATCTGTAAATGGATAATAAAGATTGTGCATTAGATTTATCAGATTGATTTTGCTTAGAATTGCATTTACTCCTTGTCTAAATTGTCTATTTTTATACTATTATTAGATGCATTAATCTTTGTTGCTGTCCTATCTAATCATTTTTTTTATTTTGCAATGTGGAAAGAAACTGGTGCATTTTTATGATACCCATGCTTCAAGTGACTCTATGGCTTAAGCTGTTCCTTGAAAAATTAAATGCTATGCAAACAAAATATGTTCTGTGCTTTGAGGTACATTTGCCAGTTTTGTGTTTGCTTCTAGTAACATCTGTGGCCAGTTAGCTCAGTTGATTAGAGCGTGTAGTTCGTAATGCCAAGGTCATGGGTTCGATCCCTGTTTTGGCTACTTGCTTTTCTTGATGGACAAGAATGGAATAAGCTCATCGGTGTAGCATGAATACATGAAAACATAATAGACACATATATCACAAAATCTCTTCAAATCCATATCAGAAGCCAGCATGAGTGTCATCCTTTGGCTGATGAAGATTTTTCTCTACATGGCTCATTGACTTTTGTCTCAAATCGAGCAATATGGCATACCTAAGATTTGCAAGGGCAAATTAATCAGTTATTGTATTGCTGCTCAAACATAGAGGGCACTAGGTGTTACTAGAAGAAGAAGATACGTTCTCCCCTCTCATTAGTGCACACTGAAGTAAAAAAAATTAAAATGGAGAATTTCTAAACACCAGAGCACAAGCAATGGATCTCTGCATTCTTATTGCATCTTTTCTTATTTCCAAATATTTGACATACTTCTGATTTGAAAAGTTTAAAAATGAGTTTAGACAAAGGACACCACTGAAAATGATGGAATTTATATGTTTTGTAAATGAAGATTTGCAACAATCATACTTTGAATGAAAATGGAGCTTTAAACAAAAGAAGAAATGATCAACATTAGTTCCCACCGAGATTTGAACTCGAATTACTGGATTCAAAGTCCAAAGTGCTAACCATTACACCATGGAACCCTCAACTGAGCAAATACTTCTACTGAACTGAGCTCACCTTTTAAATGCAAAGAAAAGAAATTCAATACTTTATATATATGATTTCAAGTTTCTAATAAGCTCAGGGATGCAATAGGTGTTATGTAGAATATTTGTCTAAAACCAATGATAATATATAAAGAGTAACCTATTTTTTAGGAGAAGATAAATATTAGAAACCCAAATGCCTAGGACCAATTTCAGTTGGAGCATCACCCCTTATGTTATCCTAGCATTGAATTGACAGTTTTTCTGTATTGTCATATTTGCATATCAGCCGCTTACAATTGTTTCAAGCTTTATAACAGAGGACTGCCTTTTTTATAGACCAAGGATGAAAGTCTCTTGTGAGTTAAGTCTGATTATGACATCACAATTTGTAAATTAAGCTATAGTATGATTACAGAGTGTAGACTGAACAAAAAGTGCTTTCCTATGGATTTAAGTTGTATTTTCTTAAGCTTTGCATTCCAAAATGTGCTAGCATTCTCTATTTCCAAAGGGCATATTAAGCTACTTCCCCATTATATATTTTTTGTGTTAAAAGTTATTTATACACAACTTGTTAAAACATACAAAATTTAACGCATAATGAATTACATCCTGGGATTATCTTTATCAACAATCTGTAAATGGATAAGAAAGATTGTGCATTAGATTTATCTGATTGATTTTGCTTAGAATTGCATTTACTCCTTGTCTAAATTGTCTATTTTTATACTATTATTAGATGCATTAATCTTTGTTGTTGTCCTATCTAATCATTTTTTTTTATTTTGCAATGTGGAAAGAAACTGGTGCATTTTTATGATACCCATGCTTCAAGTGACTCTATGGCTTAAGCTGTTCCTTGAAAAATTAAATGCTATGCAAACAAAATATGTTCTGTGCTTTGAGGTACATTTGCCAGTTTTGTGTTTGCTTCTTAAAACATCTGTGGACAGTTAGCTCAGTTGGTTAGAGTTTGGCACTCGTAATGCCAAGGTCATGGGTTCGATCCCTGTTTTGGCTACTTGCTTTTCTTGATGGACAAGAATGGAATAAGCTCATCGGTGTAGCATGAATACTTGAAAATATAATAGACACATATATCACAAAATCTCTTCAAATCCATATCAGAAGCCAGCATGAGTGTCATCCTTTGGCTGATGAAGATTTTTCTCTACATAGCTCATTGACTTTTGTCTCAAATCGAGCAATATGGCATACCTAAGATTTGCAAGGACAAATTTATCAGTTATTATATTGCTGCTCAAACATAGAGGGCACTAAGTGTTACTAGAAGAAGAAGAAGATACGTTCTCCCCTCTCATTAGTGCACACTGAAGTAAAAAAAATTAAAATGGCGAATTTCTAAACACCAGAGCACAAGTAATGGATCTCAGCATTCTTATTGCATGTTTTCTTATTTCAAAATATTTGACATACTTTTGATTTGAAAAGTTTAAAAATGAGTTTAGACAAAGGACACCACTGAAAATGATGGAATTTATATGTTTTGTAAATGAAGATTTGCAACAATCATACTTTGAATGAAAATGGAGCTTTAAACAAAAGAAGAAATAATCAACATTAGGTCCCACCGAGATTTGAACTCGGATTACTGGATTCAAAGTCCAAAGCGCTAACCATTACACCATGGAACCCTCAACTGAGCAAAGACTTCTACTGAAATGAGCTCATCTTTTAAATGCAAAGAAAAGAAATTCAATACTTTATATATATGATTTCAAGTTTCTAATAAGCTCAGGGATGCAATAGGTATTATGTAGAATATTTGTCTAAAACCAATGATAATATATAAAAAGTAACCTATTTTTAAGGAGAAGATAAATACTAGAAACCCAAATGCCTAGGACCAATTTCAGTTGGAGCATCACCCCTTATGTTATCCTAGCATTGAATTGACAGTTTTTCTGTATTGTCATATTTGCCTATCATCCACTTACAATTGTTTCAAGCTTTATAACAGAGGACTGCCTTTTTTATAGACCAAGGATGAAAGTCTCTTGTGAGTTAAGTCTGATTATGACATCACAATTTGTAAATTAAGCTATAGTATGATTACAGAGTGTAGACTGAACAAAAAGTGCTTTCCTATGGATTGAAGTTTGTATTTTCTTAAGCTTTGCATTCCAAAATGTGCTAGCATTCTCTATTTCCAAAGGGCATGTTAAGCTAATTCTCCATTATATATTTTTTGTGTTAAAAGTTATTTATACACAACTTGGTAAAACATACTAAATTTAACACATAATGAATTACATCCTGGGATTATCTTTATCAACAATCTGTAAATGGATAATAAAGATTGTGCATTAGATTTATCAGATTGATTTTGCTTAGAATTGCATTTACTCCTTGTCTAAATTGTCTTTTTTTATACTATTATTAAATGCATTAATCTTTGTTGTTGTCCTATCTAATCATTTTTTTTATTTTGCAATGTGGAAAGAAACTGGTGCATTTTTATGATACCCATGCTTCAAGTGACTCTATGGCTTAAGCTGTTCCTTGAAAAATTAAATGCTATGCAAACAAAATATGTTCTGTGCTTTGAGGTACATTTGCCAGTTTTCTGTTTGCTTCTAGTAACATCTGTGGCCAGTTAGCTCAGTTGGTTAGAGCGTGGAGTTCGTAATGCCAAGGTCATGGGTTCGATCCCTGTTTTGGCTACTTGCTTTTCTTGATGGACAAGAATGGAATAAGCTCATCGGTGTAGCATGAATACATGAAAACATAATAGACACATATATCACAAAATCTCTTCAAATCCATATCAGAAGCCAGCATGAGTGTCATCCTTTGGCTGATGAAGATTTTTCTCTACATGGCTCATTGACTTTTGTCTCAAATCGAGCAATATGGCATACCTAAGATTTGCAAGGACAAATTAATCAGTTATTATATTGCTGCTCAAACATAGAGGGCACTAGGTGTTACTAGAAGAAGAAGATATGTTCTCCCCTCTCATTAGTGCACACTGAAGTAAAAAAAATTAAAATGGAGAATTTCTAAACACCAGAGCACAAGTAATGGATCTCAGCATTCTTATTGCATCTTTTCTTATTTCAAAATATTTGACATACTTTTGATTTGAAAAGTTTAAAAATGAGTTTAGACAAAGGACACCACTGAAAATGATGGAATTTATATGTTTTGTAAATGAAGATTTGCAACAATCATACTTTGAATGAAAATGGAGCTTTAAACAAAAGAAGAAATAATCAACATTAGGTCCCACCGAGATTTGAACTCGGATTACTGGATTCAAAGTCCAAAGTGCTAACCATTACACCATGGAACCCTCAACAGAGCAAAGACTTCTACTGAAATGAGCTCATCTTTTAAATGCAAAGAAAAGAAATTCAATACTTTATATATATGATTTCAAGTTTCTAATAAGCTCAGGGATGCAATAGGTATTATGTAGAATATTTGTCTAAAACCAATGATAATATATAAAAAGTAACCTATTTTTAAGGAGAAGATAAATACTAGAAACCCAAATGCCTAGGACCAATTTCAGTTGGAGCATCACCCCTTATGTTATCCTAGCATTGAATTGACAGTTTTTCTGTATTGTCATATTTGCCTATCATCCACTTACAATTGTTTCAAGCTTTATAACAGAGGACTGCCTTTTTTATAGACCAAGGATGAAAGTCTCTTGTGAGTTAGATCTGATTATGACATCACAATTTGTAAATTAAGCTATAGTATGATTACAGAGTGTAGACTGAACAAAAAGTGCTTTCCTATGGATTGAAGTTTGTATTTTCTTAAGCTTTGCATTCCAAAATGTGCTAGCATTCTCTATTTCCAAAGGGCATGTTAAGCTAATTCTCCATTATATATTTTTTGTGTTAAAAGTTATTTATACACAACTTGGTAAAACATACTAAATTTAACACATAATGAATTACATCCTGGGATTATCTTTATCAACAATCTGTAAATGGATAATAAAGATTGTGCATTAGATTTATCAGATTGATTTTGCTTAGAATTGCATTTACTCCTTGTCTAAATTGTCTTTTTTTATACTATTATTAAATGCATTAATCTTTGTTGTTGTCCTATCTAATCATTTTTTTTATTTTGCAATGTGGAAAGAAACTGGTGCATTTTTATGATACCCATGCTTCAAGTGACTCTATGGCTTAAGCTGTTCCTTGAAAAATTAAATGCTATGCAAACAAAATATGTTCTGTGCTTTGAGGTACATTTGCCTGTTTTGTGTTTGCTTCTAGTAACATCTGTGGCCAGTTAGCTCAGTTGGTTAGAGCGTTGAGATTGTAATGCCAAGGTCATGGGTTCGATCCCTGTTTTGGCTACTTGCTTTTCTTGATGGACAAGAATGGAATAAGCTCATCGGTGTAGCATGAATACTTGAAAATATAATAGACACATATATCACAAAATCTCTTCAAATCGATATCAGAAGCCAGCATGAGTGTCATCCTTTGGCTGATGAAGATTTTTCTCTACATGGCTCATTGACTTTTGTCTCAAATCGAGCAATATGGCATACCTAAGATTTGCAAGGACAAATTAATCAGTTATTATATTGCTGCTCAAACATAGAGGGCACTAGGTGTTACTAGAAGAAGAAGATACGTTCTCCCCTCTCATTAGTGCACACTGAAGTAAAAAAAATTAAAATGGAGAATTTCTAAACACCAGAGCACAAGTAATGGATCTCAGCATTCTTATTGCATCTTTTCTTATTTCAAAATATTTGACATACTTCTGATTTGAAAAGTTTAAAAATTAGTTTAGACAAAGGACACCACTGAAAATGATGGAATTTATATGTTTTGTAAATGAAGATTTGCAACAATCATACTTTGAATGAAAATGGAGCTTTAAACAAAAGAAGAAATAATCAACATTAGGTCCCACCGAGACTTGAACTCGGATTACTGGATTCAAAGTCCAAAGTGCTAACCATTACACCATGGAACCCTCAACTGAGCAAAGACTTCTACTGAAATGAGCTCATCTTTTAAATGCAAAGAAAAGAAATTCAATACTTTATATATATGATTTCAAGTTTCTAATAAGCTCAGGGATGCAATAGGTATTATGTAGAATATTTGTCTAAAACCAATGATAATATATAAAAAGTAACCTATTTTTAAGGAGAAGATAAATACTAGAAACCCAAATGCCTAGGACCAATTTCAGTTGGAGCATCACCCCTTATGTTATCCTAGCATTGAATTGACAGTTTTTCTGTATTGTCATATTTGCCTAACATCCACTTACAATTGTTTCAAGCTTTATAACAGAGGACTGCCTTTTTTATAGACCAAGGATGAAAGTCTCTTGTGAGTTAAGTCTGATTATGACATCACAATTTGTAAATTAAGCTATAGTATGATTACAGAGTGTAGACTGAACAAAAAGTGCTTTCCTATGGATTGAAGTATGTATTTTCTTAAGCTTTGTATTCCAAAATGTGCTAGCATTCTCTATTTCCAAAGGGCATGTTAAGCTAATTCTCCATTATATATTTTTTGTGTTAAAAGTTATTTATACACAACTTGGTAAAACATACTAAATTTAACACATAATGAATTACATCCTGGGATTATCTTTATCAACAATCTGTAAATGGATAATAAAGATTGTGCATTAGATTTATCAGATTGATTTTGCTTAGAATTGCATTTACTCCTTGTCTAAATTGTCTTTTTTTATACTATTATTAAATGCATTAATCTTTGTTGTTGTCCTATCTAATCATTTTTTTTATTTTGCAATGTGGAAAGAAACTGGTGCATTTTTATGATACCCATGCTTCAAGTGACTCTATGGCTTAAGCTGTTCCTTGAAAAATTAAATGCTATGCAAACAAAATATGTTCTGTGCTTTGAGGTACATTTGCCTGTTTTGTGTTTGCTTCTAGTAACATCTGTGGCCAGTTAGCTCAGTTGGTTAGAGCGTGGAGTTTGTAATGCCAAGGTCATGGGTTCAATCCCTGTTTTGGCTACTTGCTTTTCTTGATGGACAAGAATGGAATAAGCTCATCGGTGTAGCATGAATACATGAAAACATAATAGACACATATATCACAAAATCTCTTCAAATCCATATCAGAAGCCAGCATGAGTGTCATCCTTTGGCTGATGAAGATTTTTCTCTACATGGCTCATTGACTTTTGTCTCAAATCGAGCAATATGGCATACCTAAGATTTGCAAGGGCAAATTAATCAGTTATTATATTGCTGCTCAAACATAGAGGGCACTAGGTGTTACTAGAAAAGAAGATACGTTCTCCCCTCTCATTAATGCACACTGAAGTAAAAAAAATTAAAATGGAGAATTTCTAAACACCAGAGCACAAGTAATGGATCTCTGCATTCTTATTGCATCTTTTCTTATTTCCAAATATTTGACATACTTCTGATTTGAAAAGTTAAAAAATTAGTTTAGACAAAGGACACCACTGAAAATGATGGAATTTATATGAATTGTAAATGAAGATTTGCAATACTCATACTTTGAATGAAAATGGAGCTTTAAACAAAAGGAGAAATAATCAACATTAGGTCCCAACGAGATTTGAACTCGGATTACTGGATTCAAAGTCCAGAGTGCTAACCATTACACCATGGAACCCTCAACTGAGCAAAGACTTCTACTGAACTGAGCTCATCTTTTAAATGCAAAGAAAAGAAATTCAATACTTTATATATATGATTTCAAGTTTCTAATAAGCTCAGGGATGCAATAGGTGTTATGTAGAATATTTGTCTAAAACCAATGATAATATATAAAAAGTAACCTATTTTTAAGGAGAAGATAAATACTAGAAACCTAAATGCCTAGGACCAATTTCAGTTGGAGCATCACCCTTTATGTTATCCTAGCATTGAATTGACAGTTTTTCTGTATTGTCATATTTGCATATCACCCACTTACAATTGTTTCAAGCTTTATAACAGAGGACTGCCTTTTTTATAGACCAAGGATGAAAGTCTCTTGTGAGTTAAGTCTGATTATGACATCACAATTTGTAAATTAAGCTATAGTATGATTACAGAGTGTAGACTGAACAAAAAGTGCTTTCCTATGGATTGAAGTTTGTATTTTCCTAAGCTTTGCATTCCAAAATGTGCTAGCATTCTCTATTTCCAAAGGGCATGTTAAGCTAATTCTCCATTATATATTTTTTGTGTTAAAAGTTATTTATACACAACTTGGTAAAACATACTAAATTTAACACATAATGAATTACATCCTGGGATTATCTTTATCAACAATCTGTAAATGGATAATAAAGATTGTGCATTAGATTTATCAGATTGATTTTGCTTAGAATTGCATTTACTCCTTGTCTAAATTGTCTATTTTTATACTATTATTAGATGCATTAATCTTTGTTGCTGTCCTATCTAATCATTTTTTTTATTTTGCAATGTGGAAAGAAACTGGTGCATTTTTATGATACCCATGCTTCAAGTGACTCTATGGCTTAAGCTGTTCCTTGAAAAATTAAATGCTATGCAAACAAAATATGTTCTGTGCTTTGAGGTACATTTGCCAGTTTTGTGTTTGCTTCTAGTAACATCTGTGGCCAGTTAGCTCAGTTGATTAGAGTGTGTAGTTCGTAATGCCAAGGTCATGGGTTCGATCCCTGTTTTGGCTACTTGCTTTTCTTGATGGACAAGAATGGAATAAGCTCATCGGTGTAGCATGAATACATGAAAACATAATAGACACATATATCACAAAATCTCTTCAAATCCATATCAGAAGCCAGCATGAGTGTCATCCTTTGGCTGATGAAGATTTTTCTCTACATGGCTCATTGACTTTTGTCTCAAATCGAGCAATATGGCATACCTAAGATTTGCAAGGGCAAATTAATCAGTTATTGTATTGCTGCTCAAACATAGAGGGCACTAGGTGTTACTAGAAGAAGAAGATACGTTCTCCCCTCTCATTAGTGCACACTGAAGTAAAAAAAATTAAAATGGAGAATTTCTAAACACCAGAGCACAAGCAATGGATCTCTGCATTCTTATTGCATCTTTTCTTATTTCCAAATATTTGACATACTTCTGATTTGAAAAGTTTAAAAATGAGTTTAGACAAAGGACACCACTGAAAATGATGGAATTTATATGTTTTGTAAATGAAGATTTGCAACAATCATACTTTGAATGAAAATGGAGCTTTAAACAAAAGAAGAAATAATCAACATTAGTTCCCACCGAGATTTGAACTCGAATTACTGGATTCAAAGTCCAAAGTGCTAACCATTACACCATGGAACCCTCAACTGAGCAAATGCTTCTACTGAACTGAGCTCATCTTTTAAATGCAAAGAAAAGAAATTCAATACTTTATATATATGATTTCAAGTTTCTAATAAGCTCAGGGATGCAATAGGTGTTATGTAGAATATTTGTCTAAAACCAATGATAATATATAAAGAGTAACCTATTTTTTAGGAGAAGATAAATATTAGAAACCCAAATGCCTAGGACCAATTTCAGTTGGAGCATCACCCCTTATGTTATCCTAGCATTGAATTTACAGTTTTTCTGTATTGTCATATTTGCATATCAGCCGCTTACAATTGTTTCAAGCTTTATAACAGAGGACTGCCTTTTTTATAGACCAAGGATGAAAGTCTCTTGTGAGTTAAGTCTGATTATGACATCACAATTTGTAAATTAAGCTATAGTATGATTACAGAGTGTAGACTGAACAAAAAGTGCTTTCCTATGGATTTAAGTTGTATTTTCTTAAGCTTTGCATTCCAAAATGTGCTAGCATTCTCTATTTCCAAAGGGCATATTAAGCTACTTCCCCATTATATATTTTTTGTGTTAAAAGTTATTTATACACAACTTGTTAAAACATACAAAATTTAACACATAATGAATTACATCCTGGGATTATCTTTATCAACAATCTGTAAATGGATAAGAAAGATTGTGCATTAGATTTATCTGATTGATTTTGCTTAGAATTGCATTTACTCCTTGTCTAAATTGTCTATTTTTATACTATTATTAGATGCATTAATCTTTGTTGTTGTCCTATCTAATCATTTTTTTTTATTTTGCAATGTGGAAAGAAACTGGTGCATTTTTATGATACCCATGCTTCAAGTGACTCTATGGCTTAAGCTGTTCCTTGAAAAATTAAATGCTATGCAAACAAAATATGTTCTGTGCTTTGAGGTACATTTGCCAGTTTTGTGTTTGCTTCTTAAAACATCTGTGGACAGTTAGCTCAGTTGGTTAGAGTTTGGCACTCGTAATGCCAAGGTCATGGGTTCGATCCCTGTTTTGGCTACTTGCTTTTCTTGATGGACAAGAATGGAATAAGCTCATCGGTGTAGCATGAATACTTGAAAATATAATAGACACATATATCACAAAATCTCGTCAAATCCATATCAGAAGCCAGCATGAGTGTCATCCTTTGGCTGATGAAGATTTTTCTCTACATAGCTCATTGACTTTTGTCTCAAATCGAGCAATATGGCATACCTAAGATTTGCAAGGACAAATTTATCAGTTATTATATTGCTGCTCAAACATAGAGGGCACTAAGTGTTACTAGAAGAAGAAGAAGATACGTTCTCCCCTCTCATTAGTGCACACTGAAGTAAAAAAAATTAAAATGGCGAATTTCTAAACACCAGAGCACAAGTAATGGATCTCAGCATTCTTATTGCATGTTTTCTTATTTCAAAATATTTGACATACTTTTGATTTGAAAAGTTTAAAAATGAGTTTAGACAAAGGACACCACTGAAAATGATGGAATTTATATGTTTTGTAAATGAAGATTTGCAACAATCATACTTTGAATGAAAATGGAGCTTTAAACAAAAGAAGAAATAATCAACATTAGGTCCCACCGAGATTTGAACTCGGATTACTGGATTCAAAGTCCAAAGCGCTAACCATTACACCATGGAACCCTCAACTGAGCAAAGACTTCTACTGAAATGAGCTCATCTTTTAAATGCAAAGAAAAGAAATTCAATACTTTATATATATGATTTCAAGTTTCTAATAAGCTCAGGGATGCAATAGATATTATGTAGAATATTTGTCTAAAACCAATGATAATATATAAAAAGTAACCTATTTTTAAGGAGAAGATAAATACTAGAAACCCAAATGCCTAGGACCAATTTCAGTTGGAGCATCACCCCTTATGTTATCCTAGCATTGAATTGACAGTTTTTCTGTATTGTCATATTTGCCTATCATCCACTTACAATTGTTTCAAGCTTTATAACAGAGGACTGCCTTTTTTATAGACCAAGGATGAAAGTCTCTTGTGAGTTAAGTCTGATTATGACATCACAATTTGTAAATTAAGCTATAGTATGATTACAGAGTGTAGACTGAACAAAAAGTGCTTTCCTATGGATTGAAGTTTGTATTTTCTTAAGCTTTGCATTCCAAAATGTGCTAGCATTCTCTATTTCCAAAGGGCATGTTAAGCTAATTCTCCATTATATATTTTTTGTGTTAAAAGTTATTTATACACAACTTGGTAAAACATACTAAATTTAACACATAATGAATTACATCCTGGGATTATCTTTATCAACAATCTGTAAATGGATAATAAAGATTGTGCATTAGATTTATCAGATTGATTTTGCTTAGAATTGCATTTACTCCTTGTCTAAATTGTCTTTTTTTATACTATTATTAAATGCATTAATCTTTGTTGTTGTCCTATCTAATCATTTTTTTTATTTTGCAATGTGGAAAGAAACTGGTGCATTTTTATGATACCCATGCTTCAAGTGACTCTATGGCTTAAGCTGTTCCTTGAAAAATTAAATGCTATGCAAACAAAATATGTTCTGTGCTTTGAGGTACATTTGCCAGTTTTCTGTTTGCTTCTAGTAACATCTGTGGCCAGTTAGCTCAGTTGGTTAGAGCGTGGAGTTCGTAATGCCAAGGTCATGGGTTCGATCCCTGTTTTGGCTACTTGCTTTTCTTGATGGACAAGAATGGAATAAGCTCATCGGTGTAGCATGAATACATGAAAACATAATAGACACATATATCACAAAATCTCTTCAAATCCATATCAGAAGCCAGCATGAGTGTCATCCTTTGGCTGATGAAGATTTTTCTCTACATGGCTCATTGACTTTTGTCTCAAATCGAGCAATATGGCATACCTAAGATTTGCAAGGACAAATTAATCAGTTATTATATTGCTGCTCAAACATAGAGGGCACTAGGTGTTACTAGAAGAAGAAGATATGTTCTCCCCTCTCATTAGTGCACACTGAAGTAAAAAAAATTAAAATGGAGAATTTCTAAACACCAGAGCACAAGTAATGGATCTCAGCATTCTTATTGCATCTTTTCTTATTTCAAAATATTTGACATACTTTTGATTTGAAAAGTTTAAAAATGAGTTTAGACAAAGGACACCACTGAAAATGATGGAATTTATATGTTTTGTAAATGAAGATTTGCAACAATCATACTTTGAATGAAAATGGAGCTTTAAACAAAAGAAGAAATAATCAACATTAGGTCCCACCGAGATTTGAACTCGGATTACTGGATTCAAAGTCCAAAGTGCTAACCATTACACCATGGAACCCTCAACAGAGCAAAGACTTCTACTGAAATGAGCTCATCTTTTAAATGCAAAGAAAAGAAATTCAATACTTTATATATATGATTTCAAGTTTCTAATAAGCTCAGGGATGCAATAGGTATTATGTAGAATATTTGTCTAAAACCAATGATAATATATAAAAAGTAACCTATTTTTAAGGAGAAGATAAATACTAGAAACCCAAATGCCTAGGACCAATTTCAGTTGGAGCATCACCCCTTATGTTATCCTAGCATTGAATTGACAGTTTTTCTGTATTGTCATATTTGCCTATCATCCACTTACAATTGTTTCAAGCTTTATAACAGAGGACTGCCTTTTTTATAGACCAAGGATGAAAGTCTCTTGTGAGTTAGATCTGATTATGACATCACAATTTGTAAATTAAGCTATAGTATGATTACAGAGTGTAGACTGAACAAAAAGTGCTTTCCTATGGATTGAAGTTTGTATTTTCTTAAGCTTTGCATTCCAAAATGTGCTAGCATTCTCTATTTCCAAAGGGCATGTTAAGCTAATTCTCCATTATATATTTTTTGTGTTAAAAGTTATTTATACACAACTTGGTAAAACATACTAAATTTAACACATAATGAATTACATCCTGGGATTATCTTTATCAACAATCTGTAAATGGATAATAAAGATTGTGCATTAGATTTATCAGATTGATTTTGCTTAGAATTGCATTTACTCCTTGTCTAAATTGTCTTTTTTTATACTATTATTAAATGCATTAATCTTTGTTGTTGTCCTATCTAATCATTTTTTTTTATTTTGCAATGTGGAAAGAAACTGGTGCATTTTTATGATACCCATGCTTCAAGTGACTCTATGGCTTAAGCTGTTCCTTGAAAAATTAAATGCTATGCAAACAAAATATGTTCTGTGCTTTGAGGTACATTTGCCTGTTTTGTGTTTGCTTCTAGTAACATCTGTGGCCAGTTAGCTCAGTTGGTTAGAGCGTTGAGATTGTAATGCCAAGGTCATGGGTTCGATCCCTGTTTTGGCTACTTGCTTTTCTTGATGGACAAGAATGGAATAAGCTCATCGGTGTAGCATGAATACTTGAAAATATAATAGACACATATATCACAAAATCTCTTCAAATCGATATCAGAAGCCAGCATGAGTGTCATCCTTTGGCTGATGAAGATTTTTCTCTACATGGCTCATTGACTTTTGTCTCAAATCGAGCAATATGGCATACCTAAGATTTGCAAGGACAAATTAATCAGTTATTATATTGCTGCTCAAACATAGAGGGCACTAGGTGTTACTAGAAGAAGAAGATACGTTCTCCCCTCTCATTAGTGCACACTGAAGTAAAAAAAATTAAAATGGAGAATTTCTAAACACCAGAGCACAAGTAATGGATCTCAGCATTCTTATTGCATCTTTTCTTATTTCCAAATATTTGACATACTTCTGATTTGAAAAGTTTAAAAATTAGTTTAGACAAAGGACACCACTGAAAATGATGGAATTTATATGAATTGTAAATGAATATTTGCAATACTCTTACTTTGAATGAAAATGGAGCTTTAAACAAAAGGAGAAATAATCAACATTAGGTCCCACCGAGATTTGAACTCGGATTACTGGATTCAAAATCCAGAGTGCTAACCATTACACCATGGAACCCTCAACTGAGCAAAGACTTCCACTGAACTGAGCTCATCTTTTAAATGCAAAGAAAAGAAATTCAATACTTTATATATATGATTTCAAGTTTCTAATAAGCTCAGGGATGCAATAGGTGTTATGTAGAATATTTGTCTAAAACCAATGATAATATATAAAAAGTAACCTATTTTTAAGGAGAAGATAAATACTAGAAACCCAAATGCCTAGGACCAATTTCAGTTGGAGCATCACCCCTTATGTTATCCTAGCATTGAATTGACAGTTTTTATTTGTATTGTCATATTTGCATATCAGCCGCTTACAATTGTTTCAAGCTTTATAACAGAGGACTGCCTTTTTTTATAGACCAAGGATGAAAGTCTCTTGTGAGTTTAAGTCTGATTATGACATCACAATTTGTAAATTAAGCTATAGTATGATTACAGAGTGTAGACTGAACAAAAAGTGCTTTCCTATGGATTGAAGTTTGTATTTTCTTAAGCTTTGCATTCCAAAATGTGCTAGCATTCTCTATTTCCAAAGGGCATGTTAAGCTAATTCACCATTATATATTTTTTGTGTTAAAAGTTATTTATACACAACTTGGTAAAACATACTAAATTTAACACATAATGAATTACATCCTGGGATTATCTTTATCAACAATCTGTAAATGGATAATAAAGATTGTGCATTAGATTTATCAGATTGATTTTGCTTAGAATTGCATTTACTCCTTGTCTAAATTGTCTATTTTTATACTATTATTAGATGCATTAATCTTTGTTGCTGTCCTATCTAATCATTTTTTTTATTTTGCAATGTGGAAAGAAACTGGTGCATTTTTATGATACCCATGCTTCAAGTGACTCTATGGCTTAAGCTGTTCCTTGAAAAATTAAATGCTATGCAAACAAAATATGTTCTGTGCTTTGAGGTACATTTGCCAGTTTTGTGTTTGCTTCTAGTAACATCTGTGGCCAGTTAGCTCAGTTGATTAGAGCGTGTAGTTCGTAATGCCAAGGTCATGGGTTCGATCCCTGTTTTGGCTACTTGCTTTTCTTGATGGACAAGAATGGAATAAGCTCATCGGTGTAGCATGAATACATGAAAACATAATAGACACATATATCACAAAATCTCTTCAAATCCATATCAGAAGCCAGCATGAGTGTCATCCTTTGGCTGATGAAGATTTTTCTCTACATGGCTCATTGACTTTTGTCTCAAATCGAGCAATATGGCATACCTAAGATTTGCAAGGGCAAATTAATCAGTTATTGTATTGCTGCTCAAACATAGAGGGCACTAGGTGTTACTAGAAGAAGAAGATACGTTCTCCCCTCTCATTAGTGCACACTGAAGTAAAAAAAATTAAAATGGAGAATTTCTAAACACCAGAGCACAAGCAATGGATCTCTGCATTCTTATTGCATCTTTTCTTATTTCCAAATATTTGACATACTTCTGATTTGAAAAGTTTAAAAATGAGTTTAGACAAAGGACACCACTGAAAATGATGGAATTTATATGTTTTGTAAATGAAGATTTGCAACAATCATACTTTGAATGAAAATGGAGCTTTAAACAAAAGAAGAAATAATCAACATTAGTTCCCACCGAGATTTGAACTCGAATTACTGGATTCAAAGTCCAAAGTGCTAAACATTACACCATGGAACCCTCAACTGAGCAAATACTTCTACTGAACTGAGCTCATCTTTTAAATGCAAAGAAAAGAAATTCAATACTTTATATATATGATTTCAAGTTTCTAATAAGCTCAGGGATGCAATAGGTGTTATGTAGAATATTTGTCTAAAACCAATGATAATATATAAAGAGTAACCTATTTTTTAGGAGAAGATAAATATTAGAAACCCAAATGCCTAGGACCAATTTCAGTTGGAGCATCACCCCTTATGTTATCCTAGCATTGAATTGACAGTTTTTCTGTATTGTCATATTTGCATATCAGCCGCTTACAATTGTTTCAAGCTTTATAACAGAGGACTGCCTTTTTTATAGACCAAGGATGAAAGTCTCTTGTGAGTTAAGTCTGATTATGACATCACAATTTGTAAATTAAGCTATAGTATGATTACAGAGTGTAGACTGAACAAAAAGTGCTTTCCTATGGATTTAAGTTGTATTTTCTTAAGCTTTGCATTCCAAAATGTGCTAGCATTCTCTATTTCCAAAGGGCATATTAAGCTACTTCCCCATTATATATTTTTTGTGTTAAAAGTTATTTATACACAACTTGTTAAAACATACAAAATTTAACACATAATGAATTACATCCTGGGATTATCTTTATCAACAATCTGTAAATGGATAAGAAAGATTGTGCATTAGATTTATCTGATTGATTTTGCTTAGAATTGCATTTACTCCTTGTCTAAATTGTCTATTTTTATACTATTATTAGATGCATTAATCTTTGTTGTTGTCCTATCTAATCATTTTTTTTTATTTTGCAATGTGGAAAGAAACTGGTGCATTTTTATGATACCCATGCTTCAAGTGACTCTATGGCTTAAGCTGTTCCTTGAAAAATTAAATGCTATGCAAACAAAATATGTTCTGTGCTTTGAGGTACATTTGCCAGTTTTGTGTTTGCTTCTTAAAACATCTGTGGACAGTTAGCTCAGTTGGTTAGAGTTTGGCACTCGTAATGCCAAGGTCATGGGTTCGATCCCTGTTTTGGCTAATTGCTTTTCTTGATGGACAAGAATGGAATAAGCTCATCGGTGTAGCATGAATACTTGAAAATATAATAGACACATATATCACAAAATCTCTTCAAATCCATATCAGAAGCCAGCATGAGTGTCATCCTTTGGCTGATGAAGATTTTTCTCTACATAGCTCATTGACTTTTGTCTCAAATCGAGCAATATGGCATACCTAAGATTTGCAAGGACAAATTTATCAGTTATTATATTGCTGCTCAAACATAGAGGGCACTAAGTGTTACTAGAAGAAGAAGAAGATACGTTCTCCCCTCTCATTAGTGCACACTGAAGTAAAAAAAATTAAAATGGCGAATTTCTAAACACCAGAGCACAAGTAATGGATCTCAGCATTCTTATTGCATGTTTTCTTATTTCAAAATATTTGACATACTTTTGATTTGAAAAGTTTAAAAATGAGTTTAGACAAAGGACACCACTGAAAATGATGGAATTTATATGTTTTGTAAATGAAGATTTGCAACAATCATACTTTGAATGAAAATGGAGCTTTAAACAAAAGAAGAAATAATCAACATTAGGTCCCACCGAGATTTGAACTCGGATTACTGGATTCAAAGTCCAAAGCGCTAACCATTACACCATGGAACCCTCAACTGAGCAAAGACTTCTACTGAAATGAGCTCATCTTTTAAATGCAAAGAAAAGAAATTCAATACTTTATATATATGATTTCAAGTTTCTAATAAGCTCAGGGATGCAATAGGTATTATGTAGAATATTTGTCTAAAACCAATGATAATATATAAAAAGTAACCTATTTTTAAGGAGAAGATAAATACTAGAAACCCAAATGCCTAGGACCAATTTCAGTTGGAGCATCACCCCTTATGTTATCCTAGCATTGAATTGACAGTTTTTCTGTATTGTCATATTTGCCTATCATCCACTTACAATTGTTTCAAGCTTTATAACAGAGGACTGCCTTTTTTATAGACCAAGGATGAAAGTCTCTTGTGAGTTAAGTCTGATTATGACATCACAATTTGTAAATTAAGCTATAGTATGATTACAGAGTGTAGACTGAACAAAAAGTGCTTTCCTATGGATTGAAGTTTGTATTTTCTTAAGCTTTGCATTCCAAAATGTGCTAGCATTCTCTATTTCCAAAGGGCATGTTAAGCTAATTCTCCATTATATATTTTTTGTGTTAAAAGTTATTTATACACAACTTGGTAAAACATACTAAATTTAACACATAATGAATTACATCCTGGGATTATCTTTATCAACAATCTGTAAATGGATAATAAAGATTGTGCATTAGATTTATCAGATTGATTTTGCTTAGAATTGCATTTACTCCTTGTCTAAATTGTCTTTTTTTATACTATTATTAAATGCATTAATCTTTGTTGTTGTCCTATCTAATCATTTTTTTTATTTTGCAATGTGGAAAGAAACTGGTGCATTTTTATGATACCCATGCTTCAAGTGACTCTATGGCTTAAGCTGTTCCTTGAAAAATTAAATGCTATGCAAACAAAATATGTTCTGTGCTTTGAGGTACATTTGCCAGTTTTCTGTTTGCTTCTAGTAACATCTGTGGCCAGTTAGCTCAGTTGGTTAGAGCGTGGAGTTCGTAATGCCAAGGTCATGGGTTCGATCCCTGTTTTGGCTACTTGCTTTTCTTGATGGACAAGAATGGAATAAGCTCATCGGTGTAGCATGAATACATGAAAACATAATAGACACATATATCACAAAATCTCTTCAAATCCATATCAGAAGCCAGCATGAGTGTCATCCTTTGGCTGATGAAGATTTTTCTCTACATGGCTCATTGACTTTTGTCTCAAATCGAGCAATATGGCATACCTAAGATTTGCAAGGACAAATTAATCAGTTATTATATTGCTGCTCAAACATAGAGGGCACTAGGTGTTACTAGAAGAAGAAGATATGTTCTCCCCTCTCATTAGTGCACACTGAAGTAAAAAAAATTAAAATGGAGAATTTCTAAACACCAGAGCACAAGTAATGGATCTCAGCATTCTTATTGCATCTTTTCTTATTTCAAAATATTTGACATACTTTTGATTTGAAAAGTTTAAAAATGAGTTTAGACAAAGGACACCACTGAAAATGATGGAATTTATATGTTTTGTAAATGAAGATTTGCAACAATCATACTTTGAATGAAAATGGAGCTTTAAACAAAAGAAGAAATAATCAACATTAGGTCCCACCGAGATTTGAACTCGGATTACTGGATTCAAAGTCCAAAGTGCTAACCATTACACCATGGAACCCTCAACAGAGCAAAGACTTCTACTGAAATGAGCTCATCTTTTAAATGCAAAGAAAAGAAATTCAATACTTTATATATATGATTTCAAGTTTCTAATAAGCTCAGGGATGCAATAGGTATTATGTAGAATATTTGTCTAAAACCAATGATAATATATAAAAAGTAACCTATTTTTAAGGAGAAGATAAATACTAGAAACCCAAATGCCTAGGACCAATTTCAGTTGGAGCATCACCCCTTATGTTATCCTAGCATTGAATTGACAGTTTTTCTGTATTGTCATATTTGCCTATCATCCACTTACAATTGTTTCAAGCTTTATAACAGAGGACTGCCTTTTTTATAGACCAAGGATGAAAGTCTCTTGTGAGTTAGATCTGATTATGACATCACAATTTGTAAATTAAGCTATAGTATGATTACAGAGTGTAGACTGAACAAAAAGTGCTTTCCTATGGATTGAAGTTTGTATTTTCTTAAGCTTTGCATTCCAAAATGTGCTAGCATTCTCTATTTCCAAAGGGCATGTTAAGCTAATTCTCCATTATATATTTTTTGTGTTAAAAGTTATTTATACACAACTTGGTAAAACATACTAAATTTAACACATAATGAATTACATCCTGGGATTATCTTTATCAACAATCTGTAAATGGATAATAAAAATTGTGCATTAGATTTATCAGATTGATTTTGCTTAGAATTGCATTTACTCCTTGTCTAAATTGTCTTTTTTTATACTATTATTAAATGCATTAATCTTTGTTGTTGTCCTATCTAATCATTTTTTTTATTTTGCAATGTGGAAAGAAACTGGTGCATTTTTATGATACCCATGCTTCAAGTGACTCTATGGCTTAAGCTGTTCCTTGAAAAATTAAATGCTATGCAAACAAAATATGTTCTGTGCTTTGAGGTACATTTGCCTGTTTTGTGTTTGCTTCTAGTAACATCTGTGGCCAGTTAGCTCAGTTGGTTAGAGCGTTGAGATTGTAATGCCAAGGTCATGGGTTCGATCCCTGTTTTGGCTACTTGCTTTTCTTGATGGACAAGAATGGAATAAGCTCATCGGTGTAGCATGAATACTTGAAAATATAATAGACACATATATCACAAAATCTCTTCAAATCGATATCAGAAGCCAGCATGAGTGTCATCCGTTGGCTGATGAAGATTTTTCTCTACATGGCTCATTGACTTTTGTCTCAAATCGAGCAATATGGCATACCTAAGATTTGCAAGGACAAATTAATCAGTTATTATATTGCTGCTCAAACATAGAGGGCACTAGGTGTTACTAGAAGAAGAAGATACGTTCTCCCCTCTCATTAGTGCACACTGAAGTAAAAAAAATTAAAATGGAGAATTTCTAAACACCAGAGCACAAGTAATGGATCTCAGCATTCTTATTGCATCTTTTCTTATTTCAAAATATTTGACATACTTCTGATTTGAAAAGTTTAAAAATTAGTTTAGACAAAGGACACCACTGAAAATGATGGAATTTATATGTTTTGTAAATGAAGATTTGCAACAATCATACTTTGAATGAAAATGGAGCTTTAAACAAAAGAAGAAATAATCAACATTAGGTCCCACCGAGACTTGAACTCGGATTACTGGATTCAAAGTCCAAAGTGCTAACCATTACACCATGGAACCCTCAACTGAGCAAAGACTTCTACTGAAATGAGCTCATCTTTTAAATGCAAAGAAAAGAAATTCAATACTTTATATATATGATTTCAAGTTTCTAATAAGCTCAGGGATGCAATAGGTATTATGTAGAATATTTGTCTAAAACCAATGATAATATATAAAAAGTAACCTATTTTTAAGGAGAAGATAAATACTAGAAACCCAAATGCCTAGGACCAATTTCAGTTGGAGCATCACCCCTTATGTTATCCTAGCATTGAATTGACAGTTTTTCTGTATTGTCATATTTGCCTAACATCCACTTACAATTGTTTCAAGCTTTATAACAGAGGACTGCCTTTTTTATAGACCAAGGATGAAAGTCTCTTGTGAGTTAAGTCTGATTATGACATCACAATTTGTAAATTAAGCTATAGTATGATTACAGAGTGTAGACTGAACAAAAAGTGCTTTCCTATGGATTGAAGTATGTATTTTCTTAAGCTTTGTATTCCAAAATGTGCTAGCATTCTCTATTTCCAAAGGGCATGTTAAGCTAATTCTCCATTATATATTTTTTGTGTTAAAAGTTATTTATACACAACTTGGTAAAACATACTAAATTTAACACATAATGAATTACATCCTGGGATTATCTTTATCAACAATCTGTAAATGGATAATAAAGATTGTGCATTAGATTTATCAGATTGATTTTGCTTAGAATTGCATTTACTCCTTGTCTAAATTGTCTTTTTTTATACTATTATTAAATGCATTAATCTTTGTTGTTGTCCTATCTAATCATTTTTTTTATTTTGCAATGTGGAAAGAAACTGGTGCATTTTTATGATACCCATGCTTCAAGTGACTCTATGGCTTAAGCTGTTCCTTGAAAAATTAAATGCTATGCAAACAAAATATGTTCTGTGCTTTGAGGTACATTTGCCTGTTTTGTGTTTGCTTCTAGTAACATCTGTGGCCAGTTAGCTCAGTTGGTTAGAGCGTGGAGTTTGTAATGCCAAGGTCATGGGTTCAATCCCTGTTTTGGCTACTTGCTTTTCTTGATGGACAAGAATGGAATAAGCTCATCGGTGTAGCATGAATACATGAAAACATAATAGACACATATATCACAAAATCTCTTCAAATCCATATCAGAAGCCAGCATGAGTGTCATCCTTTGGCTGATGAAGATTTTTCTCTACATGGCTCATTGACTTTTGTCTCAAATCGAGCAATATGGCATACCTAAGATTTGCAAGGGCAAATTAATCAGTTATTATATTGCTGCTCAAACATAGAGGGCACTAGGTGTTACTAGAAAAGAAGATACGTTCTCCCCTCTCATTAGTGCACACTGAAGTAAAAAAAATTAAAATGGAGAATTTCTAAACACCAGAGCACAAGTAATGGATCTCTGCATTCTTATTGCATCTTTTCTTATTTCCAAATATTTGACATACTTCTGATTTGAAAAGTTAAAAAATTAGTTTAGACAAAGGACACCACTGAAAATGATGGAATTTATATGAATTGTAAATGAAGATTTGCAATACTCATACTTTGAATGAAAATGGAGCTTTAAACAAAAGGAGAAATAATCAACATTAGGTCCCAACGAGATTTGAACTCGGATTACTGGATTCAAAGTCCAGAGTGCTAACCATTACACCATGGAACCCTCAACTGAGCAAAGACTTCTACTGAACTGAGCTCATCTTTTAAATGCAAAGAAAAGAAATTCAATACTTTATATATATGATTTCAAGTTTCTAATAAGCTCAGGGATGCAATAGGTGTTATGTAGAATATTTGTCTAAAACCAATGATAATATATAAAAAGTAACCTATTTTTAAGGAGAAGATAAATACTAGAAACCTAAATGCCTAGGACCAATTTCAGTTGGAGCATCACCCTTTATGTTATCCTAGCATTGAATTGACAGTTTTTCTGTATTGTCATATTTGCATATCACCCACTTACAATTGTTTCAAGCTTTATAACAGAGGACTGCCTTTTTTATAGACCAAGGATGAAAGTCTCTTGTGAGTTAAGTCTGATTATGACATCACAATTTGTAAATTAAGCTATAGTATGATTACAGAGTGTAGACTGAACAAAAAGTGCTTTCCTATGGATTGAAGTTTGTATTTTCTTAAGCTTTGCATTCCAAAATGTGCTAGCATTCTCTACTTCCAAAGGGCACATTAAGCTACTTCCCCATTATATATTTTTTGTGTTAAAAGTTATTTATACACAACTTGGTAAAACATACTAAATTTAACACATAATGAATTACATCCTGGGATTATCTTTATCAACAATCTATAAATGGATAAGAAAGATTGTGCATTAGATTTATCAGATTGATTTTGCTTAGAATTGCATTTACTCCTTGTCTAAATTGTCTATTTTTATACTATTATTAGATGCATTAATCTTTGTTGTTGTCCTATCTAATCATTTTTTTTTATTTTGCAATGTGGAAAGAAACTGGTGCATTTTTATGATACCCATGCTTCAAGTTACTCTATGGCTTAAGCTGTTCCTTGAAAAATTAAATGCTATGCAAACAAAATATGTTCTGTGCTTTGAGGTACTTTTGCCAGTTTTGTGTTTGCTTCTTAAAACGTCTGTGGACAGTTAGCTCAGTTGGTTAGAGTGTGGCACTCGTAATGCCAAGGTCATGGGTTCGATCCCTGTTTTGGCTACTTGCTTTTCTTGATGGACAAGAATGGAATAAGCTCATCGGTGTAGCATGAATACTTGAAAATATAATAGACACATATATCACAAAATCTCTTCAAATCCATATCAGAAGCCAGCATGAGTGTCATCCTTTGGCTGATGAAGATTTTTCTCTACATGGCTCATTGACTTTTGTCTCAAATCGAGCAATATGGCATACCTAAGATTTGCAAGGACAAATTTATCAGTTATTATATTGCTGCTCAAACATAGAGGGCACTAAGTGTTACTAGAAGAAGAAGAAGATACGTTCTCCCCTCTCATTAGTGCACACTGAAGTAAAAAAAATAAAAATGGAGAATTTCTAAACACCAGAGCACAAGTAATGGATCTCTGCATTCTTATTGCATCTTTTCTTATTTCCAAATATTTGACATACTTCTGATTTGAAAAGTTTAAAAATTAGTTTAGACTAAGGACACCACTGAAAATGATGGAATTTATATGAATTGTAAATGAATATTTGCAATACTCTTACTTTGAATGAAAATGGAGCTTTAAACAAAAGGAGAAATAATCAACATTAGGTCCCACCGAGATTTGAACTCGGATTACTGGATTCAAAGTCCAGAGTGCTAACCATTACACCATGGAACCCTCAACTGAGCAAAGACTTCCACTGAACTGAGCTCATCTTTTAAATGCAAAGAAAAGAAATTCAATACTTTATATATATGATTTCAAGTTTCTAATAAGCTCAGGGATGCAATAGGTGTTATGTAGAATATTTGTCTAAAACCAATGATAATATATAAAAAGTAACCTATTTTTAAGGAGAAGATAAATACTAGAAACCCAAATGCCTAGGACCAATTTCAGTTGGAGCATCACCCCTTATGTTATCCTAGCATTGAATTGACAGTTTTTCTGTATTGTCATATTTGCCTATCATCCACTTACAATTGTTTCAAGCTTTATAACAGAGGACTGCCTTTTTTATAGACCAAGGATGAAAGTCTCTTGTGAGTTAAGTCTGATTATGACATCACAATTTGTAAATTAAGCTATAGTATGATTACAGAGTGTAGACTGAACAAAAAGTGCTTTCCTATGGATTGAAGTTTGTATTTTCTTAAGCTTTGCATACCAAAATGTGCTAGCATTCTCTATTTCCAAAGGGCACATTAAGCTACTTCCCCATTATATATTTTTTGTGTTAAAAGTTATTTATACACAACTTGGTAAAACATACTAAATTTAACACATAATGAATTACATCCTGGGATTATCTTTATCAACAATCTATAAATGGATAAGAAAGATTGTGCATTAGATTTATCAGATTGATTTTGCTTAGAATTGCATTTACTCCTTGTCTAAATTGTCTATTTTTATACTATTATTAGATGCATTAATCTTTGTTGTTGTCCTATCTTATAATTTTTTTTATTTTGCAATGTGGAAAGAAACTGGTGCATTTTTATGATACCCATGCTTCAAGTGACTCTATGGCTTAAGCTGTTCCTTGAAAAATTAAATGCTATGCAAACAAAATATGTTCTGTGCTTTGAGGTACATTTGCCAGTTTTGTGTTTGCTTCTTAAAGCATCTGTGGACAGTTCGCTCTGTTGGTTAGAGTGTGGCACTCGTAATGCCAAGGTCATGGGTTCGATCCTTGTTTTGGCTACTTGCTTTTCTTGATGAACAAGAATGGAATAAGCTCATCGGTGTAGCATGAATACATGAAAACATAATAGACACATATATCACAAAATCTCTTCAAATCCATATCAGAAGCCAGCATGAGTGTCATCCTTTGGCTGATGAAGATTTTTCTCTACATGGCTCATTGACTTTTGTCTCAAATCGAGCAATATGGCATACCTAAGATTTGCAATGGCAAATTAATCAGTTATTATATTGCTGCTCAAACATAGAGGGCACTAGGTGTTACTAGAAGAAGAAGATACGTTCTCCCCTATCATTAGTGCACACTGAAGTAAAAAAAATTAAAATGGAGAATTTCTAAACACCAGAGCACAAGTAATGGATCTCTGCATTCTTATTGCATCTTTTCTTATTTCCAAATATTTGACATACTTCTGATTTGAAAAGTTTAAAAATGAGTTTAGACAAAGGACACCACTGAAAATGATGGAATTTATATGAATTGTAAATGAAGATTTCCAATACTCATACTTTGAATGAAAATGGAGCTTTAAACAAAAGGAGAAATAATCAACATTAGGTCCCACCAAGATTAGAACTTGGATTACTGGATTCAAAGTCCAGAGTGCTAATCATTACACCATGGAACCCTCAACTGAGCCAAGACTTCTACTGAACTGAGCTCATCTTTTAAATGCAAAGAAAAGAAATTCAATACTTTATATGTATGATTTCAAGTTTCTAATAAGCTCAGGGATGCAATAGGTGTTATGTAGAATATTTGTCTAAAACCAATGATAATATATAAAAAGTAACCTATTTTTAAGGAGAAGATAAATACTAGAAACCCAAATGCCTAGGACCAATTTCAGTTGGAGCATCACCCCTTATGTTATCCTAGCATTGAATTGACAGTTTTTCTGTATTGTCATATTTGCATATCAGCCGCTTACAATTGTTTCAAGCTTTATAACAGAGGACTGCCTTTTTTTATAGACCAAGGATGAAAGTCTCTTGTGAGTTAAGTCTGATTATGACATCACAATTTGTAAATTAAGCTATAGTATGATTACAGAGTGTAGACTGAACAAAAAGTGCTTTCCTATGGATTGAAGTTTGTATTTTCTTAAGCTTTGCATTCCAAAATGTGCTAGCATTCTCTATTTCCAAAGGGCATGTTAAGCTACTTCCCCATTATATATTTTTTGTGTTAAAAGTTATTTATACACAACTTGGTAAAACATACTAAATTTAACACATAATGAATTACATCCTGGGATTATCTTTATCAACAATCTATAAATGGATAAGAAAGATTGTGCATTAGATTTATCAGATTGATTTTGCTTAGAATTGCATTTACTCCTTGTCTAAATTGTCTATTTTTATACTATTATTAGATGCATTAATCTTTGTTGTTGTCCTATCTTATAATTTTTTTTATTTTGCAATGTGGAAAGAAACTGGTGCATTTTTATGATACCCATGCTTCAAGTGACTCTATGGCTTAAGCTGTTCCTTGAAAAATTAAATGCTATGCAAACAAAATATGTTCTGTGCTTTGAGGTACATTTGCCAGTTTTGTGTTTGCTTCTTAAAGCATCTGTGGACAGTTCGCTCTGTTGGTTAGAGTGTGGCACTCGTAATGCTAAGGTCATGGGTTCGATCCTTGTTTTGGCTACTTGCTTTTCTTGATGAACAAGAATGGAATAAGCTCATCGGTGTAGCATGAATACATGAAAACATAATAGACACATATATCACAAAATCTCTTCAAATCCATATCAGAAGCCAGCATGAGTGTCATCCTTTGGCTGATGAAGATTTTTCTCTACATGGCTCATTGACTTTTGTCTCAAATCGAGCAATATGGCATACCTAAGATTTGCAATGGCAAATTAATCAGTTATTATATTGCTGCTCAAACATAGAGGGCACTAGGTGTTACTAGAAGAAGAAGATACGTTCTCCCCTATCATTAGTGCACACTGAAGTAAAAAAAATTAAAATGGAGAATTTCTAAACACCAGAGCACAAGTAATGGATCTCTGCATTCTTATTGCATCTTTTCTTATTTCCAAATATTTGACATACTTCTGATTTGAAAAGTTTAAAAATGAGTTTAGACAAAGGACACCACTGAAAATGATGGAATTTATATGAATTGTAAATGAAGATTTCCAATACTCATACTTTGAATGAAAATGGAGCTTTAAACAAAAGGAGAAATAATCAACATTAGGTCCCACCAAGATTAGAACTTGGATTACTGGATTCAAAGTCCAGAGTGCTAATCATTACACCATGGAACCCTCAACTGAGCCAAGACTTCTACTGAACTGAGCTCATCTTTTAAATGCAAAGAAAAGAAATTCAATACTTTATATGTATGATTTCAAGTTTCTAATAAGCTCAGGGATGCAATAGGTGTTATGTAGAATATTTGTCTAAAACCAATGATAATATATAAAAAGTAACCTTTTTTTAAGGAGAAGATAAATACTAGAAACCCAAATGCCTAGGACCAATTTCAGTTGGAGCATCACCCCTTATGTTATCCTAGCATTGAATTGACAGTTTTTCTGTATTGTCATATTTGCATATCAGCCGCTTACAATTGTTTCAAGCTTTATAACAGAGGACTGCCTTTTTTTATAGACCAAGGATGAAAGTCTCTTGTGAGTTAAGTCTGATTATGACACCACAATTTGTAAATTAAGCTATAGTATGATTACAGAGTGTAGACTGAACAAAAAGTGCTTTCCTATGGATTGAAGTTTGTATTTTCTTAAGCTTTGCATTCCAAAATGTGCTAGCATTCTCTATTTCCAAAGGGCATGTTAAGCTACTTCCCCATTATATATTTTTTGTGTTAAAAGTTATTTATACACAACTTGGTAAAACATACTAAATTTAACACATAATGAATTACATCCTGGGTTTATCTTTATCAACAATCTGTAAATGGATAAGAAAGATTGTGCATTAGATTTATCAGATTGATTTTGCTTAGAATTGCATTTACTCCTTGTCTAAATTGTCTATTTTTATACTATTATTAGATGCATTAATCTTTGTTGTTGTCCTATCTAATCATTTTTTTTTAATTTTGCAATGTGGAAAGAAACTGGTGCATTTTTATGATACCCATGCTTCAAGTGACTCTATGGCTTAAGCTGTTCCTTGAAAAATTAAATGCTATGCAAACAAAATATGTTCTGTGCTTTGATGTACATTTGCCAGTTTTGTGTTTGCTTCTAGTAACATCAGTGGCCAGTTAGCTCAGTTGGTTAGAGCATGGCGCTCGTAATCCCAAGGTCATGGGTTCGATCCCTGTATTGGCTACTTGCTTTTCTTGATGGACAAGAATGGAATAAGCTCATCGGTGTAGTATGAATACTTGAAAACATAATAAACACATATATCACAAAATCTCTTAAAATCCATATCAGAAGCCAGCATGAGTGTCATCCTTTGGCTGATGAAGATTTTTCTCTACATGGCTCATTGACTTTTGTCTCAAATCGAGCAATATGGCATACCTAAGATTTGCAAGGGCAAATTAATCAGTTATTATATTGCTGCTCAAACATAGAGGGCACTAGGTGTTACTAGAAGAAGAAGATACGTTCTCCCCTCTCATTAGTGCACACTGAAGTAAAAAAAATTAAAATGGAGAATTTCTAAACACCAGAGCACAAGTAATGGATCTCTGCATTCTTATTGCATCTTTTCTTATTTCCAAATATTTGACATACTTCTGATTTGAAAAGTTAAAAAATTAGTTTAGACAAAGGACACCACTGAAAATGATGGAATTTATATGAATTGTAAATGAAGATTTGCAATACTCATACTTTAAATGAAAATGGAGCTTTAAACAAAAGGAGAAATAATCAACATTAGGTCCCAACGAGATTTGAACTCGGATTACTGGATTCAAAGTCCAGAGTGCTAACCATTACACCATGGAACCCTCAACTGAGCAAAGACTTACACTGAACTGAGCTCATCTTTTAAATGCAAAGAAAATAAATTCAATACTTAATATATATGATTTCAAGTTTCTAATAAGCTCAGGGATGCAATAGGTGTTATGTAGAATATTTGTCTAAAACCAATGATAATATATAAAAAGTAACCTATTTTTAAGGAGAAGATAAATACTAGAAACCCAAATGCCTAGGACCAATTTCAGTTGGAGCATCACCCCTTATGTTATCCTAGCATTGAATTGACTGTTTTTCTGTATTGTCATATTTGCCTATCATCCACTTACAATTGTTTCAAGCTTTATAACAGAGGACTGCCTTTTTTATAGACCAAGGATGAAAGTCTCTTGTGAGTTAAGTCTGATTATGACATCACAATTTGTAAATTAAGCTATAGTATGATTACAGAGTGTAGACTGAACAAAAAGTGCTTTCCTATGGATTGAAGTTTGTATTTTCTTAAGCTTTGCATACCAAAATGTGCTAGCATTCTCTATTTCCAAAGGGCACATTAAGCTACTTCCCCATTATATATTTTTTGTGTTAAAAGTTATTTATACACAACTTGGTAAAACATACTAAATTTAACACATAATGAATTACATCCTGGGATTATCTTTAGCAACAATCTATAAATGGATAAGAAAGATTGTGCATTAAATTTATCAGATTGATTTTGCTTAGAATTGCATTTACTCCTTGTCTAAATTGTCTATTTTTATACTATTATTAGATGCATTAATCTTTGTTGTTGTCCTATCTAATCATTTTTTTTTTATTTTGCAATGTGGAAAGAAACTGGTGCATTTTTATGATACCCATGCTTCAAGTTACTCTATGGCTTAAGCTGTTCCTTGAAAAATTAAATGCTATGCAAACAAAATATGTTCTGTGCTTTGAGCTACTTTTGCCAGTTTTGTGTTTGCTTCGTAAAACGTCTGTGGACAGTTAGCTCAGTTGGTTAGAGTGTGGCACTCGTAATGCCAAGGTCATGGGTTCGATCCCTGTTTTGGCTACTTGCTTTTCTTGATGGACAAGAATGGAATAAGCTCATCGGTGTAGCATGAATACTTGAAAATATAATAGACACATATATCACAAAATCTCTTCAAATCCATATCAGAAGCCAGCATGAGTGTCATCCTTTGGCTGATGAAGATTTTTCTCTACATGGCTCATTGACTTTTGTCTCAAATCGAGCAATATGGCATACCTAAGATTTGCAAGGACAAATTTATCAGTTATTATATTGCTGCTCAAACATAGAGGGCACTAAGTGTTACTAGAAGAAGAAGAAGATACGTTCTCCCCTCTCATTAGTGCACACTGAAGTAAAAAAAATAAAAATGGAGAATTTCTAAACACCAGAGCACAAGTAATGGATCTCTGCATTCTTATTGCATCTTTTCTTATTTCCAAATATTTGACATACTTCTGATTTGAAAAGTTTAAAAATTAGTTTAGACTAAGGACACCACTGAAAATGATGGAATTTATATGAATTGTAAATGAATATTTGCAATACTCTTACTTTGAATGAAAATGGAGCTTTAAACAAAAGGAGAAATAATCAACATTAGGTCCCACCGAGATTTGAACTCGGATTACTGGATTCAAAGTCCAGAGTGCTAACCATTACACCATGGAACCCTCAACTGAGCAAAGACTTCCACTGAACTGAGCTCATCTTTTAAATGCAAAGAAAAGAAATTCAATACTTTATATATATGATTTCAAGTTTCTAATAAGCTCAGGGATGCAATAGGTGTTATGTAGAATATTTGTCTAAAACCAATGATAATATATAAAAAGTAACCTATTTTTAAGGAGAAGATAAATACTAGAAACCCAAATGCCTAGGACCAATTTCAGTTGGAGCATCACCCCTTATGTTATCCTAGCATTGAATTGACAGTTTTTCTGTATTGTCATATTTGCCTATCATCCACTTACAATTGTTTCAAGCTTTATAACAGAGGACTGCCTTTTTTATAGACCAAGGATGAAAGTCTCTTGTGAGTTAAGTCTGATTATGACATCACAATTTGTAAATTAAGCTATAGTATGATTACAGAGTGTAGACTGAACAAAAAGTGCTTTCCTATGGATTGAAGTTTGTATTTTCTTAAGCTTTGCATACCAAAATGTGCTAGCATTCTCTATTTCCAAAGGGCACATTAAGCTACTTCCCCATTATATATTTTTTGTGTTAAAAGTTATTTATACACAACTTGGTAAAACATACTAAATTTAACACATAATGAATTACATCCTGGGATTATCTTTATCAACAATCTATAAATGGATAAGAAAGATTGTGCATTAGATTTATCAGATTGATTTTGCTTAGAATTGCATTTACTCCTTGTCTAAATTGTCTATTTTTATACTATTATTAGATGCATTAATCTTTGTTGTTGTCCTATCTTATAATTTTTTTTATTTTGCAATGTGGAAAGAAACTGGTGCATTTTTATGATACCCATGCTTCAAGTGACTCTATGGCTTAAGCTGTTCCTTGAAAAATTAAATGCTATGCAAACAAAATATGTTCTGTGCTTTGAGGTACATTTGCCAGTTTTGTGTTTGCTTCTTAAAGCATCTGTGGACAGTTCGCTCTGTTGGTTAGAGTGTGGCACTCGTAATGCCAAGGTCATGGGTTCGATCCTTGTTTTGGCTACTTGCTTTTCTTGATGAACAAGAATGGAATAAGCTCATCGGTGTAGCATGAATACATGAAAACATAATAGACACATATATCACAAAATCTCTTCAAATCCATATCAGAAGCCAGCATGAGTGTCATCCTTTGGCTGATGAAGATTTTTCTCTACATGGCTCATTGACTTTTGTCTCAAATCGAGCAATATGGCATACCTAAGATTTGCAATGGCAAATTAATCAGTTATTATATTGCTGCTCAAACATAGAGGGCACTAGGTGTTACTAGAAGAAGAAGATACGTTCTCCCCTATCATTAGTGCACACTGAAGTAAAAAAAATTAAAATGGAGAATTTCTAAACACCAGAGCACAAGTAATGGATCTCTGCATTCTTATTGCATCTTTTCTTATTTCCAAATATTTGACATACTTCTGATTTGAAAAGTTTAAAAATGAGTTTAGACAAAGGACACCACTGAAAATGATGGAATTTATATGAATTGTAAATGAAGATTTCCAATACTCATACTTTGAATGAAAATGGAGCTTTAAACAAAAGGAGAAATAATCAACATTAGGTCCCAACGAGATTTGAACTCGGATTACTGGATTCAAAGTCCAGAGTGCTAACCATTACACCATGGAACCCTCAACTGAGCAAAGACTTACACTGAACTGAGCTCATCTTTTAAATGCAAAGAAAAGAAATTCAATACTTTATATATATGATTTCAAGTTTCTAATAAGCTCAGGGATGCAATAGGTGTTATGTAGAATATTTGTCTAAAACCAATGATAATATATAAAAAGTAACCTATTTTTAAGGAGAAGATAAATACTAGAAACCCAAATGCCTAGGACCAATTTCAGTTGGAGCATCACCCCTTATGTTATCCTAGCATTGAATTGACAGTTTTTCTGTATTGTCATATTTGCCTATCATCCACTTACAATTGTTTCAAGCTTTATAACAGAGGACTGCCTTTTTTATAGACCAAGGATGAAAGTCTCTTGTGAGTTAAGTCTGATTATGACATCACAATTTGTAAATTAAGCTATAGTATGATTACAGAGTGTAGACTGAACAAAAAGTGCTTTCCTATGGATTGAAGTTTGTATTTTCTTAAGCTTTGCATACCAAAATGTGCTAGCATTCTCTATTTCCAAAGGGCACATTAAGCTACTTCCCCATTATATATTTTTTGTGTTAAAAGTTATTTATACACAACTTGGTAAAACATACTAAATTTAACACATAATGAATTACATCCTGGGATTATCTTTATCAACAATCTATAAATGGATAAGAAAGATTGTGCATTAGATTTATCAGATTGATTTTGCTTAGAATTGCATTTACTCCTTGTCTAAATTGTCTATTTTTATACTATTATTAGATGCATTAATCTTTGTTGTTGTCCTATCTTATAATTTTTTTTATTTTGCAATGTGGAAAGAAACTGGTGCATTTTTATGATACCCATGCTTCAAGTGACTCTATGGCTTAAGCTGTTCCTTGAAAAATTAAATGCTATGCAAACAAAATATGTTCTGTGCTTTGAGGTACATTTGCCAGTTTTGTGTTTGCTTCTTAAAGCATCTGTGGACAGTTCGCTCTGTTGGTTAGAGTGTGGCACTCGTAATGCCAAGGTCATGGGTTCGATCCTTGTTTTGGCTACTTGCTTTTCTTGATGAACAAGAATGGAATAAGCTCATCGGTGTAGCATGAATACATGAAAACATAATAGACACATATATCACAAAATCTCTTCAAATCCATATCAGAAGCCAGCATGAGTGTCATCCTTTGGCTGATGAAGATTTTTCTCTACATGGCTCATTGACTTTTGTCTCAAATCGAGCAATATGGCATACCTAAGATTTGCAATGGCAAATTAATCAGTTATTATATTGCTGCTCAAACATAGAGGGCACTAGGTGTTACTAGAAGAAGAAGATACGTTCTCCCCTATCATTAGTGCACACTGAAGTAAAAAAAATTAAAATGGAGAATTTCTAAACACCAGAGCACAAGTAATGGATCTCTGCATTCTTATTGCATCTTTTCTTATTTCCAAATATTTGACATACTTCTGATTTGAAAAGTTTAAAAATGAGTTTAGACAAAGGACACCACTGAAAATGATGGAATTTATATGAATTGTAAATGAAGATTTTCAATACTCATACTTTGAATGAAAATGGAGCTTTAAACAAAAGGAGAAATAATCAACATTAGGTCCCAACGAGATTTGAACTCGGATTACTGGATTCAAAGTCCAGAGTGCTAACCATTACACCATGGAACCCTCAACTGAGCAAAGACTTACACTGAACTGAGCTCATCTTTTAAATGCAAAGAAAAGAAATTCAATACTTTATATATATGATTTCAAGTTTCTAATAAGCTCAGGGATGCAATAGGTGTTATGTAGAATATTTGTCTAAAACCAATGATAATATATAAAAAGTAACCTATTTTTAAGGAGAAGATAAATACTAGAAACCCAAATGCCTAGGACCAATTTCAGTTGGAGCATCACCCCTTATGTTATCCTAGCATTGAATTGACAGTTTTTCTGTATTGTCATATTTGCCTATCATCCACTTACAATTGTTTCAAGCTTTATAACAGAGGACTGCCTTTTTTATAGACCAAGGATGAAAGTCTCTTGTGAGTTAAGTCTGATTATGACATCACAATTTGTAAATTAAGCTATAGTATGATTACAGAGTGTAGACTGAACAAAAAGTGCTTTCCTATGGATTGAAGTTTGTATTTTCTTAAGCTTTGCATACCAAAATGTGCTAGCATTCTCTATTTCCAAAGGGCACATTAAGCTACTTCCCCATTATATATTTTTTGTGTTAAAAGTTATTTATACACAACTTGGTAAAACATACTAAATTTAACACATAATGAATTACATCCTGGGATTATCTTTATCAACAATCTATAAATGGATAAGAAAGATTGTGCATTAAATTTATCAGATTGATTTTGCTTAGAATTGCATTTACTCCTTGTCTAAATTGTGTATTTTTATACTATTATTAGATGCATTAATCTTTGTTGTTGTCCTATCTTATCATTTTTTTTATTTTGCAATGTGGAAAGAAACTGGTGCATTTTTATGATACCCATGCTTCAAGTGACTCTATGGCTTAAGCTGTTCCTTGAAAAATTAAATGCTATGCAAACAAAATATGTTCTGTGCTTTGAGGTACATTTGCCAGTTTTGTGTTTGCTTCTTAAAATATCTGTGGACAGTTCGCTCTGTTGGTTAGAGTGTGGCACTCGTAATGCCAAGGTCATGGGTTCGATCCTTGTTTTGGCTACTTGCTTTTCTTGATGGACAAGAATGGAATAAGCTCATCGGTGTAGCATGAATACATGAAAACATAATAGACACATATATCACAAAATCTCTTCAAATCCATATCAGAAGCCAGCATGAGTGTCATCCTTTGGCTGATGAAGATTTTTCTCTGCATGGCTCATTGACTTTTGTCTCAAATCGAGCAATATGGCATACCTAAGATTTGCAATGGCAAATTAATCAGTTATTATATTGCTGCACAAACATAGAGGGCACTAGGTGTTACTAGAAGAAGAAGATACGTTCTCCCCTATCATTAGTGCACACTGAAGTAAAAAAAATTAAAATGGAGAATTTCTAAACACCAGAGCACAAGTAATGGATCTCTGCATTCTTATTGCATCTTTTCTTATTTCCAAATATTTGACATACTTCTGATTTGAAAAGTTTAAAAATGAGTTTAGACAAAGGACACCACTGAAAATGATGGAATTTATATGAATTGTAAATGAAGATTTGCAATACTCATACTTTGAATGAAAATGGAGCTTTAAACAAAAGGAGAAATAATCAACATTAGGTCCCACCAAGATTAGAACTTGGATTACTGGATTCAAAGTCCAGAGTGCTAATCATTACACCATGGAACCCTCAACTGAGCCAAGACTTCTACTGAACTGAGCTCATCTTTTAAATGCAAAGAAAAGAAATTCAATACTTTATATGTATGATTTCAAGTTTCTAATAAGCTCAGGGATGCAATAGGTGTTATGTAGAATATTTGTCTAAAACCAATGATAATATATAAAAAGTAACCTATTTTTAAGGAGAAGATAAATACTAGAAACCCAAATGCCTAGGACCAATTTCAGTTGGAGCATCACCCCTTATGTTATCCTAGCATTGAATTGACAGTTTTTCTGTATTGTCATATTTGCATATCAGCCGCTTACAATTGTTTCAAGCTTTATAACAGAGGACTGCCTTTTTTTATAGACCAAGGATGAAAGTCTCTTGTGAGTTAAGTCTGATTATGACATCACAATTTGTAAATTAAGCTATAGTATGATTACAGAGTGTAGACTGAACAAAAAGTGCTTTCCTATGGATTGAAGTTTGTATTTTCTTAAGCTTTGCATTCCAAAATGTGCTAGCATTCTCTATTTCCAAAGGGCATGTTAAGCTACTTCCCCATTATATATTTTTTGTGTTAAAAGTTATTTATACACAACTTGGTAAAACATACTAAATTTAACACATAATGAATTACATCCTGGGTTTATCTTTATCAACAATCTGTAAATGGATAAGAAAGATTGTGCATTAGATTTATCAGATTGATTTTGCTTAGAATTGCATTTACTCCTTGTCTAAATTGTCTATTTTTATACTATTATTAGATGCATTAATCTTTGTTGTTGTCCTATCTAATCATTTTTTTATTTTGCAATGTGGAAAGAAACTGGTGCATTTTTATGATACCCATGCTTCAAGTGACTCTATGGCTTAAGCTGTTCCTTGAAAAATTAAATGCTATGCAAACAAAATATGTTCTGTGCTTTGATGTACATTTGCCAGTTTTGTGTTTGCTTCTAGTAACATCAGTGGCCAGTTAGCTCAGTTGGTTAGAGCATGGCGCTCGTAATCCCAAGGTCATGGGTTCGATCCCTGTATTGGCTACTTGCTTTTCTTGATGGACAAGAATGGAATAAGCTCATCGGTGTAGTATGAATACTTGAAAACATAATAGACACATATATCACAAAATCTCTTAAAATCCATATCAGAAGCCAGCATGAGTGTCATCCTTTGGCTGATGAAGATTTTTCTCTACATGGCTCATTGACTTTTGTCTCAAATCGAGCAATATGGCATACCTAAGATTTGCAAGGGCAAATTAATCAGTTATTATATTGCTGCTCAAACATAGAGGGCACTAGGTGTTACTAGAAGAAGAAGATACGTTCTCCCCTCTCATTAGTGCACACTGAAGTAAAAAAAATTAAAATGGAGAATTTCTAAACACCAGAGCACAAGTAATGGATCTCTGCATTCTTATTGCATCTTTTCTTATTTCCAAATATTTGACATACTTCTGATTTGAAAAGTTAAAAAATTAGTTTAGACAAAGGACACCACTGAAAATGATGGAATTTATATGAATTGTAAATGAAGATTTGCAATACTCATACTTTGAATGAAAATGGAGCTTTAAACAAAAGGAGAAATAATCAACATTAGGTCCCAACAAGATTTGAACTCGGATTACTGGATTTAAAGTCCAGAGTGCTAATCATTACACCATGGAACCCTCAACTGAGCCAAGACTTCTACTGAACTGAGCTCATCTTTTAAATGCAAAGAAAAGAAATTCAATACTTTATATGTATGATTTCAAGTTTCTAATAAGCTCAGGGATGCAATAGGTGTTATGTAGAATATTTGTCTAAAACCAATGATAATATATAAAAAGTAACCTATTTTTAAGGAGAAGATAAATACTAGAAACCCAAATGCCTAGGACCAATTTCAGTTGGAGCATCACCCCTTATGTTATCCTAGCATTGAATTGACAGTTTTTCTGTATTGTCATATTTGCATATCAGCCGCTTACAATTGTTTCAAGCTTTATAACAGAGGACTGCCTTTTTTTATAGACCAAGGATGAAAGTCTCTTGTGAGTTAAGTCTGATTATGACATCACAATTTGTAAATTAAGCTATAGTATGATTACAGAGTGTAGACTGAACAAAAAGTGCTTTCCTATGGATTGAAGTTTGTATTTTCTTAAGCTTTGCATTCCAAAATGTGCTAGCATTCTCTATTTCCAAAGGGCATGTTAAGCTACTTCCCCATTAATATTTTTTGTGTTAAAAGTTATTTATACACAACTTGGTAAAACATACTAAATTTAACACATAATGAATTACATCCTGGGTTTATCTTTATCAACAATCTGTAAATGGATAAGAAAGATTGTGCATTAGATTTATCAGATTGATTTTGCTTAGAATTGCATTTACTCCTTGTCTAAATTGTCTATTTTTATACTATTATTAGATGCATTAATCTTTGTTGTTGTCCTATCTAATAATTTTTTTTAAATTTTGCAATGTGGAAAGAAACTGGTGCATTTTTATGATACCCATGCTTCAAGTGACTCTATGGCTTAAGCTGTTCCTTGAAAAATTAAATGCTATGCAAACAAAATATGTTCTGTGCTTTGATGAACATTTGCCAGTTTTGTGTTTGCTTCTAGTAACATCAGTGGCCAGTTAGCTCAGTTGGTTAGAGCGTGGAGTTCGTAATGCCAAGGTCATGGGTTCGATCCCTGTTTTGGCTACTTGCTTTTCTTGATGGACAAGAATGGAATAAGCTCATCGGTGTAGCATGAATACATGAAAACATAATAGACACATATATCACAAAATCTCTTCAAATCTATATCAGAAGCCAGCATGAGTGTCATCCTTTGGCTGATGAAGATTTTTCTCTACATGGCTCATTGACTTTTGTCTCAAATCGAGCAATATGGCATACCTAAGATTTGCAAGGGCAAATTAATCAGTTATTATATTGCTGCTCAAACATAGAGGGCACTAGGTGTTACTAGAAGAAGAAGATACGTTCTCCCCTCTCATTAGTGCACACTGATGTAAAAAAAAATTCAAATGGAGAATTTCTAAACACCAGAGCACAAGTAATGGATCTCTGCATTCTTATTGCATCTTTTCTTATTTCCAAATATTTGACATACTTCTGATTTGAAAAGTTAAAAAATTAGTTTAGACAAAGGACACCACTGAAAATGATGGAATTTATATGAATTGTAAATGAAGATTTGCAATACTCATACTTTGAATGAAAATGGAGCTTTAAACAAAAGGAGAAATAATCAACATTAGGTCCCACCGAGATTTGAACTCGGATTACTGGATTCAAAGTCCAGAGTGCTAACCATTACACCATGGAACCCTCAACTGAGCAAAGACTTCTACTGAACTGAGCTCATCTTTTAAATGCAAAGAAAAGAAATTCAATACTTTATATATATGATTTCAAGTTTCTAATAAGTTCAGGGATGCAATAGGTGTTATGTAGAATATTTGTCTAAAACCAATAAATATATAAAAAGTAACCTATTTTTAAGGAGAAGATAAATATTAGAAACCCAAATGCCTAGGACCAATTTCAGTTGGAGCATCACCCTTTATGTTATCCTAGCATTGAATTGACAGTTTTTCTGTATTGTCATATTTGCATATCAGCCACTTACAATTGTTTCAAGCTTTATAACAGAGGACTGCCTTTTTTATAGACCAAGGATGAAAGTCTCTTGTGAGTTAAGTCTTATTATGACATCACAATTTGTAAATTAAGCTATAGTATGATTACAGAGTGTAGACTGAACAAAAAGTGCTTTCCTATGGATTGAAGTTTGTATTTTCTTAAGCTTTGCATTCCAAAATGTGCTAGCATTCTCTATTTCCAAAGGGCACATTAAGCTACTTCCCCATTATATATTTTTTGTGTTAAAAGTTATTTATACACAACTTGGTAAAACATACTAAATTTAACACATAATGAATTACATCCTGGGATTATCTTTATCAACAATCTGTAAATGGATAAGAAAGATTGTGCATTACATTTATCAGATTGATTTTGCTTAGAATTGCATTTACTCCTTGTCTAAATTGTCTATTTTTATACTATTATTAGATGCATTAATCTTTGTTGTTGTCCTATCTAATCATTTTTTTATTTTGCAATGTGGAAAGAAACTGGAGCATTTTTATGATACCCATGCTTCAAGTGACTATGGCTTAAGATGTTTCTTGAAAAATTAAATGCTAAGCAAACAAAATATGTTCTGTGCTTTGAGGTACATTTGCCAGTTTTGTGTTTGCATCGAGTAACATCTGTGGCCAGTTAGCTCAGTTGGTTAGAGCGTGGTGCTCATAATGCAACGGTCATGGGTTCGATCACTGTGTTGGTCTCTTGCTATTTCTTGATGGACAAGAATGGAACAAGCTCATCGGTGTAGCATGAATACTTGAAAACACAATAGACACATATATCACAAAATCTCTTCAAATCCATATCAGAAGCCAGCATGAGTGTCATCCTTTGGCTGATGAAGATTTTTCTCTACATGGCTCATTGACTTTTGTCTCAAATCGAGCAATATGGCATACCTAAGATTTGCAAGGGCAAATTAATCAGTTATTATATTGCTGCTCAAACATAGAGGGCACTAGGTGTTACTAGAAGAAGAAGATACGTTCTCCCCTCCCATTAGTGCACACTGAAGTAAAAAAAATTAAAATGGAGAATTTCTAAACACCAGAGCACAAGTAATGGATCTCTGCATTCTTATTGCATCTTTTCTTATTTACAAATATTTGACATACTTCTGATTTGAAAAGTTTAAAAATGAGTTTAGACAAAGGACACCACTGAAAATGATGGAATTTATATGAATTGTAAATGAAGATTTGCAATACTCATACTTTGAATGAAAATGGAGCTTTAAACTAAAGGAGAAATAATCAACATTAGGTCCCACCGAGATTTGAACTCGGATTACTGGATTCAAAGTCCAGAGTGCTAACCATTACACGATGGAACCCTCAACTGAGCAAAGACTTCTACTGAACTGAGCTCATCTTTTAAATGCAAAGAAAAGAAATTCAATACTTTATATATATGATTTCAAGTTTCTAATAAGCTCAGGGATGCAATAGGTGTTATGTAGAATATTTGTCTAAAACCAATGATAATATATAAAAAGTAACCTATTTTTAAGGAGAAGATAAATACTAGAAACCCAAATACCTAGGACCAATTTCAGTTGGAGCATCACCCCTTATGTTATCCTAGCATTGAATTGACAGTTTTTCTGTATTGTCATATTTGCATATCAGCCGCTTACAATTGTTTCAAGCTTTATAACAGAGGACTGCCTTTTTTTATAGACCAAGGATGAAAGTCTCTTGTGAGTTAAGTCTGATTATGACATCACAATTTGTAAATTAAGCTATAGTATGATTACAAAGTGTAGACTGAACAAAACGTGCTTTCCTATGGATTGAAGTTTGTATTTTCTTAAGCTTTGCATTCCAAAATGTGCTAGCATTCTCTATTTCCAAAGGGCATGTTAAGCTACTTCCCCATTATATATTTTTTGTGTTAAAAGTTATTTATACACAACTTGGTAAAACATACTAAATTTAACACATAATGAATTACATCCTGGGTTTATCTTTATCAACAATCTGTAAATGGATAAGAAAGATTGTGCATTAGATTTATCAGATTGATTTTGCTTAGAATTGCATTTACTCCTTATCTAAATTGTCTATGTTTATACTATTATTAGATGCATTAATCTTTATTGTTGTCCCATCTAATCATTTTTTTATTTTGCAATGTGGAAAGAAACTGGTGCATTTTTATGATACCCATGCTTCAAGTGACTATGGCTTAAGCTGTTTCTTGAAATGCTATGCAAACAAAATATGTTCTGTGCTTTGAGGTACATTTGCCAGTTTTGTGTTTGCTTCTAGTAACATCTGTGGCCAGTTAGCTCAGTTGGTTAGAGGGTGGCGCTCGTAATGACAAGTTCATGGGTTCGATCCCTGTTTTGGCTACTTTCTTTTCTTGATGGACAAGAATGGAATAAGCTCATTGGTGTAGCATGAATACTTGAAAACATAATGGACACATATATCACAAAATCTCTTCAAATCCATATCAGAAGCCAGCATGAGTGTCATCCTTTGGCTGATGAAGATTTTTCTCTACATGGCTCATTGACTTTTGTCTCAAATCGAGCAATATGGCATACCTAAGATTTGCAAGGGCAAATTAATCAGTTATTATATTGCTGCTCAAACATAGAGGGCACTAGGTGTTACTAGAAGAAGAAGATACGTTCTCCCCTCTCATTAGTGCACACTGAAGTAAAAAAAATTAAAATGGAGAATTTCTAAACACCAGAGCACAAGTAATGGATCTCTGCATTCTTATTTCCAAATATTTGACATACTTCTGATTTGAAAATTTAAAAAATTAGTTTAGACAAAGGACACCACTGAAAATGATGGAATTTATATGAATTGTAAATGAAGATTTGCAATACTCATACTTTGAATGAAAATGGAGCTTTAAACAAAAGGAGAAATAATCAACATTAGGTCCCACCGAGATTTGAACTCGGATTACTGGATTCAAAGTCCAGAGTGCTAACCATTACACCATGGAACCCTCAACTGAGCAAAGACTACTACTGAACTGAGCTCATCTTTTAAATGCAAAGAAAAGAAATTCAATACTTTATATATATGATTTCAAGTTTCTAATAAGTTCAGGGATGCAATAGGTGTTATGTAGAATATTTGTCTAAAACCAATGATAATATATAAAAAGTAACCTATTTTTAAGGAGAAGATAAATATTAGAAACCCAAATGCCTAGGACCAATTTCAGTTGGAGCATCACCCTTTATGTTATCCTAGCATTTAATTGACAGTTTTTCTGTATTGTCATATTTGCATATCAGCCACTTACAATTGTTTCAAGCTTTATAACAGAGGACTGCCTTTTTTATAGACCAAGGATGAAAGTCTCTTGTGAGTTAAGTCTGATTATGACATCACAATTTGTAAATTAAGCTATAGTATGATTACAGAGTGTAGACTGAACAAAAAGTGCTTTCCTATGGATTGAAGTTTGTATTTTCTTAAGCTTTGCATTCCAAAATGTGCTAGCATTCTCTATTTCCAAAGTGCACATTAAGCTACTTCCCCATTATATATTTTTTGTGTTAAAAGCTATTTATACACAACTTGGTAAAACATACTAAATTTAACACATAATGAATTACATCCTGGGATTATCTTTATCAACAATCTGTAAATGGATAAGAAAGATTGTGCATTACATTTATCAGATTGATTTTGCTTAGAATTGCATTTACTCCTTGTCTAAATTGTCTATTTTTATACTATTATTAGATGCATTAATCTTTGTTGTTGTCCTATCTAATCATTTTTTTATTTTGCAATGTGGAAAGAAACTGGAGCATTTTTATGATACCCATGCTTCAAGTGACTATGGCTTAAGATGTTTCTAGAAAAATTAAATGCTAAGCAAACAAAATATGTTCTGTGCTTTGAGGTACATTTGCCAGTTTTGTGTTTGCATCGAGTAACATCTGTGGCCAGTTAGCTCAGTTGGTTAGAGCGTGGTGCTCATAATGCAACGGTCATGGGTTCGATCACTGTGTTGGTCTCTTGCTTTTCTTGATGGACAAGAATGGAACAAGCTCATCGGTGTAGCATGAATATTTGAAAACATAATAGACACATATATCACAAAATCTCTTCAAATCCATATCAGAAGCCAGCATGAGTGTCATCCTTTGGCTGATGAAGATTTTTCTCTACACGGCTCATTGACTTTTGTCTCAAATCGAGCAATATGGCATACCTAAGATTTGCAAGGGCAAATTAATCAGTTATTATATTGCTGCTCAAACATAGAGGGCACTAGGTGTTACTAGAAGAAGAAGATACGTTCTCCCCTCCCATTAGTGCACACTGAAGTAAAAAAAATTAAAATGGAGAATTTCTGAACACCAGAGCACAAGTAATGGATCTCAGCATTCTTATTGCATCTTTTCTTATTTCCAAATATTTGACATACTTCTGATTTGAAAAGTTTAAAAATGAGTTTAGACAAAGGACACCACTGAAAATGATGGAATTTATATGAATTGTAAATGAAGATTTGCAATACTCATACTTTGAATGAAAATGGAGCTTTAAACAAAAGGAGAAATAATCAACATTAGGTCCCACCAAGATTAGAACTTGGATTACTGGATTCAAAGACCAGAGTGCTAATCATTACACCATGGAACCCTCAACTGAGCCAAGACTTCTACTGAACTGAGCTCATCTTTTAAATGCAAAGAAAAGAAATTCAATACTTTATATATATGATTTCAAGTTTCTAATAAGCTCAGGGATGCAATAGGTGTTATGTAGAATATTTGTCTAAAACCAATGATAATATATAAAAAGTAACCTATTTTTAAGGAGAAGATAAATACTAGAAACCGAAATACCTAGGACCAATTTCAGTTGGAGCATCACCCCTTATGTTATCCTAGCATTGAATTGACAGTTTTTCTGTATTGTCATATTTGCATATCAGCCGCTTACAATTGTTTCAAGCTTTATAACAGAGGACTGCCTTTTTTTATAGACCAAGGATGAAAGTCTCTTGTGAGTTAAGTCTGATTATGACATCACAATTTGTAAATTAAGCTATAGTATGATTACAAAGTGTAGACTGAACAAAACGTGCTTTCCTATGGATTGAAGTTTGTATTTTCTTAAGCTTTGCATTCCAAAATGTGCTAGCATTCTCTATTTCCAAAGGGCATGTTAAGCTACTTCCCCATTATATATTTTTTGTGTTAAAAGTTATTTATACACAACTTGGTAAAACATACTAAATTTAACACATAATGAATTACATCCTGGTTTATCTTTATCAACAATCTGTAAATGGATAAGAAAGATTGTGCATTAGATTTATCAGATTGATTTTGCTTAGAATTGCATTTACTCCTTATCTAAATTGTCTATGTTTATACTATTATTAGATGCATTAATCTTTATTGTTGTCCCATCTAATCATTTTTTTATTTTGCAATGTGGAAAGAAACTGGTGCATTTTTATGATACCCATGCTTCAAGTGACTATGGCTTAAGCTGTTTCTTGAAATGCTATGCAAACAAAATATGTTCTGTGCTTTGAGGTACATTTGCCAGTTTTGTGTTTGCTTCTAGTAACATCTGTGGCCAGTTAGCTCAGTTGGTTAGAGGGTGGCGCTCGTAATGACAAGTTCATGGGTTCAATCCCTGTTTTGGCTACTTTCTTTTCTTGATGGACAAGAATGGAATAAGCTCATTGGTGTAGCATGAATACTTGAAAACATAATGGACACATATATCACAAAATCTCTTCAAATCCATATCAGAAGCCAGCATGAGTGTCATCCTTTGGCTGATGAAGATTTTTCTCTACATGGCTCATTGACTTTTGTCTCAAATCGAGCAATATGGCATACCTAAGATTTGCAAGGGCAAATTAATCAGTTATTATATTGCTGCTCAAACATAGAGGGCACTAGGTGTTACTAGAAGAAGAAGATACGTTCTCCCCTCTCATTAGTGCACACTGAAGTAAAAAAAATTAAAATGGAGAATTTCTAAACACCAGAGCACAAGTAATGGATCTCTGCATTCTTATTTCCAAATATTTGACATACTTCTGATTTGAAAAGTTAAAAAATTAGTTTAGACAAAGGACACCACTGAAAATGATGGAATTTATATGAATTTTAAATGAAGATTTGCAATACTCATACTTTGAATGAAAATGGAGCTTTAAAAAAAAGGAGAAATAATCAACATTAGGTCCCACCGAGATTTGAACTCGGATTACTGAATTCAAAGTCCAGAGTGCTAACCATTACACTATGGAACCCTCAACTGAGCAAAGACTTCTACTGAACTGAGCTCATCTTTTAAATGCAAAGAAAAGAAATTCAATACTTTATATATATGATTTCAGGTTTCTAATAAGCTCAGGGATGCAATAGGTGTATGTAGAATATTTGTCTAAAACCAATGATAATATATAAAAAGTAACCTATTTTTAAGGAGAAGATAAATACTAGAAACCCAAATGCCTAGGACCAATTTCAGTTGGAGCATCACCCCTTATGTTATCCTAGCATTGAATTTACAGTTTTTATGTATTGTCATATTTGCATATCAGCCACTTACAATTGTTTCAAGCTTTATAACAGAGGACTGCCTTTTTTTATAGACCAAGGATGAAAGTCTCTTGTGAGTTAAGTCTGATTATGACATCACAATTTGTAAATTAAGCTATAGTATGATTACAGAGTGTAGACTGTACAAAAAGTGCTTTCCTATGGATTGAAGTTTGTATTTTCTTAAGATTTGCATTCCAAAATGTGCTAGCATTCTCTATTTCCAAAGGGCACATTAAGCTACTTCCCCATTATATATTTTTTGTGTTAAAAGTTATTTATACACAACTTGGTAAAGCATACTAAATTTAACACATAATGAATTACATCCTGGGATTATCTTTATCAACAATCTGTAAATGTATAAGAAAGATTGTGCATTAGATTTATCAGATTGATTTTGCTTAGAATTGCATTTACTCTTTGTCTAAATTGTCTATTTTTATACTATTATTAGATGCATTAATCTTTGTTGTTGTCCTATCTAATCATTTTTTTATTTTGCAATGTGGAAAGAAACTGGTGCATTTTTATGATACCCATGCTTCAAGTGACTCTATGGCTTAAGCTGTTCCTTGAAAAATTAAATGCTATGCAAACAAAATATGTTCTGTGCTTTGAGGTACATTTGCCAGTCTTGTGTTTGCTTCTAGTAACATCTGTGGCCAGTTAGCTCAGTTGGTTAAAGCGTGGCGCTCGTAATGCCAAGGTCATGGGTTCGAACCCTGATTTGGCTACTTGCTTTTCTTTATGGACAAGAATGGAATAAGCTCATCGGTGTAGCATGAATACTTGAAAACATAATAGACACATATATCACAAAATCTCTTCAAATCCATATCAGAAGCCAGCATGAGTGTCATCCTTTGGCTGATGAAGATTTTTCTCTACATGGCTCATTGACTTTTGTCTCAAATCGAGCAATATGGCATACCTAAGATTTGCAAGGGCAAATTAATCAGTTATTATATTGCTGCTCAAACATAGAGGGCACTAGGTGTTACTAGAAGAAGAAGATATGTTCTCCCCTCTCATTAGTGCACACTGAAGTAAAAAAAATTAAAATGGAGAATTTCTAAACACCAGAGCACAAGTAATGGATCTCAGCATTCTTATTGCATCTTTTCTTATTTCCAAATATTTGACATACTTCTGATTTGAAAAGTTTAAAAATGAGTTTAGACAAAGGACACCACTGAAAATGATGGAATTTATATGAATTGTAAATGAAGATTTGCAATACTCATACTTTGAATGAAAATGGAGCTTTAAACAAAAGGAGAAATAATCAACATTAGGTCCCACCAAGATTAGAACTTGGATTACTGGATTCAAAGTCCAGAGTGCTAATCATTACACCATGGAACCCTCAACTGAGCCAAGAATTCTACTGAACTGAGCTCATCTTTTAAATGCAAAGAAAAGAAATTCAATACTTTATATATATGATTTCAAGTTTCTAATAAGCTCAGGGATGCAATAGGTGTTATGTAGAATATTTGTCTAAAACCAATGATAATATATAAAAAGTAACCTATTTTTAAGGAGAAGATAAATACTAGAAACCGAAATACCTAGGACCAATTTCAGTTGGAGCATCACCCCTTATGTTATCCTAGCATTGAATTGACAGTTTTTCTGTATTGTCATATTTGCATATCAGCCGCTTACAATTGTTTCAAGCTTTATAACAGAGGACTGCCTTTTTTTATAGACCAAGGATGAAAGTCTCTTGTGAGTTAAGTCTGATTATGACATCACAATTTGTAAATTAAGCTATAGTATGATTACAAAGTGTAGACTGAACAAAACGTGCTTTCCTATGGATTGAAGTTTGTATTTTCTTAAGCTTTGCATTCCAAAATGTGCTAGCATTCTCTATTTCCAAAGGGCATGTTAAGCTACTTCCCCATTATATATTTTTTGTGTTAAAAGTTATTTATACACAACTTGGTAAAACATACTAAATTTAACACATAATGAATTACATCCTGGGTTTATCTTTATCAACAATCTGTAAATGGATAAGAAAGATTGTGCATTAGATTTATCAGATTGATTTTGCTTAGAATTGCATTTACTCCTTATCTAAATTGTCTATGTTTATACTATTATTAGATGCATTAATCTTTATTGTTGTCCCATCTAATCATTTTTTTATTTTGCAATGTGGAAAGAAACTGGTGCATTTTTATGATACCCATGCTTCAAGTGACTATGGCTTAAGCTGTTTCTTGAAATGCTATGCAAACAAAATATGTTCTGTGCTTTGAGGTACATTTGCCAGTTTTGTGTTTGCTTCTAGTAACATCTGTGGCCAGTTAGCTCAGTTGGTTAGAGGGTGGCGCTCGTAATGACAAGTTCATGGGTTCGATCCCTGTTTTGGCTACTTTCTTTTCTTGATGGACAAGAATGGAATAAGCTCATTGGTGTAGCATGAATACTTGAAAACATAATGGACACATATATCACAAAATCTCTTCAAATCCATATCAGAAGCCAGCATGAGTGTCATCCTTTGGCTGATGAAGATTTTTCTCTACATGGCTCATTGACTTTTGTCTCAAATCGAGCAATATGGCATACCTAAGATTTGCAAGGGCAAATTAATCAGTTATTATATTGCTGCTCAAACATAGAGGGCACTAGGTGTTACTAGAAGAAGAAGATACGTTCTCCCCTCTCATTAGTGCACACTGAAGTAAAAAAAATTAAAATGGAGAATTTCTAAACACCAGAGCACAAGTAATGGATCTCTGCATTCTTATTTCCAAATATTTGACATACTTCTGATTTGAAAAGTTAAAAAATGAGTTTAGACAAAGGACACCACTGAAAATGATGGAATTTATATGAATTGTAAATGAAGATTTGCAATACTCATACTTTGAATGAAAATGGAGCTTTAAACAAAAGGAGAAATAATCAACATTAGGTCCCACCGAGATTTGAACTCGGATTACTGGATTCAAAGTCCAGAGTGCTAACCATTACACCATGGAACCCTCAACTGAGCAAAGACTACTACTGAACTGAGCTCATCTTTTAAATGCAAAGAAAAGAAATTCAATACTTTATATATATGATTTCAAGTTTCTAATAAGTTCAGGGATGCAATAGGTGTTATGTAGAATATTTGTCTAAAACCAATGATAATATATAAAAAGTAACCTATTTTTAAGGAGAAGATAAATATTAGAAACCCAAATGCCTAGGACCAATTTCAGTTGGAGCATCACCCTTTATGTTATCCTAGCATTTAATTGACAGTTTTTCTGTATTGTCATATTTGCATATCAGCCACTTACAATTGTTTCAAGCTTTATAACAGAGGACTGCCTTTTTTATAGACCAAGGATGAAAGTCTCTTGTGAGTTAAGTCTGATTATGACATCACAATTTGTAAATTAAGCTATAGTATGATTACAGAGTGTAGACTGAACAAAAAGTGCTTTCCTATGGATTGAAGTTTGTATTTTCTTAAGCTTTGCATTCCAAAATGTGCTAGCATTCTCTGTTTCCAAAGTGCACATTAAGCTACTTCCCCATTATATATTTTTTGTGTTAAAAGCTATTTATACACAACTTGGTAAAACATACTAAATTTAACACATAATGAATTACATCCTGGGATTATCTTTATCAACAATCTGTAAATGGATAAGAAAGATTGTGCATTAGATTTATCAGATTGATTTTGCTTAGAATTGCATTTACTCCTTGTCTAAATTGTCTATTTTTATACTATTATTAGATGCATTAATCTTTGTTGTTGTCCTATCTAATCATTTTTTTATTTTGCAATGTGGAAAGAAACTGGAGCATTTTTATGATACCCATGCTTCAAGTGACTATGGCTTAAGATGTTTCTAGAAAAATTAAATGCTAAGCAAACAAAATATGTTCTGTGCTTTGAGGTACATTTGCCAGTTTTGTGTTTGCATCGAGTAACATCTGTGGCCAGTTAGCTCAGTTGGTTAGAGCGTGGTGCTCATAATGCAACGGTCATGGGTTCGATCACTGTGTTGGTCTCTTGCTTTTCTTGATGGACAAGAATGGAACAAGCTCATCGGTGTAGCATGAATACTTGAAAACATAATAGACACATATATCACAAAATCTCTTCAAATCCATATCAGAAGCCAGCATGAGTGTCATCCTTTGGCTGATGAAGATTTTTCTCTACACGGCTCATTGACTTTTGTCTCAAATCGAGCAATATGGCATACCTAAGATTTGCAAGGGCAAATTAATCAGTTATTATATTGCTGCTCAAACATAGAGGGCACTAGGTGTTACTAGAAGAAGAAGATACGTTCTCCCCTCCCATTAGTGCACACTGAAGTAAAAAAAATTAAAATGGAGAATTTCTGAACACCAGAGCACAAGTAATGGATCTCAGCATTCTTATTGCATCTTTTCTTATTTCCAAATATTTGACATACTTCTGATTTGAAAAGTTTAAAAATGAGTTTAGACAAAGGACACCACTGAAAATGATGGAATTTATATGAATTGTAAATGAAGATTTGCAATACTCATACTTTGAATGAAAATGGAGCTTTAAACAAAAGGAGAAATAATCAACATTAGGTCCCACCAAGATTAGAACTTGGATTACTGGATTCAAAGTCCAGAGTGCTAATCATTACACCATGGAACCCTCAACTGAGCCAAGACTTCTACTGAACTGAGCTCATCTTTTAAATGCAAAGAAAAGAAATTCAATACTTTATATATATGATTTCAAGTTTCTAATAAGCTCAGGGATGCAATAGGTGTTATGTAGAATATTTGTCTAAAACCAATGATAATATATAAAAAGTAACCTATTTTTAAGGAGAAGATAAATACTAGAAACCGAAATACCTAGGACCAATTTCAGTTGGAGCATCACCCCTTATGTTATCCTAGCATTGAATTGACAGTTTTTCTGTATTGTCATATTTGCATATCAGCCGCTTACAATTGTTTCAAGCTTTATAACAGAGGACTGCCTTTTTTTATAGACCAAGGATGAAAGTCTCTTGTGAGTTAAGTCTGATTATGACATCACAATTTGTAAATTAAGCTATAGTATGATTACAAAGTGTAGACTGAACAAAACGTGCTTTCCTATGGATTGAAGTTTGTATTTTCTTAAGCTTTGCATTCCAAAATGTGCTAGCATTCTCTATTTCCAAAGGGCATGTTAAGCTACTTCCCCATTATATATTTTTTGTGTTAAAAGTTATTTATACACAACTTGGTAAAACATACTAAATTTAACACATAATGAATTACATCCTGGGTTTATCTTTATCAACAATCTGTAAATGGATAAGAAAGATTGTGCATTAGATTTATCAGATTGATTTTGCTTAGAATTGCATTTACTCCTTATCTAAATTGTCTATGTTTATACTATTATTAGATGCATTAATCTTTATTGTTGTCCCATCTAATCATTTTTTTATTTTGCAATGTGGAAAGAAACTGGTGCATTTTTATGATACCCATGCTTCAAGTGACTATGGCTTAAGCTGTTTCTTGAAATGCTATGCAAACAAAATATGTTCTGTGCTTTGAGGTACATTTGCCAGTTTTGTGTTTGCTTCTAGTAACATCTGTGGCCAGTTAGCTCAGTTGGTTAGAGGGTGGCGCTCGTAATGACAAGTTCATGGGTTCAATCCCTGTTTTGGCTACTTTCTTTTGTTGATGGACAAGAATGGAATAAGCTCATTGGTGTAGCATGAATACTTGAAAACATAATGGACACATATATCACAAAATCTCTTCAAATCCATATCAGAAGCCAGCATGAGTGTCATCCTTTGGCTGATGAAGATTTTTCTCTACATGGCTCATTGACTTTTGTCTCAAATCGAGCAATATGGCATACCTAAGATTTGCAAGGGCAAATTAATCAGTTATTATATTGCTGCTCAAACATAGAGGGCACTAGGTGTTACTAGAAGAAGAAGATACGTTCTCCCCTCTCATTAGTGCACACTGAAGTAAAAAAAATTAAAATGGAGAATTTCTAAACACCAGAGCACAAGTAATGGATCTCTGCATTCTTATTTCCAAATATTTGACATACTTCTGATTTGAAAAGTTAAAAAATTAGTTTAGACAAAGGACACCACTGAAAATGATGGAATTTATATGAATTTTAAATGAAGATTTGCAATACTCATACTTTGAATGAAAATGGAGCTTTAAAAAAAAGGAGAAATAATCAACATTAGGTCCCACCGAGATTTGAACTCGGATTACTGAATTCAAAGTCCAGAGTGCTAACCATTACACTATGGAACCCTCAACTGAGCAAAGACTTCTACTGAACTGAGCTCATCTTTTAAATGCAAAGAAAAGAAATTCAATACTTTATATATATGATTTCAGGTTTCTAATAAGCTCAGGGATGCAATAGGTGTATGTAGAATATTTGTCTAAAACCAATGATAATATATAAAAAGTAACCTATTTTTAAGGAGAAGATAAATACTAGAAACCCAAATGCCTAGGACCAATTTCAGTTGGAGCATCACCCCTTATGTTATCCTAGCATTGAATTTACAGTTTTTATGTATTGTCATATTTGCATATCAGCCACTTACAATTGTTTCAAGCTTTATAACAGAGGACTGCCTTTTTTTATAGACCAAGGATGAAAGTCTCTTGTGAGTTAAGTCTGATTATGACATCACAATTTGTAAATTAAGCTATAGTATGATTACAGAGTGTAGACTGTACAAAAAGTGCTTTCCTATGGATTGAAGTTTGTATTTTCTTAAGATTTGCATTCCAAAATGTGCTAGCATTCTCTATTTCCAAAGGGCACATTAAGCTACTTCCCCATTATATATTTTTTGTGTTAAAAGTTATTTATACACAACTTGGTAAAGCATACTAAATTTAACACATAATGAATTACATCCTGGGATTATCTTTATCAACAATCTGTAAATGTATAAGAAAGATTGTGCATTAGATTTATCAGATTGATTTTGCTTAGAATTGCATTTACTCTTTGTCTAAATTGTCTATTTTTATACTATTATTAGATGCATTAATCTTTGTTGTTGTCCTATCTAATCATTTTTTTATTTTGCAATGTGGAAAGAAACTGGTGCATTTTTATGATACCCATGCTTCAAGTGACTCTATGGCTTAAGCTGTTCCTTGAAAAATTAAATGCTATGCAAACAAAATATGTTCTGTGCTTTGAGGTACATTTGCCAGTCTTGTGTTTGCTTCTAGTAACATCTGTGGCCAGTTAGCTCAGTTGGTTAAAGCGTGGCGCTCGTAATGCCAAGGTCATGGGTTCGAACCCTGATTTGGCTACTTGCTTTTCTTTATGGACAAGAATGGAATAAGCTCATCGGTGTAGCATGAATACTTGAAAACATAATAGACACATATATCACAAAATCTCTTCAAATCCATATCAGAAGCCAGCATGAGTGTCATCCTTTGGCTGATGAAGATTTTTCTCTACATGGCTCATTGACTTTTGTCTCAAATCGAGCAATATGGCATACCTAAGATTTGCAAGGGCAAATTAATCAGTTATTATATTGCTGCTCAAACATAGAGGGCACTAGGTGTTACTAGAAGAAGAAGATATGTTCTCCCCTCTCATTAGTGCACACTGAAGTAAAAAAAATTAAAATGGAGAATTTCTAAACACCAGAGCACAAGTAATGGATCTCAGCATTCTTATTGCATCTTTTCTTATTTCCAAATATTTGACATACTTCTGATTTGAAAAGTTTAAAAATGAGTTTAGACAAAGGACACCACTGAAAATGATGGAATTTATATGAATTGTAAATGAAGATTTGCAATACTCATACTTTGAATGAAAATGGAGCTTTAAACAAAAGGAGAAATAATCAACATTAGGTCCCACCAAGATTAGAACTTGGATTACTGGATTCAAAGTCCAGAGTGCTAATCATTACACCATGGAACCCTCAACTGAGCCAAGACTTCTACTGAACTGAGCTCATCTTTTAAATGCAAAGAAAAGAAATTCAATACTTTATATATATGATTTCAAGTTTCTAATAAGCTCAGGGATGCAATAGGTGTTATGTAGAATATTTGTCTAAAACCAATGATAATATATAAAAAGTAACCTATTTTTAAGGAGAAGATAAATACTAGAAACCGAAATACCTAGGACCAATTTCAGTTGGAGCATCACCCCTTATGTTATCCTAGCATTGAATTGACAGTTTTTCTGTATTGTCATATTTGCATATCAGCCGCTTACAATTGTTTCAAGCTTTATAACAGAGGACTGCCTTTTTTTATAGACCAAGGATGAAAGTCTCTTGTGAGTTAAGTCTGATTATGACATCACAATTTGTAAATTAAGCTATAGTATGATTACAAAGTGTAGACTGAACAAAACGTGCTTTCCTATGGATTGAAGTTTGTATTTTCTTAAGCTTTGCATTCCAAAATGTGCTAGCATTCTCTATTTCCAAAGGGCATGTTAAGCTACTTCCCCATTATATATTTTTTGTGTTAAAAGTTATTTATACACAACTTGGTAAAACATACTAAATTTAACACATAATGAATTACATCCTGGGTTTATCTTTATCAACAATCTGTAAATGGATAAGAAAGATTGTGCATTAGATTTATCAGATTGATTTTGCTTAGAATTGCATTTACTCCTTATCTAAATTGTCTATGTTTATACTATTATTAGATGCATTAATCTTTATTGTTGTCCCATCTAATCATTTTTTTATTTTGCAATGTGGAAAGAAACTGGTGCATTTTTATGATACCCATGCTTCAAGTGACTATGGCTTAAGCTGTTTCTTGAAATGCTATGCAAACAAAATATGTTCTGTGCTTTGAGGTACATTTGCCAGTTTTGTGTTTGCTTCTAGTAACATCTGTGGCCAGTTAGCTCAGTTGGTTAGAGGGTGGCGCTCGTAATGACAAGTTCATGGGTTCGATCCCTGTTTTGGCTACTTTCTTTTCTTGATGGACAAGAATGGAATAAGCTCATTGGTGTAGCATGAATACTTGAAAACATAATGGACACATATATCACAAAATCTCTTCAAATCCATATCAGAAGCCAGCATGAGTGTCATCCTTTGGCTGATGAAGATTTTTCTCTACATGGCTCATTGACTTTTGTCTCAAATCGAGCAATATGGCATACCTAAGATTTGCAAGGGCAAATTAATCAGTTATTATATTGCTGCTCAAACATAGAGGGCACTAGGTGTTACTAGAAGAAGAAGATACGTTCTCCCCTCTCATTAGTGCACACTGAAGTAAAAAAAATTAAAATGGAGAATTTCTAAACACCAGAGCACAAGTAATGGATCTCTGCATTCTTATTTCCAAATATTTGACATACTTCTGATTTGAAAAGTTAAAAAATTAGTTTAGACAAAGGACACCACTGAAAATGATGGAATTTATATGAATTGTAAATGAAGATTTGCAATACTCATACTTTGAATGAAAATGGAGCTTTAAACAAAAGGAGAAATAATCAACATTAGGTCCCACCGAGATTTGAACTCGGATTACTGGATTCAAAGTCCAGCGTGCTAACCATTACACCATGGAACCCTCAACTGAGCAAAGACTACTACTGAACTGAGCTCATCTTTTAAATGCAAAGAAAAGAAATTCAATACTTTATATATATGATTTCAAGTTTCTAATAAGTTCAGGGATGCAATAGGTGTTATGTAGAATATTTGTCTAAAACCAATGATAATATATAAAAAGTAACCTATTTTTAAGGAGAAGATAAATATTAGAAACCCAAATGCCTAGGACCAATTTCAGTTGGAGCATCACCCTTTATGTTATCCTAGCATTTAATTGACAGTTTTTCTGTATTGTCATATTTGCATATCAGCCACTTACAATTGTTTCAAGCTTTATAACAGAGGACTGCCTTTTTTATAGACCAAGGATGAAAGTCTCTTGTGAGTTAAGTCTGATTATGACATCACAATTTGTAAATTAAGCTATAGTATGATTACAGAGTGTAGACTGAACAAAAAGTGCTTTCCTATGGATTGAAGTTTGTATTTTCTTAAGCTTTGCATTCCAAAATGTGCTAGCATTCTCTGTTTCCAAAGTGCACATTAAGCTACTTCCCCATTATATATTTTTTGTGTTAAAAGCTATTTATACACAACTTGGTAAAACATACTAAATTTAACACATAATGAATTACATCCTGGGATTATCTTTATCAACAATCTGTAAATGGATAAGAAAGATTGTGCATTACATTTATCAGATTGATTTTGCTTAGAATTGCATTTACTCCTTGTCTAAATTGTCTATTTTTATACTATTATTAGATGCATTAATCTTTGTTGTTGTCCTATCTAATCATTTTTTTTTTTGCAATGTGGAAAGAAACTGGAGCATTTTTATGATACCCATGCTTCAAGTGACTATGGCTTAAGATGTTTCTAGAAAAATTAAATGCTAAGCAAACAAAATATGTTCTGTGCTTTGAGGTACATTTGCCAGTTTTGTGTTTGCATCGAGTAACATCTGTGGCCAGTTAGCTCAGTTGGTTAGAGCGTGGTGCTCATAATGCAACGGTCATGGGTTCGATCACTGTGTTGGTCTCTTGCTTTTCTTGATGGACAAGAATGGAACAAGCTCATCGGTGTAGCATGAATACTTGAAAACATAATAGACACATATATCACAAAATCTCTTCAAATCCATATCAGAAGCCAGCATGAGTGTCATCCTTTGGCTGATGAAGATTTTTCTCTACACGGCTCATTGACTTTTGTCTCAAATCGAGCAATATGGCATACCTAAGATTTGCAAGGGCAAATTAATCAGTTATTATATTGCTGCTCAAACATAGAGGGCACTAGGTGTTACTAGAAGAAGAAGATACGTTCTCCCCTCCCATTAGTGCACACTGAAGTAAAAAAAATTAAAATGGAGAATTTCTGAACACCAGAGCACAAGTAATGGATCTCAGCATTCTTATTGCATCTTTTCTTATTTCCAAATATTTGACATACTTCTAATTTGAAAAGTTTAAAAATGAGTTTAGACAAAGGACACCACTGAAAATGATGGAATTTATATGAATTGTAAATGAAGATTTGCAATACTCATACTTTGAATGAAAATGGAGCTTTAAACAAAAGGAGAAATAATCAACATTAGGTCCCACCAAGATTAGAACTTGGATTACTGGATTCAAAGTCCAGAGTGCTAATCATTACACCATGGAACCCTCAACTGAGCCAAGACTTCTACTGAACTGAGCTCATCTTTTAAATGCAAAGAAAAGAAATTCAATACTTTATATATATGATTTCAAGTTTCTAATAAGCTCAGGGATGCAATAGGTGTTATGTAGAATATTTGTCTAAAACCAATGATAATATATAAAAAGTAACCTCTTTTTAAGGAGAAGATAAATACTAGAAACCGAAATACCTAGGACCAATTTCAGTTGGAGCATCACCCCTTATGTTATCCTAGCATTGAATTGACAGTTTTTCTGTATTGTCATATTTGCATATCAGCCGCTTACAATTGTTTCAAGCTTTATAACAGAGGACTGCCTTTTTTTATAGACCAAGGATGAAAGTCTCTTGTGAGTTAAGTCTGATTATGACATCACAATTTGTAAATTAAGCTATAGTATGATTACAAAGTGTAGACTGAACAAAACGTGCTTTCCTATGGATTGAAGTTTGTATTTTCTTAAGCTTTGCATTCCAAAATGTGCTAGCATTCTCTATTTCCAAAGGGCATGTTAAGCTACTTCCCCATTATATATTTTTTGTGTTAAAAGTTATTTATACACAACTTGGTAAAACATACTAAATTTAACACATAATGAATTACATCCTGGGTTTATCTTTATCAACAATCTGTAAATGGATAAGAAAGATTGTGCATTAGATTTATCAGATTGATTTTGCTTAGAATTGCATTTACTCCTTATCTAAATTGTCTATGTTTATACTATTATTAGATGCATTAATCTTTATTGTTGTCCCATCTAATCATTTTTTTATTTTGCAATGTGGAAAGAAACTGGTGCATTTTTATGATACCCATGCTTCAAGTGACTATGGCTTAAGCTGTTTCTTGAAATGCTATGCAAACAAAATATGTTCTGTGCTTTGAGGTACATTTGCCAGTTTTGTGTTTGCTTCTAGTAACATCTGTGGCCAGTTAGCTCAGTTGGTTAGAGGGTGGCGCTCGTAATGACAAGTTCATGGGTTCAATCCCTGTTTTGGCTACTTTCTTTTCTTGATGGACAAGAATGGAATAAGCTCATTGGTGTAGCATGAATACTTGAAAACATAATGGACACATATATCACAAAATCTCTTCAAATCCATATCAGAAGCCAGCATGAGTGTCATCCTTTGGCTGATGAAGATTTTTCTCTACATGGCTCATTGACTTTTGTCTCAAATCGAGCAATATGGCATACCTAAGATTTGCAAGGGCAAATTAATCAGTTATTATATTGCTGCTCAAACATAGAGGGCACTAGGTGTTACTAGAAGAAGAAGATACGTTCTCCCCTCTCATTAGTGCACACTGAAGTAAAAAAAATTAAAATGGAGAATTTCTAAACACCAGAGCACAAGTAATGGATCTCTGCATTCTTATTTCCAAATATTTGACATACTTCTGATTTGAAAAGTTAAAAAATTAGTTTAGACAAAGGACACCACTGAAAATGATGGAATTTATATGAATTTTAAATGAAGATTTGCAATACTCATACTTTGAATGAAAATGGAGCTTTAAAAAAAAGGAGAAATAATCAACATTAGGTCCCACCGAGATTTGAACTCGGATTACTGAATTCAAAGTCCAGAGTGCTAACCATTACACTATGGAACCCTCAACTGAGCAAAGACTTCTACTGAACTGAGCTCATCTTTTAAATGCAAAGAAAAGAAATTCAATACTTTATATATATGATTTCAGGTTTCTAATAAGCTCAGGGATGCAATAGGTGTATGTAGAATATTTGTCTAAAACCAATGATAATATATAAAAAGTAACCTATTTTTAAGGAGAAGATAAATACTAGAAACCCAAATGCCTAGGACCAATTTCAGTTGGAGCATCACCCCTTATGTTATCCTAGCATTGAATTTACAGTTTTTATGTATTGTCATATTTGCATATCAGCCACTTACAATTGTTTCAAGCTTTATAACAGAGGACTGCCTTTTTTTATAGACCAAGGATGAAAGTCTCTTGTGAGTTAAGTCTGATTATGACATCACAATTTGTAAATTAAGCTATAGTATGATTACAGAGTGTAGACTGTACAAAAAGTGCTTTCCTATGGATTGAAGTTTGTATTTTCTTAAGATTTGCATTCCAAAATGTGCTAGCATTCTCTATTTCCAAAGGGCACATTAAGCTACTTCCCCATTATATATTTTTTGTGTTAAAAGTTATTTATACACAACTTGGTAAAGCATACTAAATTTAACACATAATGAATTACATCCTGGGATTATCTTTATCAACAATCTGTAAATGTATAAGAAAGATTGTGCATTAGATTTATCAGATTGATTTTGCTTAGAATTGCATTTACTCTTTGTCTAAATTGTCTATTTTTATACTATTATTAGATGCATTAATCTTTGTTGTTGTCCTATCTAATCATTTTTTTATTTTGCAATGTGGAAAGAAACTGGTGCATTTTTATGATACCCATGCTTCAAGTGACTCTATGGCTTAAGCTGTTCCTTGAAAAATTAAATGCTATGCAAACAAAATATGTTCTGTGCTTTGAGGTACATTTGCCAGTCTTGTGTTTGCTTCCAGTAACATCTGTGGCCAGTTAGCTCAGTTGGTTAAAGCGTGGCGCTCGTAATGCCAAGGTCATGGGTTCGAACCCTGATTTGGCTACTTGCTTTTCTTTATGGACAAGAATGGAATAAGCTCATCGGTGTAGCATGAATACTTGAAAACATAATAGACACATATATCACAAAATCTCTTCAAATCCATATCAGAAGCCAGCATGAGTGTCATCCTTTGGCTGATGAAGATTTTTCTCTACATGGCTCATTGACTTTTGTCTCAAATCGAGCAATATGGCATACCTAAGATTTGCAAGGGCAAATTAATCAGTTATTATATTGCTGCTCAAACATAGAGGGCACTAGGTGTTACTAGAAGAAGAAGATATGTTCTCCCCTCTCATTAGTGCACACTGAAGTAAAAAAAATTAAAATGGAGAATTTCTAAACACCAGAGCACAAGTAATGGATCTCAGCATTCTTATTGCATCTTTTCTTATTTCCAAATATTTGACATACTTCTGATTTGAAAAGTTTAAAAATGAGTTTAGACAAAGGACACCACTGAAAATGATGGAATTTATATGAATTGTAAATGAAGATTTGCAATACTCATACTTTGAATGAAAATGGAGCTTTAAACAAAAGGAGAAATAATCAACATTAGGTCCCACCAAGATTAGAACTTGGATTACTGGATTCAAAGTCCAGAGTGCTAATCATTACACCATGGAACCCTCAACTGAGCCAAGACTTCTACTGAACTGAGCTCATCTTTTAAATGCAAAGAAAAGAAATTCAATACTTTATATATATGATTTCAAGTTTCTAATAAGCTCAGGGATGCAATAGGTGTTATGTAGAATATTTGTCTAAAACCAATGATAATATATAAAAAGTAACCTATTTTTAAGGAGAAGATAAATACTAGAAACCGAAATACCTAGGACCAATTTCAGTTGGAGCATCACCCCTTATGTTATCCTAGCATTGAATTGACAGTTTTTCTGTATTGTCATATTTGCATATCAGCCGCTTACAATTGTTTCAAGCTTTATAACAGAGGACTGCCTTTTTTTATAGACCAAGGATGAAAGTCTCTTGTGAGTTAAGTCTGATTATGACATCACAATTTGTAAATTAAGCTATAGTATGATTACAAAGTGTAGACTGAACAAAACGTGCTTTCCTATGGATTGAAGTTTGTATTTTCTTAAGCTTTGCATTCCAAAATGTGCTAGCATTCTCTATTTCCAAAGGGCATGTTAAGCTACTTCCCCATTATATATTTTTTGTGTTAAAAGTTATTTATACACAACTTGGTAAAACATACTAAATTTAACACATAATGAATTACATCCTGGGTTTATCTTTATCAACAATCTGTAAATGGATAAGAAAGATTGTGCATTAGATTTATCAGATTGATTTTGCTTAGAATTGCATTTACTCCTTATCTAAATTGTCTATGTTTATACTATTATTAGATGCATTAATCTTTATTGTTGTCCCATCTAATCATTTTTTTATTTTGCAATGTGGAAAGAAACTGGTGCATTTTTATGATACCCATGCTTCAAGTGACTATGGCTTAAGCTGTTTCTTGAAATGCTATGCAAACAAAATATGTTCTGTGCTTTGAGGTACATTTGCCAGTTTTGTGTTTGCTTCTAGTAACATCTGTGGCCAGTTAGCTCAGTTGGTTAGAGGGTGGCGCTCGTAATGACAAGTTCATGGGTTCAATCCCTGTTTTGGCTACTTTCTTTTCTTGATGGACAAGAATGGAATAAGCTCATTGGTGTAGCATGAATACTTGAAAACATAATGGACACATATATCACAAAATCTCTTCAAATCCATATCAGAAGCCAGCATGAGTGTCATCCTTTGGCTGATGAAGATTTTTCTCTACATGGCTCATTGACTTTTGTCTCAAATCGAGCAATATGGCATACCTAAGATTTGCAAGGGCAAATTAATCAGTTATTATATTGCTGCTCAAACATAGAGGGCACTAGGTGTTACTAGAAGAAGAAGATACGTTCTCCCCTCTCATTAGTGCACACTGAAGTAAAAAAAATTAAAATGGAGAATTTCTAAACACCAGAGCACAAGTAATGGATCTCTGCATTCTTATTTCCAAATATTTGACATACTTCTGATTTGAAAAGTTAAAAAATTAGTTTAGACAAAGGACACCACTGAAAATGATGGAATTTATATGAATTTTAAATGAAGATTTGCAATACTCATACTTTGAATGAAAATGGAGCTTTAAAAAAAAGGAGAAATAATCAACATTAGGTCCCACCGAGATTTGAACTCGGATTACTGAATTCAAAGTCCAGAGTGCTAACCATTACACTATGGAACCCTCAACTGAGCAAAGACTTCTACTGAACTGAGCTCATCTTTTAAATGCAAAGAAAAGAAATTCAATACTTTATATATATGATTTCAGGTTTCTAATAAGCTCAGGGATGCAATAGGTGTATGTAGAATATTTGTCTAAAACCAATGATAATATATAAAAAGTAACCTATTTTTAAGGAGAAGATAAATACTAGAAACCCAAATGCCTAGGACCAATTTCAGTTGGAGCATCACCCCTTATGTTATCCTAGCATTGAATTTACAGTTTTTATGTATTGTCATATTTGCATATCAGCCACTTACAATTGTTTCAAGCTTTATAACAGAGGACTGCCTTTTTTTATAGACCAAGGATGAAAGTCTCTTGTGAGTTAAGTCTGATTATGACATCACAATTTGTAAATTAAGCTATAGTATGATTACAGAGTGTAGACTGTACAAAAAGTGCTTTCCTATGGATTGAAGTTTGTATTTTCTTAAGATTTGCATTCCAAAATGTGCTAGCATTCTCTATTTCCAAAGGGCACATTAAGCTACTTCCCCATTATATATTTTTTGTGTTAAAAGTTATTTATACACAACTTGGTAAAGCATACTAAATTTAACACATAATGAATTACATCCTGGGATTATCTTTATCAACAATCTGTAAATGTATAAGAAAGATTGTGCATTAGATTTATCAGATTGATTTTGCTTAGAATTGCATTTACTCTTTGTCTAAATTGTCTATTTTTATACTATTATTAGATGCATTAATCTTTGTTGTTGTCCTATCTAATCATTTTTTTATTTTGCAATGTGGAAAGAAACTGGTGCATTTTTATGATACCCATGCTTCAAGTGACTCTATGGCTTAAGCTGTTCCTTGAAAAATTAAATGCTATGCAAACAAAATATGTTCTGTGCTTTGAGGTACATTTGCCAGTCTTGTGTTTGCTTCTAGTAACATCTGTGGCCAGTTAGCTCAGTTGGTTAAAGCGTGGCGCTCGTAATGCCAAGGTCATGGGTTCGAACCCTGATTTGGCTACTTGCTTTTCTTTATGGACAAGAATGGAATAAGCTCATCGGTGTAGCATGAATACTTGAAAACATAATAGACACATATATCACAAAATCTCTTCAAATCCATATCAGAAGCCAGCATGAGTGTCATCCTTTGGCTGATGAAGATTTTTCTCTACATGGCTCATTGACTTTTGTCTCAAATCGAGCAATATGGCATACCTAAGATTTGCAAGGGCAAATTAATCAGTTATTATATTGCTGCTCAAACATAGAGGGCACTAGGTGTTACTAGAAGAAGAAGATATGTTCTCCCCTCTCATTAGTGCACACTGAAGTAAAAAAAATTAAAATGGAGAATTTCTAAACACCAGAGCACAAGTAATGTATCTCAGCATTCTTATTGCATCTTTTCTTATTTCCAAATATTTGACATACTTCTGATTTGAAAAGTTTAAAAATGAGTTTAGACAAAGGACACCACTGAAAATGATGGAATTTATATGAATTGTAAATGAAGATTTGCAATACTCATACTTTGAATGAAAATGGAGCTTTAAACAAAAGGAGAAATAATCAACATTAGGTCCCACCAAGATTAGAACTTGGATTACAAGTCCAGAGTGCTAATCATTACACCATGGAACCCTCAACTGAGCCAAGACTTCTACTGAACTGAGCTCATCTTTTAAATGCAAAGAAAAGAAATTCAATACTTTATATATATGATTTCAAGTTTCTAATAAGCTCAGGGATGCAATAGGTGTTATGTAGAATATTTGTCTAAAACCAATGATAATATATAAAAAGTAACCTATTTTTAAGGAGAAGATAAATACTAGAAACCGAAATACCTAGGACCAATTTCAGTTGGAGCATCACCCCTTATGTTATCCTAGCATTGAATTGACAGTTTTTCTGTATTGTCATATTTGCATATCAGCCGCTTACAATTGTTTCAAGCTTTATAACAGAGGACTGCCTTTTTTTATAGACCAAGGATGAAAGTCTCTTGTGAGTTAAGTCTGATTATGACATCACAATTTGTAAATTAAGCTATAGTATGATTACAAAGTGTAGACTGAACAAAACGTGCTTTCCTATGGATTGAAGTTTGTATTTTCTTAAGCTTTGCATTCCAAAATGTGCTAGCATTCTCTATTTCCAAAGGGCATGTTAAGCTACTTCCCCATTATATATTTTTTGTGTTAAAAGTTATTTATACACAACTTGGTAAAACATACTAAATTTAACACATAATGAATTACATCCTGGGTTTATCTTTATCAACAATCTGTAAATGGATAAGAAAGATTGTGCATTAGATTTATCAGATTGATTTTGCTTAGAATTGCATTTACTCCTTATCTAAATTGTCTATGTTTATACTATTATTAGATGCATTAATCTTTATTGTTGTCCCATCTAATCATTTTTTTATTTTGCAATGTGGAAAGAAACTGGTGCATTTTTATGATACCCATGCTTCAAGTGACTATGGCTTAAGCTGTTTCTTGAAATGCTATGCAAACAAAATATGTTCTGTGCTTTGAGGTACATTTGCCAGTTTTGTGTTTGCTTCTAGTAACATCTGTGGCCAGTTAGCTCAGTTGGTTAGAGGGTGGCGCTCGTAATGACAAGTTCATGGGTTCAATCCCTGTTTTGGCTACTTTCTTTTCTTGATGGACAAGAATGGAATAAGCTCATTGGTGTAGCATGAATACTTGAAAACATAATGGACACATATATCACAAAATCTCTTCAAATCCATATCAGAAGCCAGCATGAGTGTCATCCTTTGGCTGATGAAGATTTTTCTCTACATGGCTCATTGACTTTTGTCTCAAATCGAGCAATATGGCATACCTAAGATTTGCAAGGGCAAATTAATCAGTTATTATATTGCTGCTCAAACATAGAGGGCACTAGGTGTTACTAGAAGAAGAAGATACGTTCTCCCCTCTCATTAGTGCACACTGAAGTAAAAAAAATTAAAATGGAGAATTTCTAAACACCAGAGCACAAGTAATGGATCTCTGCATTCTTATTTCCAAATATTTGACATACTTCTGATTTGAAAAGTTAAAAAATTAGTTTAGACAAAGGACACCACTGAAAATGATGGAATTTATATGAATTTTAAATGAAGATTTGCAATACTCATACTTTGAATGAAAATGGAGCTTTAAAAAAAAGGAGAAATAATCAACATTAGGTCCCACCGAGATTTGAACTCGGATTACTGAATTCAAAGTCCAGAGTGCTAACCATTACACTATGGAACCCTCAACTGAGCAAAGACTTCTACTGAACTGAGCTCATCTTTTAAATGCAAAGAAAAGAAATTCAATACTTTATATATATGATTTCAGGTTTCTAATAAGCTCAGGGATGCAATAGGTGTATGTAGAATATTTGTCTAAAACCAATGATAATATATAAAAAGTAACCTATTTTTAAGGAGAAGATAAATACTAGAAACCCAAATGCCTAGGACCAATTTCAGTTGGAGCATCACCCCTTATGTTATCCTAGCATTGAATTTACAGTTTTTATGTATTGTCATATTTGCATATCAGCCACTTACAATTGTTTCAAGCTTTATAACAGAGGACTGCCTTTTTTTATAGACCAAGGATGAAAGTCTCTTGTGAGTTAAGTCTGATTATGACATCACAATTTGTAAATTAAGCTATAGTATGATTACAGAGTGTAGACTGTACAAAAAGTGCTTTCCTATGGATTGAAGTTTGTATTTTCTTAAGATTTGCATTCCAAAATGTGCTAGCATTCTCTATTTCCAAAGGGCACATTAAGCTACTTCCCCATTATATATTTTTTGTGTTAAAAGTTATTTATACACAACTTGGTAAAGCATACTAAATTTAACACATAATGAATTACATCCTGGGATTATCTTTATCAACAATCTGTAAATGTATAAGAAAGATTGTGCATTAGATTTATCAGATTGATTTTGCTTAGAATTGCATTTACTCTTTGTCTAAATTGTCTATTTTTATACTATTATTAGATGCATTAATCTTTGTTGTTGTCCTATCTAATCATTTTTTTATTTTGCAATGTGGAAAGAAACTGGTGCATTTTTATGATACCCATGCTTCAAGTGACTCTATGGCTTAAGCTGTTCCTTGAAAAATTAAATGCTATGCAAACAAAATATGTTCTGTGCTTTGAGGTACATTTGCCAGTCTTGTGTTTGCTTCTAGTAACATCTGTGGCCAGTTAGCTCAGTTGGTTAAAGCGTGGCGCTCGTAATGCCAAGGTCATGGGTTCGAACCCTGATTTGGCTACTTGCTTTTCTTTATGGACAAGAATGGAATAAGCTCATCGGTGTAGCATGAATACTTGAAAACATAATAGACACATATATCACAAAATCTCTTCAAATCCATATCAGAAGCCAGCATGAGTGTCATCCTTTGGCTGATGAAGATTTTTCTCTACATGGCTCATTGACTTTTGTCTCAAATCGAGCAATATGGCATACCTAAGATTTGCAAGGGCAAATTAATCAGTTATTATATTGCTGCTCAAACATAGAGGGCACTAGGTGTTACTAGAAGAAGAAGATATGTTCTCCCCTCTCATTAGTGCACACTGAAGTAAAAAAAATTAAAATGGAGAATTTCTAAACACCAGAGCACAAGTAATGGATCTCAGCATTCTTATTGCATCTTTTCTTATTTCCAAATATTTGACATACTTCTGATTTGAAAAGTTTAAAAATGAGTTTAGACAAAGGACACCACTGAAAATGATGGAATTTATATGAATTGTAAATGAAGATTTGCAATACTCATACTTTGAATGAAAATGGAGCTTTAAACAAAAGGAGAAATAATCAACATTAGGTCCCACCAAGATTAGAACTTGGATTACTGGATTCAAAGTCCAGAGTGCTAATCATTACACCATGGAACCTTCAACTGAGCCAAGACTTCTACTGAACTGAGCTCATCTTTTAAATGCAAAGAAAAGAAATTCAATACTTTATATATATGATTTCAAGTTTCTAATAAGCTCAGGGATGCAATAGGTGTTATGTAGAATATTTGTCTAAAACCAATGATAATATATAAAAAGTAACCTATTTTTAAGGAGAAGATAAATACTAGAAACCCAAATGCCTAGGACCAATTTCAGTTGGAGCATCACCCCTTATGTTATCCTAGCATTGAATTGACAGTTTTTCTGTATTGTCATATTTGCATATCAGCCACTTACAATTGTTTCAAGCTTTATAACAGAGGACTGCCTTTTTTATAGACCAAGGATGAAAGTCTCTTGTGAGTTAAGTCTGATTATGACATCACAATTTGTAAATTAAGCTAAAGTATGATTACAGAGTGTAGACTGAACAAAAAGTGCTTTCCTATGGATTGAAGTTTGTATTTTCTTAAGCTTTGCATTCCAAAATGTGCTAGCATTCTCTATTTCCAAAGGGCACATTAAGCTACTTCCCCATTATATATTTTTTGTGTTAAAAGTTATTTATACACAACTTGGTAAAACATACTAAATTTAACACATAATGAATTACATCCTGGGATTATCTTTATCAACAATCTGTAAATGGATAAGAAAGATTGTGCATTAGATTTATCAGATTGATTTTGCTTAGTATTGCATTTACTCCTTGTCTAAATTGTCTATTTTTATACTATTATTAGATGCATTAATCTTTGTTGTTGTCCTATCTAATAATTTTTTTATTTTGCAATGTGGAAAGAAACTGGTGCATTTTTATGATACCCATGCTTCAAGTGACTCTATGGCTTAAGCTGTTCCTTGAAAAATTAAATGCTATGCAAACAAAATATGTTCTGTGCTTTGAGGTACATTTGCCAGTTTTGTGTTTGCTTCTAGTAACATCTGTGGCCAGTTAGCTCAGTTGGTTAAAGCGTGGCGCTCGTATTGCCAAGGTCATGGGTTCGAACCCTGTTTTGGCTACTTGCTTTTCTTTATGGACAAGAATGGAATAAGCTCATCGGTGTAGCATGAATACTTGAAAACATAATAGACACATATATCACAAAATCTCCTCAAATCCATATCAGAAGCCAGCATGAGTGTCATCCTTTGGCTGATGAAGATTTTTCTCTACATGGCTCATTGACTTTTGTCTCAAATCGAGCAATATGGCATACCTAAGATTTGCAAGGGCAAATTAATCAGTTATTATATTGCTGCTCAAACATAGAGGGCACTAGGTGTTACTAGAAGAAGAAGATATGTTCTCCCCTCTCATTAGTGCACACTGAAGTAAAAAAAATTAAAATGGAGAATTTCTAAACACCAGAGCACAAGTAATGGATCTCAGCATTCTTATTGCATCTTTTCTTATTTCCAAATATTTGACATACTTCTGATTTGAAAAGTTTAAAAATGAGTTTAGACAAAGGACACCACTGAAAATGATGGAATTTATATGAATTGTAAATGAAGATTTGCAATACTCATACTTTGAATGAAAATGGAGCTTTAAACAAAAGGAGAAATAATCAACATTAGGTCCCACCAAGATTAGAACTTGGATTACTGGATTCAAAGTCCAGAGTGCTAATCATTACACCATGGAACCCTCAACTGAGCCAAGACTTCTACTGAACTGAGCTCATCTTTTAAATGCAAAGAAAAGAAATTCAATACTTTATATATATGATTTCAAGTTTCTAATAAGCTCAGGGATGCAATAGGTGTTATGTAGAATATTTGTCTAAAACCAATGATAATATATAAAAAGTAACCTATTTTTAAGGAGAAGATAAATACTAGAAACCCAAATGCCTAGGACCAATTTCAGTTGGAGCATCACCCCTTATGTTATCCTAGCATTGAATTGACAGTTTTTCTGTATTGTCATATTTGCATATCAGCCACTTACAATTGTTTCAAGCTTTATAACAGAGGACTGCCTTTTTTATAGACCAAGGATGAAAGTCTCTTGTGAGTTAAGTCTGATTATGACATCACAATTTGTAAATTAAGCTAAAGTATGATTACAGAGTGTAGACTGAACAAAAAGTGCTTTCCTATGGATTGAAGTTTGTATTTTCTTAAGCTTTGCATTCCAAAATGTGCTAGCATTCTCTATTTCCAAAGGGCACATTAAGCTACTTCCCCATTATATATTTTTTGTGTTAAAAGTTATTTATACACAACTTGGTAAAACATACTAAATTTAACACATAATGAATTACATCCTGGGATTATCTTTATCAACAATCTGTAAATGGATAAGAAAGATTGTGCATTAGATTTATCAGATTGATTTTGCTTAGTATTGCATTTACTCCTTGTCTAAATTGTCTATTTTTATACTATTATTAGATGCATTAATCTTTGTTGTTGTCCTATCTAATAATTTTTTTATTTTGCAATGTGGAAAGAAACTGGTGCATTTTTATGATACCCATGCTTCAAGTGACTCTATGGCTTAAGCTGTTCCTTGAAAAATTAAATGCTATGCAAACAAAATATGTTCTGTGCTTTGAGGTACATTTGCCAGTTTTGTGTTTGCTTCTAGTAACATCTGTGGCCAGTTAGCTCAGTTGGTTAAAGCGTGGCGCTCGTATTGCCAAGGTCATGGGTTCGAACCCTGTTTTGGCTACTTGCTTTTCTTTATGGACAAGAATGGAATAAGCTCATCGGTGTAGCATGAATACTTGAAAACATAATAGACACATATATCACAAAATCTCCTCAAATCCATATCAGAAGCCAGCATGAGTGTCATCCTTTGGCTGATGAAGATTTTTCTCTACATGGCTCATTGACTTTTGTCTCAAATCGAGCAATATGGCATACCTAAGATTTGCAAGGGCAAATTAATCAGTTATTATATTGCTGCTCAAACATAGAGGGCACTAGGTGTTACTAGAAGAAGAAGATATGTTCTCCCCTCTCATTAGTGCACACTGAAGTAAAAAAAATTAAAATGGAGAATTTCTAAACACCAGAGCACAAGTAATGGATCTCAGCATTCTTATTGCATCTTTTCTTATTTCCAAATATTTGACATACTTCTGATTTGAAAAGTTTAAAAATGAGTTTAGACAAAGGACACCACTGAAAATGATGGAATTTATATGAATTGTAAATGAAGATTTGCAATACTCATACTTTGAATGAAAATGGAGCTTTAAACAAAAGGAGAAATAATCAACATTAGGTCCCACCAAGATTAGAACTTGGATTACTGGATTCAAAGTCCAGAGTGCTAATCATTACACCATGGAACCCTCAACTGAGCCAAGACTTCTACTGAACTGAGCTCATCTTTTAAATGCAAAGAAAAGAAATTCAATACTTTATATATATGATTTCAAGTTTCTAATAAGCTCAGGGATGCAATAGGTGTTATGTAGAATATTTGTCTAAAACCAATGATAATATATAAAAAGTAACCTATTTTTAAGGAGAAGATAAATACTAGAAACCCAAATGCCTAGGACCAATTTCAGTTGGAGCATCACCCCTTATGTTATCCTAGCATTGAATTGACAGTTTTTCTGTATTGTCATATTTGCATATCAGCCACTTACAATTGTTTCAAGCTTTATAACAGAGGACTGCCTTTTTTATAGACCAAGGATGAAAGTCTCTTGTGAGTTAAGTCTGATTATGACATCACAATTTGTAAATTAAGCTAAAGTATGATTACAGAGTGTAGACTGAACAAAAAGTGCTTTCCTATGGATTGAAGTTTGTATTTTTTTAAGCTTTGCATTCCAAAATGTGCTAGCATTCTCTATTTCCAAAGGGCACATTAAGCTACTTCCCCATTATATATTTTTTGTGTTAAAAGTTATTTATACACAACTTGGTAAAACATACTAAATTTAACACATAATGAATTACATCCTGGGATTATCTTTATCAACAATCTGTAAATGGATAAGAAAGATTGTGCATTAGATTTATCAGACTGATTTTGCTTAGAATTGCATTTACTCCTTGTCTAAATTGTCTATTTTTATACTACTATTAGATGCATTAATCTTTGTTGTTGTCCTATCTAATCATTTTTTTTATTTTGCAATGTGGAAAGAAACTGGTGCATTTTTATGATACCCATGCTTCAAGTGACTCTATGGCTTAAGCTGTTCCTTGAAAAATTAAATGCTATGCAAACAAAATATGTTCTGTGCTCTGAGGTACATTTGCCAGTTTTGTGTTTGCTTCTAGTAACATCTGTGGCCAGTTAGCTCAGTTGGTTAAAGCGTGGCGCTCGTAATGCCAAGGTCATGGGTTCGAACCCTGTTTTGGCTACTTGCTTTTCTTTATGGACAAGAATGGAATAAGCTCATCGGTGTAGCATGAATACTTGAAAACATAATAGACACATATATCACAAAATCTCTTCAAATCCATATCAGAAGCCAGCATGAGTGTCATCCTTTGGCTGATGAAGATTTTTCTCTACATGGCTCATTGACTTTTGTCTCAAATCGAGCAATATGGCATACCTAAGATTTGCAAGGGCAAATTAATCAGTTATTATCAAAACCACAAATTTGAAATCTGTATTTACACCAACAGCGCTTTTTATGAAACCAATTATATTGTAAGTATCACCATTACATCCCTTATTGGCAGTTTCCTGTAGTGGATCCTTCAGTGGATATTGACTGATGTAGTTTCTCCAGGATATAGCAACATGTGGGGAGATATAAGAACAAGAAACCAATGTGTAGTATGTTCCTTCTCTATGTCAATTAAATCTTTTACACAAAGACTAGTAGTGGTTCTGTGCGTACCCCACTCACACTATAATCAGATATATCAAATATATCTGATTATAGTGTGAGTGGGGTACGCACAGAACCACTACTAGTCTTTGTGTAAAAGATTTAATTGACATAGAGAAGGAACATACTACACATTGGTTTCTTGTTCTTATATCTCCCCACATGTTGCTATATCCTGGAGAAACTACATCAGTCAATATCCACTGAAGGATCCACTACAGGAAACTGCCAATAAGGGATGTAATGGTGATACTTACAATATAATTGGTTTCATAAAAAGCGCTGTTGGTGTAAATACAGATTTCAAATTTGTGGTTTTGAGAGTTGTGTTTGAGGTGTGGTGACACCTCTTGATATCTGTTATACCGGTAGCTGCTTGGCGCCTGTCCTGGGACACCCCCAAAAAAAATTATTGTTCTATTATCCTTTTTTTCACCAAGGGTGTGGACTAGAACGGCTGCCAATTAAAAATACATCTTGTTCAATATCATCATGTTTTCATGTCGAGAACAAAGAAATACAATGTTTGAAAAAACTTTCGGTGAAAACATGATTGAGACGGAATTACTAGATGATGATTTATATGGAGTAATGAATAAGTTAGAAAGTATTCTAATGAAAGAATGTAAATTATGGTGGGAAGTTGCCACGTTGGAACGATATTTAGCACACGAAATCATCCCACGTGGTTTAAAAATTCTAAAAACTTCCACATTTGAGACTGCTAGAGAGGATTTTAAAAAAGAGTGGGAGAGCACCATTGATGCATGCTCTTTTTCACTAATAAAACTCATTATCTCAGAAAGAAAGAGAGAACTCAGTAAACTCGATGATGAGATTGCAGTCTACAAGTCCTTAACATCACCGTATATAAGTTCTGAAGAATATAAGTCCCTAGACAAAGAAATAGAGCTAAAATTAAAGAGGGCCCAAAGACAATTAATGGAAAGAAAGTTAAAAAAATTCAATAGGGACAAGCTAGAAAAGGATGACACATCAGAAAAGGAATTATCATTGAAGGTTACTCATGGTAATAAACCCCGTGGATTTAGAAAGAATCCTTATATACATAATAGGGACCTATCAAAAAATCCCTCTTATAATCATGGGAACAATAGGGAAAAAGCTATCTACCATTCTGAACGGGGAGTACCTGGCACCACCCATCAAAGGTCAAGGTTCAGACCTGAGAGTGGACGTGATACCAGATACTGCCATCAGAGAGATCAGACTCCAGAATGGAGAAACAGAAAATTTATAGATAAAAGAAATTTGAGGTTCCAAAGGGAACCAACTAAATGGGAATCTGATTTGAGAGAACCTACACCCCAATACAGGTCCCCAATACGTAAGAAGAATTATCCTTCTAGACGTCCATCAGATAGAGAGGGGGCTATCACCTCCAACCGCTACTCCCCTCTGGAAAGTGTGAGCGATTCACCTTGTTTTTTAGACGAGGGGAAGCGGCTAATAAGGTACAGATAACCATATTAAGATCAAGGAGGGGCAAAAGAGGAGGACAAAATAAACAGAGAAAACGTAAACCCAAAAAAGGTAAAAAAAGTAAAAAAAGTAAAAAGAAACAGGGCATAATACATCCGCCCATTGGTGAAACCGCCAGTGTAATATCCTCCGTGACACCCAGTAATCAAACAGACACCATTGACAATAACTTAAAAAAGGTGAAAATATTCAATTTAAGTACACATATTCTTTCTAAGAATGAAACTTCTGTCCTACAAAAGGGCCTAAAATATGCACCCAGCAACTTCATAAACTCGTTTGATCTTTACATAGACATCCAAAAGTATGTCAGAAAATTAACGGTAAAAAAGTTTTTCGCTAATCAAACCCCCCAAAATGACCCCAACCCGGTTGCTCTCACTCCTTATAAGCCAAAATCAATCTTTTTCCCCAGACACGTACAGGGACCTTTTTTAGAATCCTTTGCAAAATTAGTTATGGAGGATATAAAGAAATTACAAGAAAAGCCAAAAAAAGCATTTAATCTAACAGCAAAAGAAAGGCAAGCTTTAAAAGAGCTAAAGGAGGCAGAAACCTTTATCATTAAACCGGCAGACAAAGGGGGGGGGATTGTCCTGATGGACACTGAGAAATATGAAGGTGAGGTCTTTAGGCAATTAAATGACACTACCGTTTACAAAAAACTAAGAAATAATCCCAGCGATACAATTTATTCCAAACTTAAAAATTTGGTAGAAAAATATGAAAAGAAGGGAACATTAAGCAAACAAGAAGTGAAGTTTATAATGATAGAGAATCCTATTGTGCCGGTAATGTACATTCTACCGAAAGTACATAAGAGCCTTATAGACCCTCCAGGACGCCCAATTATATCAGGAGTGGATTCTGTTACAGCAAATTTGTCACAAGTAATTGACTATATTCTTCAACCCTTAGTTTTACTAAATAAATCACACCTCAAAGACACCAAGGATTTTCTGTTGGCCTTAGAAACCATCAAATGGGAGGAGGGTAATTATTTGGTCACTGCAGATGTAACCTCCCTCTACACCATTATAGACCACAGACAAGGTGTAGAGGCAGTTAAAGGGTTTTTGGACCTATCAGACCTCTCAGAAGATGTAAGGGAATTTACTGTGGAAGGTATATCTTTAATCTTAGAGAATAACTTTTTCCTGTTCAAAGACCAGTTCTATCTTCAAAGAACTGGAACAGCGATGGGCACCAGGTTCGCCCCGAGTTACGCCAATCTCTTTATGGGACAATGGGAGACCGATGCCATCTGGTCCGGGGGCGTGCTCGGGTCGAGCCTGGTGACCTATCTCCGCTATATAGACGATATTTTTTTCGTCTGGCGGGGCGATGCGAATTCATTGGATGTTTTTTGTAGAGATTTAAATATTAATGATAAAAATATCAAGTTGTCTTTTAATATCAGTCAGGAGTCAGTGGACTTTCTGGACATAACAGTCTATATAAATGAAGGTAAAATAAACACTAAAACATTTACTAAGCCCACAGACTCTGGGACATATATACCAATGGACAGCTGCCATCACCAAAGTTGGTTAAATTCCATCCCTGTGGGCCAATTAAAAAGGATTAAAAGGAACTGTAGTGACAATACCATCTTTAATGAACAAGCCTCTGCTCTATCTAAAAAATTCGAAAATTGTGGTTATAAGAGTATAAATGTGACGAAAGCAATGGAAGATGTCAATGTATTAGAACGAAAAGCGCTGTTAAACAAAAATAATCCGAAAAGACAGAATGATAAAAAATTCGAATGGGCATTTATAACAGACTACACTGTGCAATATAAATCCATCGAAAAGATTCTCTATAAACATTGGAATCTTGTAAAAAATGACCCAGTCATTGGTCCTTTAGTTCCATGCAAACCAGTACATATTTATCGCAGGGCTCCCAATCTAAAGTCAAAATTGGTGTCAAGCACCTGCAACACTAAAATATCCACATATGGAATTACCTCAAAAGGTTTTTTCAGATGTGGGAGCTGCATGGGCTGTAGGAACATCAAAAGCAACGGGTGTAATAAAATAGAGAAAATGTCTATCAATGGAAAAGCCATTGAGATAAGGGACTTTATTACTTGCGACACAAAGAATATAGTATATGCTATTACATGCAAGTGTAATCTCACTTACATAGGGCGCACATCAAGACCGTTTAAAATCAGGCTGGGAGAACATATTAGAAATATTAAAAAAGGAATGGACTCCCATTCACTCTCTGCCCATTTTAAATTAGTACATGAGTGTCGCACCTCAGATATAAGTGCGTTCTGTGGTCTAAGGCATATAAAAAGCTCTCAGCGTAATAATAACACAGCAACAAGCCTGGCCAAAATGGAAATGAACTGCATTTTTAATTATAATACATTACACCCTACAGGCTTAAATAACGACTTTGAGCTTAAATGGTTTATGTGATTGGTCCGGTTCTGCGCTGTAAATTTGGTACAATAATATATATAAGAACTTTCCTATATAATTGCCCTTTTTCAATATCTTTCTCCATATATATCACATTGTTCACATATTGTTGTTTTTTTACTAAATCACTCATTTGAGTTTGTGTATTGTATTTATTCATAGCACAACCAAAACGGTGAAGTCCTGGACTTTGTCTTTCATTACAAACCTTAGAAACTACATTTCCCATGAACCCCGTCGGCGGAAGTGCGATACTTCCGGATATGACAGTTTCCGCCTAGAAGGAGAAAGCACAAAAGGACTACGCCTCCCAGAAACCTCAGGAGCGGAAATAATCAACAGAAAGTCCGTCCAATATATAGGACTTAATGAACCACAATTCCCATGATACTCAGCGATGCCGCACTTCCGGTCCGGCGTGAACGAAAGAAATGCTTTACCAATGTGAAATCCTTCATATTTTTAAAAACATTAACCCATTGAGGTTGTTTATAAATGATGTGTATTTTGTAATCCTCTGCAGAAACGGCAAGGAGGATCTATATACATAGAAAATAAAGATAAAAATAATAATTAATTATGACATCATTTCCTGCTATTTTTTGATTGGACAGCTGCCCTTTAAATATCGAGTCACAACCACACTCCACCATGTCTCGATAAAGGCCCAGGCTAGGGCCGAAACGCGTTGACAAGCAGGAGTGTGAGTAGTGACAATTCTTTCCGGATTTTTATTTCATTGGATTTTTTATTCTTGATTTTATATTTAAAAGGGCTATCCCACTTTTCTGGGGAACCCCTTTAGTTTTTTCCTTGCCGGTTCTGCCTAGGAACTGTTCTATTTTTGTATATTGTGTGTCTTTATGGTTTTAAGACAATCCGTCTGTATTCGTGACTGCCAATAAATTTCTGTACCCCCCTATATAAAATCTGAGGAGATTGAGTTCCTTTATTTGGGGAGGCAAGAACGTCACCACTAAGAATTTTGGACAGGGGAGCTGAACTTTAAAGATACCTTGATGGGAGTACGAAGACTTTAAGAACTGTGAGTTTTGGGTACGCATAAGTGGATCCCTAGATCTCTCCTGTCACCTTAAAGATACCTTGATGTGTGTATTATCGCCCCTATGAGTGTGAGTTTTTCGGTACGCTCCACCTAGACATTCTCAAGTCTATAAAAGATACCTTGATGTGTTTACCACCCTTCTCGCGAGTGTGAGTTTTGGGGTACGCTCCATCAGTATACCATTGATTACATCCATTGCACCAGGCGCAGTTCAAGTGAATCAGGCCTTGGTACTGGAAAAGAAACCTTGATGAGCTTAAATATATCTGATTATAGTGTGAGTGGGGTACGCACAGAACCACTACTAGTCTTTGTGTAAAAGATTTAATTGACATAGAGAAGGAACATACTACACATTGGTTTCTTGTTCTTATATCTCCCCACATGTTGCTATATCCTGGAGAAACTACATCAGTCAATATCCACTGAAGGATCCACTACAGGAAACTGCCAATAAGGGATGTAATGGTGATACTTACAATATAATTGGTTTCATAAAAAGCGCTGTTGGTGTAAATACAGATTTCAAATTTGTGGTTTTGAGAGTTGTGTTTGAGGTGTGGTGACACCTCTTGATATCTGTTATACCGGTAGCTGCTTGGCGCCTGTCCTGGGACACCCCCAAAAAAAATTATTGTTCTATAATCAGTTATTATATTGCTGCTCAAACATAGAGGGCACTAGGTGTTACTAGAAGAAGAAGATATGTTCTCCCCTCTCATTAGTGCACACTGAAGTAAAAAAAATTAAAATGGAGAATTTCTAAACACCAGAGCACAAGTAATGGATCTCAGCATTCTTATTGCATCTTTTCTTATTTCCAAATATTTGACATACTTCTGATTTGAAAAGTTTAAAAATGAGTTTAGACAAAGGACACCACTGAAAATGATGGAATTTATATGAATTGTAAATGAAGATTTGCAATACTCATACTTTGAATGAAAATGGAGCTTTAAACAAAAGGAGAAATAATCAACATTAGGTCCCACCAAGATTAGAACTTGGATTACTGGATTCAAAGTCCAGAGTGCTAATCATTACACCATGGAACCCTCAACTGAGCCAAGACGTCTACTGAACTGAGCTCATCTTTTAAATGCAAAGAAAAGAAATTCAATACTTTATATATATGATTTCAAGTTTCTAATAAGCTCAGGGATGCAATAGGTGTTATGTAGAATATTTGTCTAAAACCAATGATAATATATAAAAAGTAACCTATTTTTAAGGAGAAGATAAATACTAGAAACCCAAATGCCTAGGACCAATTTCAGTTGGAGCATCACCCCTTATGTTATCCTAGCATTGAATTGACAGTTTTTCTGTATTGTCATATTTGCATATCAGCCACTTACAATTGTTTCAAGCTTTATAACAGAGGACTGCCTTTTTTATAGACCAAGGATGAAAGTCTCTTGTGAGTTAAGTCTGATTATGACATCACAATTTGTAAATTAAGCTATAGTATGATTACAGAGTGTAGACTGAACAAAAAGTGCTTTCCTATGGATTGAAGTTTGTATTTTCTTAAGCTTTGCATTCCAAAATGTGCTAGCATTCTCTATTTCCAAAGGGCACATTAAGCTAATTCCGCATTATATAATTTTTGTGTTAAAAGTTATTTATACACAACTTGGTAAAACATACTAAATTTAACACATAATGAATTACATCCTGGGATTATCTTTATCAACAATCTGTAAATGGATAAGAAAGATTGTGCATTAGATTTATCAGATTGATTTTGCTTAGAATTGCATTTACTCCTTGTCTAAATTGTCTATTTTTATACTATTATTAGATGCATTAATCTTTGTTGTTGTCCTATCTAATAATTTTTTTATTTTGCAATGTGGAAAGAAACTGGTGCATTTTTATGATACCCATGCTTCAAGTGACTCTATGGCTTAAGCTGTTCCTTGAAAAATGAAATGCTATGCAAACAAAATATGTTCTGTGCTTTGAGGTACATTTGCCAGTTTTGTGTTTGCTTCTAGTAACATCTGTGGCCAGTTAGCTCAGTTGGTTAAAGCGTGGCGCTCGTATTGCCAAGGTCATGGGTTCGAACCCTGTTTTGGCTACTTGCTTTTCTTTATGGACAAGAATGGAATAAGCTCATCGGTGTAGCATGAATACTTGGAAACATAATAGACACATATATCACAAAATCTCTTCAAATCCATATCAGAAGCCAGCATGAGTGTCATCCTTTGGCTGATGAAGATTTTTCTCTACATGGCTCATTGACTTTTGTCTCAAATCGAGCAATATGGCATACCTAAGATTTGCAATGGCAAATTAATCAGTTATTATATTGCTGCTCAAACATAGAGGGCACTAGGTGTTACTAGAAGAAGAAGATATGTTCTCCCCTCTCATTAGTGCACACTGAAGTAAAAAAAATTAAAATGGAGAATTTCTAAACACCAGAGCACAAGTAATGGATCTCAGCATTCTTATTGCATCTTTTCTTATTTCCAAATATTTGACATACTTCTGATTTGAAAAGTTTAAAAATGAGTTTAGACAAAGGACACCCTGAAAATGATGGAATTTATATGAATTGTAAATGAAGATTTGCAATACTCATACTTTGAATGAAAATGGAGCTTTAAACAAAAAGAGAAATAATCAACATTAGGTCCCACCAAGATTAGAACTTGGATTACTGGATTCAAAGTCCAGAGTGCTAATCATTACACCATGGAACCCTCAACTGAGCCAAGACTTCTACTGAACTGAGCTCATCTTTTAAATGCAAAGAAAAGAAATTCAATACTTTATATATATGATTTCAAGTTTCTAATAAGCTCAGGGATGCAATAGGTGTTATGTAGAATATTTGTCTAAAACCAATGATAATATATAAAAAGTAACCTATTTTTAAGGAGAAGATAAATACTAGAAACCCAAATGCCTAGGACCAATTTCAGTTGGAGCATCACCCCTTATGTTATCCTAGCATTGAATTGACAGTTTTTCTGTATTGTCATATTTGCATATCAGCCACTTACAATTGTTTCAAGCTTTATAACAGAGGACTGCCTTTTTTATAGACCAAGGATGAAAGTCTCTTGTGAGTTAAGTCTGATTATGACATCACAATTTGTAAATTAAGCTAAAGTATGATTACAGAGTGTAGACTGAACAAAAAGTGCTTTCCTGTGGATTGAAGTTTGTATTTTTTTAAGCTTTGCATTCCAAAATGTGCTAGCATTCTCTATTTCCAAAGGGCACATTAAGCTACTTCCCCATTATATATTTTTTGTGTTAAAAGTTATTTATACACAACTTGGTAAAACATACTAAATTTAACACATAATGAATTACATCCTGGGATTATCTTTATCAACAATCTGTAAATGGATAAGAAAGATTGTGCATTAGATTTATCAGACTGATTTTGCTTAGAATTGCATTTACTCCTAGTCTAAATTGTCTATTTTTATACTACTATTAGATGCATTAATCTTTGTTGTTGTCCTATCTAATCATTTTTTTTTATTTTGCAATGTGGAAAGAAACTGGTGCATTTTTATGATACCCATGCTTCAAGTGACTCTATGGCTTAAGTTGTTCCTTGAAAAATTAAATGCTATGCAAACAAAATATGTTCTGTGCTTTGAGGTACATTTGCCAGTTTTGTGTTTGCTTCTAGTAACATCTGTGGCCAGTTAGCTCAGTTGGTTAAAGCGTGGCGCTCGTAATGCCAAGGTCATGGGTTCGAACCCTGTTTTGGCTACTTGCTTTTCTTTATGGACAAGAATGGAATAAGCTCATCGGTGTAGCATGAATACTTGAAAACATAATAGACACATATATCACAAAATCTCTTCAAATCCATATCAGAAGCCAGCATGAGTGTCATCCTTTGGCTGATGAAGATTTTTCTCTACATGGCTCATTGACTTTTGTCTCAAATCGAGCAATATGGCATACCTAAGATTTGCAAGGGCAAATGAATCAGTTATTATATTGCTGCTCAAACATAGAGGGCACTAGGTGTTACTAGAAGAAGAAGACATGTTCTCCCCTCTCATTAGTGCACACTGAAGTAAAAAAAATTAAAATGGAGAATTTCTAAACACCAGAGCACAATTAATGGATCTCAGCATTCTTATTTCATCTTTTCTTATTTCCAAATATTTGACATACTTCTGATTTGAAAAGTTTAAAAATGAGTTTAGACAAAGGACACCACTGAAAATGATGGAATTTATATGAATTGTAAATGAAGATTTGCAATACTCATACTTTGAATGAAAATGGAGCTTTAAACAAAAGGAGAAATAATCAACATTAGGTCCCACCAAGATTAGAACTTGGATTACTGGATTCAAAGTCCAGAGTGCTAATCATTACACCATGGAACCCTCAACTGAGCCAAGACTTCTACTGAACTGAGCTCATCTTTTAAATGCAAAGAAAAGAAATTCAATACTTTATATATATGATTTCAAGTTTCTAATAAGCTCAGGGATGCAGTAGGTGTTATGTAGAATATTTGTCTAAAACCAATGATAATATATAAAAAGTAACCTATTTTTAAGGAGAAGATAAATACTAGAAACCCAAATGCCTAGGACCAATTTCAGTTGGAGCATCACCCCTTATGTTATCCTAGCATTGAATTGACAGTTTTCTGTATTGTCATATTTGCATATCAGCCACTTACAATTGTTTCAAGCTTTATAACAGAGGACTGCCTTTTTTATAGACCAAGGATGAAAGTCTCTTGTGAGTTAAGTCTGATTATGACATCACAATTTGTAAATTAAGCTAAAGTATGATTACAGAGTGTAGACTGAACAAAAAGTGCTTTCCTATGGATTGAAGTTTGTATTTTCTTAAGCTTTGCATTCCAAAATGTGCTAGCATTCTCTATTTCCAAAGGGCACATTAAGCTACTTCCCCATTATATATTTTTTGTGTTAAAAGTTATTTATACACAACTTGGTAAAACATACTAAATTTAACACATAATAAATTACATCCTGGGATTATCTTTATCAACAATCTGTAAATGGATAAGAAAGATTGTGCATTAGATTTATCAGATTGATTTTGCTTAGAATTGCATTTACTCCTTGTCTAAATTGTCTATTTTTATACTATTATTAGATGCATTAATCTTTGTTGTTGTCCTATCTAATCATTTTTTTTATTTTGCAATGTGGAAAGAAACTGGTGCATTTTTATGATACCCATGCTTCAAGTGACTCTATGGCTTAAGCTGTTCCTTGAAAAATTAAATGCTATGCAAACAAAATATGTTCTGTGCTTTGAGGTACATTTGCCAGTTTTGTGTTTGCTTCCAGTAACATTTGTGGCCAGTTAGCTCAGTTGGTTAAAGCGTTGCGCTTGTAATGCCAGGGTCATGGGTTCAAACCCTGTTTTGGCTACTTGCTTTTCTTGATGGACAAGAATGGAATAAGCTCATCGGTGTAGCATGAATACTTGAAAACATAATAGACACATATATCACAAAATCTCTTCAAATCCATATCAGAAGACAGCATGAGTGTCATCCTTTGGCTGATGAAGATTTTTCTCTACATGGCTCATTGACTTTTGTCTCAAATCGAGCAATATGGCATACCTAAGATTTGCAAGGGCAAATTAATCAGTTATTATATTGCTGCTCAAACATAGAGGGCACTAGGTGTTACTAGAAGAAGAAGATATGTTCTCCCCTCTCATTAGTGCACACTGAAGTAAAAAAAATTAAAATGGAGAATTTCTAAACACCAGAGCACAAGTAATGGATCTCAGCATTCTTATTGCATCTTTTCTTATTTCCAAATATTTGACATACTTCTGATTTGAAAAGTTTAAAAATGAGTTTAGACAAAGGACACCACTGAAAATGATGGAATTTATATGAATTGTAAATGAAGATTTGCAATACTCATACTTTGAATGAAAATGGAGCTTTAAACAAAAGGAGAAATAATCAACATTAGGTCCCACCAAGATTAGAACTTGGATTACTGGATTCAAAGTCCAGAGTGCTAATCATTACACCATGGAACCCTCAACTGAGCCAAGACTTCTACTGAACTGAGCTCATCTTTTAAATGCAAAGAAAAGAAATTCAATACTTTATATATATGATTTCAAGTTTCTAATAAGCTCAGGGATGCAATAGGTGTTATGTAGAATATTTGTCTAAAACCAATGATAATATATAAAAAGTAACCTATTTTTAAGGAGAAGATAAATACTAGAAACCCAAATGCCTAGGACCAATTTCAGTTGGAGCATCACCCCTTATGTTATCCTAGCATTGAATTGACAGTTTTTCTGTATTGTCATATTTGCATATCAGCCACTTACAATTGTTTCAAGCTTTATAACAGAGGACTGACTTTTTTATAGACCAAGGATGAAAGTCTCTTGTGAGTTAAGTCTGATTATGACATCACAATTTGTAAATTAAGCTAAAGTATGATTACAGAGTGTAGACTGTACAAAAAGTGCTTTCCTATGGATTGAAGTTTGTATTTTCTTAAGCTTTGCATTCCAAAATGTGCTAGCATTCTCTATTTCCAAAGGGCACATTAAGCTACTTCCCCATTATATATTTTTTGTGTTAAAAGTTATTTATACACAACTTGGTAAAACATACTAAATTTAACACATAATGAATTACATCCTGGGATTATCTTTATCAACAATCTGTAAATGGATAAGAAAGATTGTGCATTAGATTTATCAGATTGATTTTGCTTAGAATTGCATTTACTCCTTGTCTAAATTGTCTATTTTTATACTATTATTAGATGCATTAATCTTTGTTGTTGTCCTATCTAATCATTTTTTTTATTTTGCAATGTGGAAAGAAACTGGTGCATTTTTATGATACCCATGCTTCAAGTGACTCTATGGCTTAAGCTGTTCCTTGAAAAATTAAATGCTATGCAAACAAAATATGTTCTGTGCTTTGAGGTACATTTGCCAGTTTTGTGTTTGCTTCTAGTAACATCTGTGGCCAGTTAGCTCAGTTGGTTAAAGCGTGGCGCTTGTAATGCCAAGGTCATGGGTTCGAACCCTGTTTTGGCTACTTGCTTTTCTTTATGGACAAGAATGGAATAAGCTCATCGGTGTAGCATGAATACTTGAAAACATAATAGACACATATATCACAAAATCTCTTCAAATCCATATCAGAAGCCAGCATGAGTGTCATCCTTTGGCTGATGAAGATTTTTCTCTACATGGCTCATTGACTTTTGTCTCAAATCGAGCAATATGGCATACCTAAGATTTGCAAGGGCAAATGAATCAGTTATTATATTGCTGCTCAAACATAGAGGGCACTAGGTGTTACTAGAAGAAGAAGACATGCTCTCCCCTCTCATTAGTGCACACTGAAGTAAAAAAAATTAAAATGGAGAATTTCTAAACACCAGAGCACAAGTAATGGATCTCAGCATTCTTATTTCATCTTTTCTTATTTCCAAATATTTGACATACTTCTGATTTGAAAAGTTTAAAAATGAGTTTAGACAAAGGACACCACTGAAAATGATGGAATTTATATGAATTGTAAATGAAGATTTGCAATACTCATACTTTGAATGAAAATGGAGCTTTAAACAAAAGGAGAAATAATCAACATTAGGTCCCACCAAGATTAGAACTTGGATTACTGGATTCAAAGTCCAGAGTGCTAATCATTACACCATGGAACCCTCAACTGAGCCAAGACTTCTACTGAACTGAGCTCATCTTTTAAATGCAAAGAAAAGAAATTCAATACTTTATATATATGATTTCAAGTTTCTAATAAGCTCAGGGATGCAGTAGGTGTTATGTAGAATATTTGTCTAAAACCAATGATAATATATAAAAAGTAACCTATTTTTAAGGAGAAGATAAATACTAGAAACCCAAATGCCTAGGACCAATTTCAGTTGGAGCATCACCCCTTATGTTATCCTAGCATTGAATTGACAGTTTTCTGTATTGTCATATTTGCATATCAGCCACTTACAATTGTTTCAAGCTTTATAACAGAGGACTGCCTTTTTTATAGACCAAGGATGAAAGTCTCTTGTGAGTTAAGTCTGATTATGACATCACAATTTGTAAATTAAGCTAAAGTATGATTACAGAGTGTAGACTGAACAAAAAGTGCTTTCCTATGGATTGAAGTTTGTATTTTCTTAAGCTTTGCATTCCAAAATGTGCTAGCATTCTCTATTTCCAAAGGGCACATTAAGCTACTTCCCCATTATATATTTTTTGTGTTAAAAGTTATTTATACACAACTTGGTAAAACATACTAAATTTAACACATAATAAATTACATCCTGGGATTATCTTTATCAACAATCTGTAAATGGATAAGAAAGATTGTGCATTAGATTTATCAGATTGATTTTGCTTAGAATTGCATTTACTCCTTGTCTAAATTGTCTATTTTTATACTATTATTAGATGCATTAATCTTTGTTGTTGTCCTATCTAATCATTTTTTTTATTTTGCAATGTGGAAAGAAACTGGTGCATTTTTATGATACCCATGCTTCAAGTGACTCTATGGCTTAAGCTGTTCCTTGAAAAATTAAATGCTATGCAAACAAAATATGTTCTGTGCTTTGAGGTACATTTGCCAGTTTTGTGTTTGCTTCCAGTAACATCTGTGGCCAGTTAGCTCAGTTGGTTAAAGCGTTGCGCTTGTAATGCCAGGGTCATGGGTTCAAACCCTGTTTTGGCTACTTGCTTTTCTTGATGGACAAGAATGGAATAAGCTCATCGGTGTAGCATGAATACTTGAAAACATAATAGACACATATATCACAAAATCTCTTCAAATCCATATCAGAAGCCAGCATGAGTGTCATCCTTTGGCTGATGAAGATTTTTCTCTACATGGCTCATTGACTTTTGTCTCAAATCGAGCAATATGGCATACCTAAGATTTGCAAGGGCAAATTAATCAGTTATTATATTGCTGCTCAAACATAGAGGGCACTAGGTGTTACTAGAAGAAGAAGATATGTTCTCCCCTCTCATTAGTGCACACTGAAGTAAAAAAAATTAAAATGGAGAATTTCTAAACACCAGAGCACAAGTAATGGATCTCAGCATTCTTATTTCATCTTTTCTTATTTCCAAATATTTGACATACTTCTGATTTGAAAAGTTTAAAAATGAGTTTAGACAAAGGACACCACTGAAAATGATGGAATTTATATGAATTGTAAATGAAGATTTGCAATACTCATACTTTGAATGAAAATGGAGCTTTAAACAAAAGGAGAAATAATCAACATTAGGTCCCACCAAGATTAGAACTTGGATTACTGGATTCAAAGTCCAGAGTGCTAATCATTACACCATGGAACCCTCAACTGAGCCAAGACTTCTACTGAACTGAGCTCATCTTTTAAATGCAAAGAAAAGAAATTCAATACTTTATATATATGATTTCAAGTTTCTAATAAGCTCAGGGATGCAATAGGTGTTATGTAGAATATTTGTCTAAAACCAATGATAATATATAAAAAGTAACCTATTTTTAAGGAGAAGATAAATACTAGAAACCCAAATGCCTAGGACCAATTTCAGTTGGAGCATCACCCCTTATGTTATCCTAGCATTGAATTGACAGTTTTTCTGTATTGTCATATTTGCATATCAGCCACTTACAATTGTTTCAAGCTTTATAACAGAGGACTGCCTTTTTTATAGACCAAGGATGAAAGTCTCTTGTGAGTTAAGTCTGATTATGACATCACAATTTGTAAATTAAGCTAAAGTATGATTACAGAGTGTAGACTGAACAAAAAGTGCTTTCCTATGGATTGAAGTTTGTATTTTCTTAAGCTTTGCATTCCAAAATGTGCTAGCATTCTCTATTTCCAAACGGCACATTAAGCTACTTCCCCATTATATATTTTTTGTGTTAAAAGTTATTTATACACAACTTGGTAAAACATACTAAATTTAACACATAATAAATTACATCCTGGGATTATCTTTATCAACAATCTGTAAATGGATAAGAAAGATTGTGCATTAGATTTATCAGATTGATTTTGCTTAGAATTGCATTTACTCCTTGTCTAAATTGTCTATTTTTATACTATTATTAGATGCATTAATCTTTGTTGTTGTCCTATCTAATCATTTTTTTTATTTTGCAATGTGGAAAGAAACTGGTGCATTTTTATGATACCCATGCTTCAAGTGACTCTATGGCTTAAGCTGTTCCTTGAAAAATTAAATGCTATGCAAACAAAATATGTTCTGTGCTTTGAGGTACATTTGCCAGTTTTGTGTTTGCTTCCAGTAACATCTGTGGCCAGTTAGCTCAGTTGGTTAAAGCGTTGCGCTTGTAATGCCAGGGTCATGGGTTCAAACCCTGTTTTGGCTACTTGCTTTTCTTGATGGACAAGAATGGAATAAGCTCATCGGTGTAGCATGAATACTTGAAAACATAATAGACACATATATCACAAAATCTCTTCAAATCCATATCAGAAGCCAGCATGAGTGTCATCCTTTGGCTGATGAAGATTTTTCTCTACATGGCTCATTGACTTTTGTCTCAAATCGAGCAATATGGCATACCTAAGATTTGCAAGGGCAAATTAATCAGTTATTATATTGCTGCTCAAACATAGAGGGCACTAGGTGTTACTAGAAGAAGAAGATACGTTCTCCCCTCTCATTAGTGCACACTGAAGTAAAAAAAATTAAAATGGAGAATTTCTAAACACCAGAGCACAAGTAATGGATCTCAGCATTCTTATTTCATCTTTTCTTATTTCCAAATATTTGACATACTTCTGATTTGAAAAGTTTAAAAATGAGTTTAGACAAAGGACACCACTGAAAATGATGGAATTTATATGAATTGTAAATGAAGATTTGCAATACTCATACTTTGAATGAAAATGGAGCTTTAAACAAAAGGAGAAATAATCAACATTAGGTCCCACCAAGATTAGAACTTGGATTACTGGATTCAAAGTCCAGAGTGCTAATCATTACACCATGGAACCCTCAACTGAGCCAAGACTTCTACTGAACTGAGCTCATCTTTTAAATGCAAAGAAAAGAAATTCAATACTTTATATATATGATTTCAAGTTTCTAATAAGCTCAGGGATGCAATAGGTGTTATGTAGAATATTTGTCTAAAACCAATGATAATATATAAAAAGTAACCTATTTTTAAGGAGAAGATAAATACTAGAAACCCAAATGCCTAGGACCAATTTCAGTTGGAGCATCACCCCTTATGTTATCCTAGCATTGAATTGACAGTTTTTCTGTATTGTCATATTTGCATATCAGCCACTTACAATTGTTTCAAGCTTTATAACAGAGGACTGCCTTTTTTATAGACCAAGGATGAAAGTCTCTTGTGAGTTAAGTCTGATTATGACATCACAATTTGTAAATTAAGCTAAAGTATGATTACAGAGTGTAGACTGAACAAAAAGTGCTTTCCTATGGATTGAAGTTTGTATTTTCTTAAGCTTTGCATTCCAAAATGTGCTAGCATTCTCTATTTCCAAACGGCACATTAAGCTACTTCCCCATTATATATTTTTTGTGTTAAAAGTTATTTATACACAACTTGGTAAAACATACTAAATTTAACACATAATGAATTACATCCTGGGATTATCTTTATCAACAATCTGTAAATGGATAAGAAAGATTGTGCATTAGATTTATCAGATTGATTTTGCTTAGAATTGCATTTACTCCTTGTCTAAATTGTCTATTTTTATACTATTATTAGATGCATTAATCTTTGTTGTTGTCCTATCTAATCATTTTTTTTTTTTTTTTTGCAATGTGGAAAGAAACTGGTGCATTTTTATGATACCCATGCTTCAAGTGACTCTATGGCTTAAGCTGTTCCTTGAAAAATTAAATGCTATGCAAACAAAATATGTTCTGTGCTTTGAGGTACATTTGCCAGTCTTGTGTTTGCTTCTAGTAACATCTGTGGCCAGTTAGCTCAGTTGGTTAGAGCGTGGAGCTCGTAATGCCAAGGTCATGGGTCCGATCCCTGTTTTGGCTACTTGCTTTTCTTGATGGACAAGAATGGAATAAGCTCATCGGTGTAGCATGAATACTTGAAAACATAATAGACACATATATCACAAAATCTCTTCAAATCCATATCAGAAGCCAGCATGAGTGTCATCCTTTGGCTGATGAAGATTTTTCTCTACATGGCTCATTGACTTTTGTCTCAAATCGAGCAATATGGCATACCTAAGATTTGCAAGGGCAAATTAATCAATTATATTGCTGCTCAAACATAGAGGGCACTAGGTGTTACTAGAAGAAGAAGATACGTTCTCCCCTCTCATTAGTGCACACTGAAGTAAAAAAATTAAAATGGAGAATTTCCAAACACCAGAGCACAAGTAATGGATCTCAGCATTCTTATTGCATCTTTTCTTATTTCCAAATATTTGACATACTTCTGATTTGAAAAGTTTAAAAATGAGTTTAGACAAAGGACACCACTGAAAATGATGGAATTTATATGAATTGTAAATGAAGATTTTCAATACTCATACTTTGAATGAAAATGGAGCTTTAAAAAAAAGGAGAAATAATCAACATTAGGTCCCACCGAGATTTGAACTCGGATTACTGGATTCAAAGTCCAGAGTGCTAACCATTACACCATGGAACCCTCAACTGAGCAAAGAATTCTACTGAACTGAACTCATCTTTTAAATGCAAAGAAAAGAAATTCAATACTTTATATATATGATTTCAAGTTTCTAATAAGCTTAGGGATGCAATAGGTGTTATGTAGAATATTTGTCTAAAACCAATGATAATATATAAAAAGTAACCTATTTTTAAGGAGAAGATAAATACTAGAAACCCAAATGCCTAGGACCAATTTCAGTTGGAGCATCACCCCTTATGTTATCCTAGCATTGAATTGACAGTTTTTCTGTATTGTCATATTTGCATATCAGCCACTTACAATTGTTTCAAGCTTTATAACAGAGGACTGCCTTTTTTTTATAGACCAAGGATGAAAGTCTCTTGTGAGTTAAGTCTGATTATGACATCACAATTTGTAAATTAAGCTATAGTATGATTACAGAGTGTAGACTGAACAAAAAGTGCTTTCCTATGGATTGAAGTTTGTATTTTCTTAAGCTTTGCATTCCAAAATGTGCTAGCATTCTCTATTTCCAAAGGGCACATTAAGCTAATTCCGCATTATATATTTTTTGTGTTAAAAGTTATTTATACACAACTTGGTAAAACATACTAAATTTAACACATAATGAATTACATCCTGGGATTATCTTTATCAACAATCTGTAAATGGATAAGAAAGATTGTGCATTAGATTTATCAGATTGATTTTGCTTAGAATTGCATTTACTCCTTGTCTAAATTGTGTATTTTTATACTATTATTAGATGCATTAATCTTTGTTGTTGTCCTATCTAATATTTTTTTTGTTTTGCAATGTGGAAAGAAACTGGTGCATTTTTATGATACCCATGCTTCAAGTGACTCTATGGCTTAAACTGTTCCTTGAAAAATTAAATGCTATGCAAACAAAATATGTTCTGTGCTTTGAGGTACATTTGCCAGTTTTGTGTTTGCTTCTAGTAACATCTGTGGCCAGTTAGCTCAGTTGGTTAAAGCATGGCGCTCGTAATGCCAAGGTCATGGGTTCGAACCCTGTTTTGGCTACTTGCTTTTCTTTATGGACAAGAATGGAATAAGCTCGTCGGTGTAGCATGAATACTTGAAAACATAATAGACACATATATCACAAAATCTCTTCAAATCCATATCAGAAGACAGCATGAGTGTCATCCTTTGGCTGATGAAGATTTTTCTCTACATGGCTCATTGACTTTTGTCTCAAATCGAGCAATATGGCATACCTAAGATTTGCAAGGGCAAATTAATCAGTTATTATATTGCTGCTCAAACATAGAGGGCACTAGGTGTTACTAGAAGAAGAAGATATGTTCTCCCCTCTCATTAGTGCACACTGAAGTAAAAAAAATTAAAATGGAGAATTTCTAAACACCAGAGCACAAGTAATGGATCTCAGCATTCTTATTGCATCTTTTCTTATTTCCAAATATTTGACATACTTCTGATTTGAAAAGTTTAAAAATAAGTTTAGACAAAGGACACCACTGAAAATGATGGAATTTATATGAATTGTAAATGAAGATTTGCAATACTCATACTTTGAATGAAAATGGAGCTTTAAACAAAAGGAGAAATAATCAACATTAGGTCCCACCAAGATTAGAACTTGGATTACTGGATTCAAAGTCCAGAATGCTAATCATTACACCATGGAACCCTCAACCGAGCCAAGACTTCTACTGAACTGAGCTCATCTTTTAAATGCAAAGAAAAGAAATTCAATACTTTATATATATGATTTCAAGTTTCTAATAAGCTCAGGGATGCAATAGGTGTTATGTAGAATATTTGTCTAAAACCAATGATAATATATAAAAAGTAACCTATTTTTAAGGAGAAGATAAATACTAGAAACCCAAATGCCTAGGACCAATTTCAGTTGGAGCATCACTCCTTATGTTATCCTAGCATTGAATTGACAGTTTTTCTGTATTGTCATATTTGCATATCAGCCACTTACAATTGTTTCAAGCTTTATAACAGAGGACTGCCATTTTTATAGACCAAGGATGAAAGTCTCTTCTGAGTTAAGTCTGATTATGACATCACAATTTGTAAATTAAGCTAAAGTATGATTACAGAGTGTAGACTGAACAAAAAGTGCTTTCCTATGGATTGAAGTTTGTATTTTCTTAAGCTTTGCATTCCAAAATGTGCTAGCATTCTCTATTTCCAAAGGGCACATTAAGCTAATTCCGCATTATATATTTTTTGTGTTAAAAGTTATTTATACACAACTTGGTAAAACATACTAAATTTAACACATAATGAATTACATCCTGGGATTATCTTTATCAACAAACTGTAAATGGTTAAGAAAGATTGTGCATTAGATTTATCAGATTGATTTTGCTTAGAATTGCATTTACTCCTTGTCTAAATTGTCTATTTTTATACTATTATTAGATGCATTAATCTTTGTTGTTGTCCTATCTAATCATTTTTTTAATTTTGCAATGTGGAAAGAAACTGGTGCATTTTTATGATACCCATGCTTCAAGTGACTCTATGGCTTAAGCTGTTCCTTGAAAAATTAAATGCTATGCAAACAAAATATGTTCTGTGCTTTGAGGTACATTTGCCAGTTTTGTGTTTGCTTCTAGTAACATCTGTGGCCAGTTAGCTCAGTTGGTTAAAGTGTGGCGCTCGTAATGCCAAGGTCATGGGTTCGATCCCTGTTTTGGCTATTTGCTTTTCTTGATGGACAAGAATGGAATAAGCTCATCGGTGTAGCATGAATACTTGAAAACATAATAGACACATATATCACAAAATCTCTTCAAATCCATATCAGAAGACAGCATAAGTGTCATCCTTTGGCTGATGAAGATTTTTCTCTACATGGCTCATTGACTTTTGTCTCAAATCGAGCAATATGGCATACCTAAGATTTGCAAGGGCAAATTAATCAGTTATAATATTGCTGCTCAAACATAGAGGGCACTAGGTGTTACTAGAAGAAGAAGATACGTTCTCCCCTCTCATTAGTGCACACTGAAGTAAAAAAAATTAAAATGGAGAATTTCTAAACACCAGAGCACAAGTAATGGATCTCTGCATTCTTATTGCATCTTTTCTTATTTCCAAATATTTGACATACTTCTGATTTGAAAATTTAAAAAAATGAGTTTAGACAAAGGACACCACTGAAAATGATGGAATTTATATGAATTGTAAATGAAGATTTGCAATACTCATACTTTGAATGAAAATGGAGCTTTAAACAAAAGGAAAAATAATCAACATTAGATCTCACCGAGATTTGAACTCGGATTACTGGATTCAAATTCCACAGTGCTAACCATTACACCATGGAACCCTCAACTGAGCAAAGACTTCTACTGAACTGAGCTCATCTTTTAAATGCAAAGAAAAGAAATTCAATACTTTATATATATGATTTCAAGTTTCTAATAAGCTCAGGGATGCAATAGGTGTTATGTAGAATATTTGTCTAAAACCAATGATAATATATAAAAAGTAACCTATTTTTAAGGAGAAGATAAATACTAGAAACCCAAATGCCTAGGACCAATTTCAGTTGGAGCATCACCCCTTATGTTATCCTAGCATTGAATTGACAGTTTTTCTGTATTGTCATATTTGCATATCAGCCACTTACAATTGTTTCAAGCTTTATAACAGAGGACTGCCTTTTTTATAGACCAAGGATGAAAGTCTCTTGTGAGTTAAGTCTGATTATGACATCACAATTTGTAAATTAAGCTATAGTATGATTACAGAGTGTAGACTGAACAAAAAGTGCTTTCCTATGGATTGAAGTTTGTATTTTCTTAAGCTTTGCATTCCAAAATGTGCTAGCATTCTCTATTTCCAAAGGGCACATTAAGCTACTTCCCCATTATATATTTTTTGTGTTAAAAGTTATTTATACACAACTTGGTAAAACATACTAAATTTAACACATAATGAATTACATGCTGGGATTATCTTTATCAACAATCTGTAAATGGATAAGAAAGATTGTGCATTAGATTTATCAGATTGATTTTGCTTAGAATTGCATTTACTCCTTGTCTAAATTGTCTATTTTTATACTATTATTAGATGCATTAATCTTTGTTGTTGTCCTATCTTATCATTTTTTTTATTTTGCAATGTGGAAAGAAACTGGTGCATTTTTATGATACCCATGCTTCAAGTGACTCTATGGCTTAAGCTGTTCCTTGAAAAATTAAATGCTATGCAAACAAAATATGTTCTGTGCTTTGAGGTACATTTGCCAGTCTGTGTTTGCTTCTAGTAAAATCCGTGGCCAGTTAGCTCAGTTGGTTAGAGCGTGGCGCTCGTAATGCCAAGGTCATGGGTTCGATCCCTGTTTTGGCTACTTGCTTTTCTTGATGGACAAGAATGGAATAAGCTCATCGGTGTAGCATGAATACTTGAAAACTTAATAGACACATATATCACAAAATCTCTTCAAATCCATATCAGAAGCCAGCATGAGTGTCATCCTTTGGCTGATGAAGATTTTTCTCTACATGGCTCATTGACTTTTGTCTCAAATCGAGCAATATGGCATACCTAAGATTTGCAAAGGCAAATTAATCAGTTATTATATTGCTGCTCAAACATAGAGGGCACTAGTTGTTACTAGAAGAAGAAGATACGTTCTCCCCTCTCATTAGTGCACACTGAAATAAAAAAAATTAAAATGGAGAATTTCTAAACACCAGAGCACAAGTAATGGATCTCAGCATTCTTATTGCATCTTTTCTTATTTCCAAATATTTGACATACTTCTGATTTGAAAAGTTTAAAAATGAGTTTAGACAAAGGACACCACTGAAAATGATGGAATTTATATGAATTGTAAATGAAGATTTGCAATACTCATACTTTGAATGAAAATGGAGCTTTAAACAAAAGGAGAAATAATCAACATTAGATCTCACCGAGATTTGAACTTGGATTACTGGATTTAAAGTCCAGAGGGCTAACCATTACACCATGGAACCCTCAACTGAGCAAAGACTTCTACTGAACTGAGCTCATCTTTTAAATGCAAAGAAAAGAAATTCAATACTTTATATATATGATTTCAAGTTTCTTATAAGCTCAGGGATGCAATAGGTGTTATGTAGAATATTTGTCTAAAACCAATGATAATATATAAAAAGTAACCCATTTTTAAGGAGAAGATAAATACTAGAAACCCAAATGCCTAGGACCAATTTCAGTTGGAGCATCACCCCTTATGTTATCCTAGCATTGAATTGACAGTTTTTCTGTATTGTCATATTTGCATATCAGCCACTTACAATTGTTTCAAGCTTTATAACAGAGGACTGCCTTTTTTATAGACCAAGGATGAAAGTCTCTTGTGAGTTAAGTCTGATTATGACATCACAATTTGTAAAATAAGCTATAGTATGATTACAGAGTGTAGACTGAACAATAAGTGCTTTCCTATGGATTGAAGTTTGTATTTTCTTAAGCTTTGCATTCCAAAATGTGCTAGCATTCTCTATTTCCAAAGGGCACATTAAGCTACTTCCCCATTATATATTTTTTGTGTTAAAAGTTATTTATACACAACTTGGTAAAACATACTAAATTTAACACATAATGAATTACATCCTGGGATTATCTTTATCAACAATCTGTAAATGGATAAGAAAGATTGTGCATTAGATTTATCAGATTGATTTTGCTTAGAATTGCATTTACTCCTTGTCTAAATTGTCTATTTGTATACTATTATTAGATGCATTAATCTTTGTTGTTGTCCTATCTTATCATTTTTTTTATTTTGCAATGTGGAAAGAAACTGGTGCATTTTTATGATACCCATGCTTCAAGTGACTCTATGGCTTAAGCTGTTCCTTGAAAAATTAAATGCTATGCAAACAAAATATGTTCTGTGCTTTGAGGTACATTTGCCAGTCTTGTGTTTGCTTCTAGTAAAATCCGTGGCCAGTTAGCTCAGTTGGTTAGAGCGTGGCGCTCGTAATGCCAAGGTCATGGGTTCGATCCCTGTTTTGGCTACTTGCTTTTCTTGATGGACAAGAATGGAATAAGCTCATCGGTGTAGCATGAATACTTGAAAACATAATAGACACATATATCACAAAATCTCTTCAAATCCATATCAGAAGACAGCATAAGTGTCATCCTTTGGCTGATGAAGGTTTTTCTCTACATGGCTCATTGACTTTTGTCTCAAATCGAGCAATATGGCATACCTAAGATTTGCAAGGGCAAATTAATCAGTTATTATATTGCTGCTCAAACATAGAGGGCACTAGGTGTTACTAGAAGAAGAAGATACGTTCTCCCCTCTCATTAGTGCACACTGAAGTAAAAAAAATTAAAATGGAGAATTTCTAAACACCAGAGCACAAGTAATGGATCTCTGCATTCTTATTGCATCTTTTCTTATTTCCAAATATTTGACATACTTCTGATTTGAAAATTTTAAAAATGAGTTTAGACAAAGGACACCACTGAAAATGATGGAATTTATATGAATTGTAAATGAAGATTTGCAATACTCATACTTTGAATGAAAATGGAGCTTTAAACAAAAGGAGAAATAATCAACATTAGATCTCACCGAGATTTGAACTCGGATTACTGGATTCAAAGTCCAGAGTGCTAACCATTACACCATGGAACCCTCAAATGAGCAAAGACTTCTACTGAACTGAGCTCATCTTTTAAAAGCAAAGAAAAGAAATTCAATACTTTATATATATGATTTCAAGTTTCTAATAAGCTCAGGGATGCAATAGGTGTTATGTAGAATATTTGTCTAAAACCAATGATAATATATAAAAAGTAACCTATTTTTAAGGAGAAGATAAATATTAGAAACCCAAATGCCTAGGACCAATTTCAGTTGGAGCATCACCCCTTATGTTATCCTAGCATTGAATTGACAGTTTTTCTGTATTGTCATATTTGCATATCAGCCACTTACAATTGTTTCAAGCTTTAGAACAGAGGACTGCCTTTTTTATAGACCAAGGATGAAAGTCTCTTGTGAGTTAAGTCTGATTATGACATCACAATTTGTAAATTAAGCTATAGTATGATTACAGAGTGTAGACTGAAAAAAAAGTGCTTTCCTATGGATTGAAGTTTGTGTTTTCTTAAGCTTTGCATTCCAAAATGTGCTAGCATTCTCTATTTCCAAAGGGCACATTAAGCTACTTCCCCATTATATATATATTTTTGTGTTAAAAGTTATTTATACACAACTTGGTAAAACATACTAAATTTAACACATAATGAATTACATCCTGGGATTATCTTTATCAACAATCTGTAAATGGATAAGAAAGATTGTGCATTAGATTTATCAGATTGATTTTGCTTAGAATTGCATTTACTCCTTGTCTAAATTGTCTATTTTTATACTATTATTAGATGCATTAATCTTTGTTGTTGTCCTATCTAATCATTTTTTTATTTTGCAATGTGGAAAGAAACTGGTGCATTTTTATGATACCCATGCTTCAAGTGACTCTATGGCTTAAGCTGTTCCTTGAAAAATTAAATGCTATGCAAACAAAATATGTTCTGTGCTTTGAGGTACATTAGCCAGTCATGTGTTTGCTTTTAGTAACATCTGTGGCCAGTTAGCTCAGTTGGTTAGAGCGTGGCGCTCGTAATGCCAAGGTCATGGGTTCGATCCCTGTTTTGGCTACTTGCTTTTCTTGATGGACAAGAATGGAATAAGCTCATCGGTGTAGCATGAATACTTGAAAACATAATAGACACATATATCACAAAATCTCTTCAAATCCATATCAGAAGCCAGCATGAGTGTCATCCTTTGGCTGATGAAGATTTTTCTCTACATGGCTCATTGACTTTTGTCTCAAATCGAGCAATATGGCATACCTAAGATTTGCAAGGGCAAATTAATCAGTTATTATATTGCTGCTCAAACATAGAGGGCACTAGGTGTTACTAGAAGAAGAAGATACGTTCTCCCCTCTCATTAGTGCACACTGAAGTAAAAAAAATTAAAATGGAGAATTTCTAAACACCAGAGCACAAGTAATGGATCTCTGCATTATTATTGCATCTTTTCTTATTTCCAAATATTTGACATACTTCTGATTTGAAAAGTTTAAAAATGAGTTTAGACAAAGGACACCACTGAAAATGATGGAATTTATATGAATTGTAAATGAAGATTTGCAATACTCATACTTTGAATGAAAATGGAGCTTTAAAAAAAAGGAGAAATAATCAACATTAGGTCCCACCGAGATTTGAACTCGGATTACTGGATTCAAAGTCCAGAGTGCTAACCATTACACCATGGAACCCTCAACTGAGCAAAGACTTCTACTGAACTGAGCTCATCTTTTAAATGCAAAGAAAAGAAATTCTATACTTTATATATATGATTTCAAGTTTCTAATAAGCTCAGGGATGCAATAGGTGTTATGTAGAATATTTGTCTAAAACCAATGATAATATATAAAAAGTAACCTATTTTTAAGGAGAAGATAAATACTAGAAACCCAAATGCCTAGGACCAATTTCAGTTGGAGCATCACCCCTTATGTTATCCTAGCATTGAATTGACAGTTTTTCTGTATTGTCATATTTGCATATCAGCCACTTACAATTGTTTCAAGCTTTATAACAGAGGACTGCCTTTTTTATAGACCAAGGATGAAAGTCTCTTGTGAGTTAAGTCTGATTATGACATCACAATTTGTAAATTAAGCTATAGTATGATTACAGAGTGTAGACTGAACAAAAAGTGCTTTCCTATGGATTCAAGTTTGTATTTTCTTATGTGCTAGCATTCTCTTTTTCCAAAGGGCACATTAAGCTACTTCCCCATTATATATTTTTTGTGTTAAAAGTTATTTATACAGAACTTGGTAAAACAGACTAATTTTAACACATAATGAATTACATCCTGGGATTATCTTTATCAACAATCTGTTAATGGATAAGAAAGATTGTGCATTAGATTTATCAGATTGATTTTGCTTAGAATTGCATTTACTCCTTGTCTAAATTGTCTATTTTTATACTATTATTAGATGCATTAATCTTTGTTGTTGTCCTATCTAATAATTTTTTTTAATTTTGCAATGTGGAAAGAAACTGGTGCATTTTTATGATACCCATGCTTCAAGTGACTCTATGGCTTAAGCTGTTCCTTGAAAAATTAAATGCTATGCAAACAAAATATGTTCTGTGCTTTGAGGTACATTTGCCAGTTTTGTGTTTGCTTCTAGTAACATCTGTGGCCAGTTAGCTCAGTTGGTTAAAGCGTGGTGCTTGTAATGCCAAGGTCATTGGTTCGATTCTTGTTTTGGCTACTTGCTTTTCTTGATGGACAAGAATGGAATAAGCTCATCGGTGTAGCATGAATACTTGAAAACATAATAGACACATATATCACAAAATCTCTTCAAATCCATATCAGAAGACAGCATGAGTGTCATCCTTTGGCTGATGAAGATTTTTCTCTACATGGCTCATTGACTTTTGTCTCAAATCGAGCAATATGGCATACCTAAGATTTGCAAGGGCAAATTAATCAGTTATTATATTGCTGCTCAAACATAGAGGGCACTAGGTGTTACTAGAAGAAGAAGAAGATACGTTCTCCCCTCTCATTAGTGCACACTGAAGTAAAAAAAATTAAAATGGAGAATTTCTAAACACCAGAGCACAAGTAATGGATCTCTGCATTCTTATTGCATCTTTTCTTATTTCCAAATATTTGACATACTTCTGATTTGAAAAGTTTAAAAATGAGTTTAGACAAAGGACACCACTGAAAATGATGGAATTTATATGAATTGTAAATGAAGATTTGCAATACTCATACTTTGAATGAAAATGGAGCTTTAAACAAAAGGAGAAATAATCAACATTAGGTCCCACCGAGATTAAAACTTGGATTACTGGATTCAAAGTCCAGAGTGCTAACCATTACACCATGGAACCCTCAACTGAGCAAAGACTTCTACTGAACTGAGCTCATCTTTTAAATGCAAAGAAAAGAAATTCAATACTTTATATATATGATTTCAAGTTTCTAATAAACTCAGGGATGCAATAGGTGTTATGTAGAATATTTGTCTAAAACCAATGATAATATATAAAAAGTAACCTATTTTTAAGGAGAAGATAAATTCTAGAAACCCAAATGCCTAGGACCAATTTCAGTTGGAGCATCACCCCTTATGTTATCCTAGCATTGAATTGACAGTTTTTCTGTATTGTCATATTTGCATATCAGCCACTTACAATTGTTTCAAGCTTTATAACAGAGGACTGCCTTTTTTATAGACCAAGGATGAAAGTCTCTTGTGAGTTAAGTCTGATTATGACATCACAATTTGTAAATTAAGCTATTGTATGATTACAGAGTGTAGACTGAACAAAAAGTGCTTTCCTATGGATTGAAGTTTGTATTTTCTTAAGCTTTGCATTCCAACATGTGCTAGCATTCTCTATTTCCAAAGGGCACATTAAGCTACTTCCCCATTATATATTTTTTGTGTTAAAAGTTATTTATACACAACTTGGTAAAACATACTAAATTTAACACATAATGAATTACATCCTGGGATTATCTTTATCAACAATCTGTAAATGGATAAGAAAGATTGTGCATTAGATTTATCAGATTGATTTTGCTTAGAATTGCATTTACTCCTTGTCTAAATTGTCTATTTTTATACTATTATTAGATGCATTAATCTTTGTTGTTGTCCTTTCTAATAATTTTTTTAAATTTTGCAATGTGGAAAGAAACTGGTGCATTTTTATGATACCCATGCTTCAAGTGACTCTATGGCTTAAGCTGTTCCTTGAAAAATTAAATGCTATGCAAACAAAATATGTTCTGTGCTTTGAGGTACATTTGCCAGTTTTGTGTTTGCTTCTAGTAACATCTGTGGCCAGTTAGCTCAGTTGGTTAAAGCGTGGTGCTTGTAATGCCAAGGTCATGGGTTCGATTCCTGTTTTGGCTACTTGCTTTTCTTGATGGACAAGAATGGAATAAGCTCATTGGTGTAGCATGAATACTTGAAAACATAATAGACACATATATCACAAAATCTCTTCAAATCCATATCAGAAGACAGCATGAGTGTCATCCTTTGGCTGATGAAGATTTTTCTCTACATGGCTCATTGACTTTTGTCTCAAATCGAGCAATATGGCATACCTAAGATTTGCAAGGGCAAATTAATCAGTTATTATATTGCTGCTCAAACATAGAGGGCACTATGTGTTACTAGAAGAAGAATATACGTTCTCCCCTCTCATTAGTGCACACTGAAGTAAAAAAATTAAAATGGAGAATTTCTAAACACCAGAGCACAAGTAATGGATCTCAGCATTCTTATTGCATCTTTTCTTATTTCCAAATATTTGACATACTTCTGATTTGAAAAGTTTAAAAATGAGTTTAGACAAAGGACACTACTGAAAATGATGGAATTTATATGAATTGTAATTGAAGATTTGCAATACTCATACTTTGAATGAAAATGGAGCTTTAAACAAAAGGAGAAATAATCAACATTAGGTCCCACCGAGATTTGAACTCGGATTACTGGTTTCAAAGTTCAGAGTGCTAACCATTGCACCATGGAACCTTCAACTGAGCAAAGACTTCTACTGAACTGAGCTCATCTTTTAAATGCAAAGAAAAGAAATTCAATACTTTATATATATGATTTCAAGTTTCTAATAAGCTCAGGGATGCAATAGGTGTTATGTAGAATATTTGTCTAAAACCAATGATAATATATAAAAAGTAACCTATTTTTAAGGAGAAGATAAATACTAGAAACCCAAATGCCTAGGACCAATTTCAGTTGGAGCATCACCCCTTATGTTATCCTAGCATTGAATTGACAGTTTTTCTGTATTGTCATATTTGCATATCAGCCGCTTACATTTGTTTCAAGCTTTATAACAAAGGACTGCCTTTTTTTATAGACCAAGGATGAAAGTCTCTTGTGAGTTAAGTCTGATTATGACATCACAATTTGTAAATTAAGCTATAGTATGATTACAGAGTGTAGACTGAACAAAAAGTGCTTTGCTATGGATTTAAGTTGTATTTTCTTAAGCTTTGCATTCCAAAATGTGCTAGCATTCTCTATTTCCAAAGGGCACATTAAGCTACTTCCCCATTATATATTTTTTGTGTTAAAAGTTATTTATACACAACTTGGTAAAACATACTAAATTTAACACATAACGAATTACATCCTGGGGTTATCTTTATCAACAATCTGTAAATGGATAAGAAAGATTGTGCATTAGATTTATCAGATTGATTTTGCTTAGAATTGCATTTACTCCTTGTCTAAATTGTCTATTTTTATACTATTATTAGATGCATTAATCTTTGTTGTTGTCCTGTCTAATAATTTTTTTTATTTTGCAATGTGGAAAGAAACTGGTGCATTTTTATGATACCCATGCTTCAAGTGACTCTATGGCTTAAGCTGTTCCTTGAAAAATTAAATGCTATGCAAACAAAATATGTTCTGTGCTTTGAGGTACATTTGCCAGTCTTGTGTTTGCTTCTAGTAACATCTGTGGCCAGTTAGCTCAGTTGGTTAGAGCGTGGCGCTCGTAATGCCAAGGTCATGGGTTCGATCCCTGTTTTGGCTACTTGCTTTTCTTGATGGACAAGAATGGAATAAGCTCATCGGTGTAGCATGAATACTTGAAAACATAATAGACACATATATCACAAAATCTCTTGAAATCCATATCAGAAGCCAGCATGAGTGTCATCCTTTGGCTGATGAATATTTTTCTCTACATGGCTCATTGACTTTTGTCTCAAATCGAGCAATATGGCATACCTAAGATTTGCAAGGGCAAATTAATCAGTTATTATATTGCTGCTCAAACATAGAGGGCACTAGGTGTTACTAGAAGAAGAATATACGTTCTCCCCTCTCATTAGTGCACACTGAAGTAAAAAAATTACAATGGAGAATTTCTAAACACCAGAGCACAAGTAATGGATCTCAGCATTCTTATTGCATCTTTTCTTATTTCCAAATATTTGACATACTTCTGATTTGAAAAGTTTAAAAATGAGTTTAGACAAAGGACACCACTGAAAATGATGGAATTTATTTGAATTGTAAATGAAGATTTGCAATACTCATACTTTGAATGAAAATGGAGCTTTAAACAAAAGGAGAAATAATCAACATTAGGTCCCACCAAGATTAGTACTTGGATTACTGGATTCAAAGTCCAGAGTGCTAATCATTACACCATGTAACCCTCAACTGAGCCAAGACTTCTACTGAACTGAGCTCATCTTTTAAATGCAAAGAAAATAAATTCAATACTTTATATATATGATTTCAAGTTTCTAATAAGCTCAGGGATGCAATAGGTGTTATGTAGAATATTTGTCTAAAACCAATGATAATATATAAAAAGTAACCTATTTTTAAGGAGAAGATAAATACTAGAAACCCAAATGCCTAGGACCAATTTCAGTTGGAGCATCACCCCTTATGTTATCCTAGCATTGAATTGACAGTTTTTCTGTATTGTCATATTTGCATATCAGCCACTTACAATTGTTTCAAGCTTTATAACAGAGGACTGCCTTTTTTATAGACCAAGAATGAAAGTCTCTTGTGAGTTAAGTCTGATTATGACATCACAATTTGTAAATTAAGCTAAAGTATGATTACAGAGTGTAGACTGAACAAAAAGTGCTTTCCTATGGATTGAAGTTTGTATTTTCTTAAGCTTTGCATTCCAAAATGTGCTAGCATTCTCTATTTCCAAAGGGCACATTAAGCTACTTCCCCATTATATATTTTTTGTGTTAAAAGTTATTTATACACAACTTGGTAAAACATACTAAATTTAACACATAATGAATTACATCCTGGGATTATCTTTATCAACAATCTGTAAATGTATAAGAAAGATTGTGCATTAGATTTATCAGATTGATTTTGCTTAGAATTGCATTTACTCCTTGTCTAAATTGTCTATTTTTATACTAATATTAGATGCATTAATCTTTGTTGTTGTCCTATCTAATCATTTTTTTTATTTTGCAATGTGGAAAGAAACTGGTGCATTTTTATGATACCCATGCTTCAAGTGACTCTATGGCTTAAGCTGTTCCTTGAAAAATTAAATGCTATGCAAACAAAATATGTTCTGTGCTTTGAGGTACATTTGCCAGTCTTGTGTTTGCTTCTAGTAACATCTGTGGCTAGTTAGCTCAGTTGGTTAGAGCGTGGCGCTCGTAATGCCAAGGTCATGGGTTCGATCCCTGTTTTGGCTACTTGCTTTTCTTGATGGACAAGAATGGAATAAGCTCATCGGTGTAGCATGAATACTTGAAAACATAATAGACACATATATCACAAAATCTCTTCAAATCCATATCAGAAGCCAGCATGAGTGTCATCCTTTGGCTGATGAAGATTTTTCTCTACATGGCTCATTGACTTTTGTCTCAAATCGAGCAATATGGCATACCTAAGATTTGCAAGGGCAAATTAATCAGTTATTATATTGCTGCTCAAACATAGAGGGCACTAGGTGTTACTAGAAGAAGAATATACGTTCTCCCCTCTCATTAGTGCACACTGAAGTAAAAAAATTAAAATGGAGAATTTCTAAACACCAGAGCACAAGTAATGGATCTCAGCATTCTTATTGCATCTTTTCTTATTTCCAAATATTTGACATACTTCTGATTTGAAAAGTTTAAAAATGAGTTTAGACAAAGGACACCACTGAAAATGATGGAATTTATATGAATTGTAAATGAAGATTTGCAATACTCATACTTTGAATGAAAATGGAGCTTTAAAAAAAAGGAGAAATAATCAACATTAGGTCCCACCGAGATTTGAACTCGGATTACTGGATTCAAAGTCCAGAGTGCTAACCATTACACCATGGAACCCTCAACTGAGCAAAGACTTCTACTGAACTGAGCTCATCTTTTAAATGCAAAGAAAAGAAATTCAATACTTTATATATATATGATTTCAAGTTTCTAATAAGCTCAGGGATGCAATAGGTGTTATGTAGAATATTTGTCTAAAACCAATGGTAATATATAAAAAGTAACCTATTTTTAAGGAGAAGATAAATACTAGAAACCCAAATGCCTAGGACCAATTTCAGTTGGAGCATCACCCCTTATGTTATCCTAGCATTGAATTGACAGTTTTTCTGTATTGTCATATTTGCATATCAGCCACTTACAATTGTTTCAAGCTTTATAACAGAGGACTGCCTTTTTTTATAGACCAAGGATGAAAGTCTCTTGTGAGTTAAGTCTGATTATGACATCACAATTTGTAAATTAAGCTATAGTATGATTACAGAGTGTAGACTGTACAAAAAGTGCTTTCCTATGGATTGAAGTTTGTATTTTCTTAAGCTTTGCATTCCAAAATGTGCTAGCATTCTCTATTTCCAAAGGGCACATTAAGCTACTTCCCCATTATATATTTTTTGTGTTAAAAGTTATTTATACACAACTTGGTAAAACATACTAAATTTAACACATAATGAATTACATCCTGGGATTATCTTTATCAACAATCTGTAAATGTATAAGAAAGATTGTGCATTAGATTTATCAGATTGATTTTGCTTAGAATTGCATTTACTCCTTGTCTAAATTGTCTATTTTTATACTATTATTAGATGCATTAATCTTTGTTGTTGTCCTATCTAATCATTTTTTTATTTTGCAATGTGGAAAGAAACTGGTGCATTTTTATGATACCCATGCTTCAAGTGACTCTATGGCTTAAGCTGTTCCTTGAAAAATTAAATGCTATGCAAACAAAATATGTTCTGTGCTTTGAGGTACATTTGCCAGTCTTGTGTTTGCTTCTAGTAACATCTGTGGCCAGTTAGCTCAGTTGGTTAAAGCGTGGCGCTCGTAATGCCAAGGTCATGGGTTCGAACCCTGTTTTGGCTACTTGCTTTTCTTTATGGACAAGAATGGAATAAGCTCATCGGTGTAGCATGAATACTTGAAAACATAATAGACACATATATCACAAAATCTCTTCAAATCCATATCAGAAGACAGCATGAGTGTCATCCTTTGGCTGATGAAGATTTTTCTCTACATGGCTCATTGACTTTTGTCTCAAATCAAGCAATATGGCATACCTAAGATTTGCAAGGGCAAATTAATCAGTTATTATATTGCTGCTCAAACATAGAGGGCACTAGGTGTTACTAGAAGAAGAAGATATGTTCTCCCCTCTCATTAGTGCACACTGAAGTAAAAAAAAAAAAAATGGAGAATTTCTAAACACCAGAGCACAAGTAATGGATCTCAGCATTCTTATTGCATCTTTTCTTATTTCCAAATATTTGACATACTTCTGATTTGAAAAGTTTAAAAATGAGTTTAGACAAAGGACACCACTGAAAATGATGGAATTTATATGAATTGTAAATGAAGATTTGCAATACTCATACTTTGAATGAAAATGGAGCTTTAAACAAAAGGAGAAATAATCAACATTAGGTCCCACCAAGATTAGAACTTGGATTACTGGATTCAAAGTCCAGAGTGCTAATCATTACACCATGGAACCCTCAACTGAGCCAAGACTTCTACTGAACTGAGCTCATCTTTTAAATGCAAAGAAAAGAAATTCAATACTTTATATATATGATTTCAAGTTTCTAATAAGCTCAGGGATGCAATAGGTGTTATGTAGAATATTTGTCTAAAACCAATGATAATATATAAAAAGTAACCTATTTTTAAGGAGAAGATAAATACTAGAAACCAAAATGCCTAGGACCAATTTCAGTTGGAGCATCACCCCTTATGTTATCCTAGCATTGAATTGACAGTTTTTCTGTATTGTCATATTTGCATATCAGCCACTTACAATTGTTTCAAGCTTTATAACAGAGGACTGCCATTTTTATAGACCAAGGATGAAAGTCTCTTCTGAGTTAAGTCTGATTATGACATCACAATTTGTAAATTAAGCTATAGTATGATTACAGAGTGTAGACTGTACAAAAAGTGCTTTCCTATGGATTGAAGTTTGTATTTTCTTAAGCTTTGCATTCCAAAATGTGCTAGCATTTTCTATTTCCAAAGGGCACATTAAGCTACTTCCCCATTATATATTTTTTGTGTTAAAAGTTATTTATACACAACTTGGTAAAACATACTAAATTTAACACATAATGAATTACATCCGGGGATTATCTTTATCAACAATCTGTAAATGGATAAGAAAGATTGTGCATTAGATTTATCAGATTGATTTTGCTTAGAATTGCATTTACTCCTTGTCTAAATTGTCTATTTTTATACTATTATTAGATGCATTAATCTTTGTTGTTGTCCTATCTAATCATTTTTTTTATTTTGCAATGTGGAAAGAAACTGGTGCATTTTTATGATACCCATGCTTCAAGTGACTCTATGGCTTAAGCTGTTCCTTGAAAAATTAAATGCTATGCAAACAAAATATGTTCTGTGCTTTGAGGTACATTTGCCAGTCTTGTGTTTGCTTCTAGTAACATCTGTGGCCAGTTAGCTCAGTTGGTTAGAGAGTGGCGCTTGTAATGCCAAGGTCATGGGTTCGATCCCTGTTTTGGCTACTTGCTTTTCTTGATGGACAAGAATGGAATAAGCTCATCGGTGTAGCATGAATACTTGAAAACATAATAGACACATATATCACAAAATCTCTTCAAATCCATATCAGAAGCCAGCATGAGTGTCATCCTTTGGCTGATGAAGATTTTTCTCTACATGGCTCATTGACTTTTGTCTCAAATCGAGCAATATGGCATACCTAAGATTTGCAAGGGCAAATTAATCAGTTATTATATTGCTGCTCAAACATAGAGGGCACTAGGTGTTACTAGAAGAAGAATATACGTTCTCCCCTCTCATTAGTGCACACTGAAGTAAAAAAATTAAAATGGAGAATTTCTAAACACCAGAGCACAAGTAATGGATCTCAGCATTCTTATTGCATCTTTTCTTATTTCCAAATATTTGACATACTTCTGATTTGAAAAGTTTAAAAATGAGTTTAGACAAAGGACACCACTGAAAATGATAGAATTTATTTGAATTATAAATGAAGATTTGCAATACTCATACTTTGAATGAAAATGGAGCTTTAAAAAAAAGGAGAAATAATCAACATTAGGTCCCACCGAGCTTTGAACTCGGATTACTGGATTCAAAGTCCAGAGTGCTAACCATTACACCATGGAACCCTCAACTGAGCAAAGACTTCTACTGAACTGAGCTCATCTTTTAAATGCAAAGAAAAGAAATTCAATACTTTATATATATGATTTCAAGTTTCTAATAAGCTCAGGGATGCAATAGGTGTTATGTAGAATATTTGTCTAAAACCAATGATAATATATAAAAAGTAACCTATTTTTAAGGAGAAGATAAATACTAGAAACCCAAATGCCTAGGACCAATTTCAGTTGGAGCATCACCCCTTATGTTATCCTAGCATTGAATTGACAGTTTTTCTGTATTGTCATATTTGCATATCAGCCACTTACAATTGTTTCAAGCTTTATAACAGAGGACTGCCTTTTTTTATAGACCAAGGATGAAAGTCTCTTGTGAGTTAAGTCTGATTATGACATCACAATTTGTAAATTAAGCTATAGTATGATTACAGAGTGTAGACTGTACAAAAAGTGCTTTCCTATGGATTGAAGTTTGTATTTTCTTAAGCTTTGCATTCCAAAATGTGCTAGCATTTTCTATTTCCAAAGGGCACATTAAGCTACTTCCCCATTATATATTTTTTGTGTTAAAAGTTATTTATACACAACTTGGTAAAACATACTAAATTTAACACATAATGAATTACATCCGGGGATTATCTTTATCAACAATCTGTAAATGGATAAGAAAGATTGTGCATTAGATTTATCAGATTGATTTTGCTTAGAATTGCATTTACTCCTTGTCTAAATTGTCTATTTTTATACTATTATTAGATGCATTAATCTTTGTTGTTGTCCTATCTAATCATTTTTTTTATTTTGCAATGTGGAAAGAAACTGGTGCATTTTTATGATACCCATGCTTCAAGTGACTCTATGGCTTAAGCTGTTCCTTGAAAAATTAAATGCTATGCAAACAAAATATGTTCTGTGCTTTGAGGTACATTTGCCAGTCTTGTGTTTGCTTCTAGTAACATCTGTGGCCAGTTAGCTCAGTTGGTTAGAGCGTGGCGCTCGTAATGCCAAGGTCATGGGTTTGATCCCTGTTTGGCTACTTGCTTTTCTTGATGGACAAGAATGGAATAAGCTCATCGGTGTAGCATGAATACTTGAAAACATAATAGACACATATATCACAAAATCTCTTCAAATCCATATCAGAAGCCAGCATGAGTGTCATCCTTTGGCTGATGAAGATTTTTCTCTACATGGCTCATTGACTTTTGTCTCAAATCGAGCAATATGGCATACCTAAGATTTGCAAGGGCAAATTAATCAGTTATTATATTGCTGCTCAAACATAGAGGGCACTAGGTGTTACTAGAAGAAGAATATACGTTCTCCCCTCTCATTAGTGCACACTGAAGTAAAAAAATTAAAATGGAGAATTTCTAAACACCAGAGCACAAGTAATGGATCTCAGCATTCTTATTGCATCTTTTCTTATTTCCAAATATTTGACATACTTCTGATTTGAAAAGTTTAAAAATGAGTTTAGACAAAGGACACCACTGAAAATGATGGAATTTATTTGAATTGTAAATGAAGATTTGCAATACTCATACTTTGAATGAAAATGGAGCTTTAAAAAAAAAGGAGAAATAATCAACATTAGGTCCCACCGAGATTTGAACTCGGATTACTGGATTCAAAATCCAGAGTGCTAACCATTACACCATGGAACCCTCAACTGAGCAAAGACTTCTACTGAACTGAGCTCATCTTTTAAATGCAAAGAAAAGAAATTCAATACTTTATATATATGATTTCAAGTTTCTAATAAGCTCAGGGATGCAATAGGTGTTATGTAGAATATTTGTCTAAAACCAATGATAATATGTAAAAAGTAACCTATTTTTAAGGAGAAGATAAATACTAGAAACCCAAATGCCTAGGACCAATTTCAGTTGGAGCATCACCCCTTATGTTATCCTAGCATTGAATTGACAGTTTTTCTGTATTGTCATATTTGCATATCAGACACTTACAATTGTTTCAAGCTTTATAACAGAGGACTGCCATTTTTATAGACCAAGGATGAAAGTCTCTTCTGAGTTAAGTCTGATTATGACATCACAATTTGTAAATTAAGCTAAAGTATGATTACAGAGTGTAGACTGAACAAAAAGTGCTTTCCTATGGATTGAAGTTTGTATTTTCTTAAGCTTTGCATTCCAAAATGTGCTAGCATTCTCTATTTCCAAAGGGCATATTAAGCTACTTCCCTATTATATATTTTTTGTGTTAAAAGTTATTTATACACAACTTGGTAAAACATACTAAATTTAGCACATAATGAATTACATCCTGGGATTATCTTTATCAACAATCTGTAAATGGATAAGAAAGATTGTGCATTAGATTTATCAGATTGATTTTGCTTAGAATTGCATTTACTCCTTGTCTAAATTGTCTATTTTTATACTATTATTAGATGCATTAATCTTTGTTGTTGTCCTATCTAATCATTTTTTTTATTTTGCAATGTGGAAAGAAACTGGTGCATTTTTATGATACCCATGCTTCAAGTGACTCTATGGCTTAAGCTGTTCCTTGAAAAATTAAATGCTATGCAAACAAAATATGTTCTGTGCTTTGAGGTACATTTGCCAGTCTTGTGTTTGCTTCTAGTAACATCTGTGGCCAGTTAGCTCAGTTGGTTAGAGCGTGGCGCTCGTAATGCCAAGGTCATGGGTTCGGTCCCTGTTTTGGCTACTTGCTTTTCTTGATGGACAAGAATGGAATAAGCTCATCGGTGTAGCATGAATACTTGAAAACATAATAGACACATATATCACAAAATCTCTTCAAATCCATATCAGAAGCCAGCATGAGTGTCATCCTTTGGCTGATGAAGATTTTTCTCTACATGGCTCATTGACTTTTGTCTCAAATCGAGCAATATGGCATACCTAAGATTTGCAAGGGCAAATTAATCAGTTATTATATTGCTGCTCAAACATAGAGGGCACTAGGTGTTACTAGAAGAAGAAGATATGTTCTCCCCTCTCATTAGTGCACACTGAAGTAAAAAAAATTAAAATGGAGAATTTCTAAACACCAGAGCACAAGTAATGGATCTCAGCATTCTTATTGCATCTTTTCTTATTTCCAAATATTTGACATACTTCTGATTTGAAAAGTTTAAAAATGAGTTTAGACAAAGGACACCACTGAAAATGATGGAATTTATATGAATTGTAAATGAAGATTTGCAATACTCATACTTTGAATGAAAATGGAGCTTTAAACAAAAGGAGAAATAATCAACATTAGGTCCCACCAAGATTAGAACTTGGATTACTGGATTCAAAGTCCAGAGTGCTAATCATTACACCATGGAACCCTCAACTGAGCCAAGACTTCTACTGAACTGAGCTCATCTTTTAAATGCAAAGAAAAGAAATTCAATACTTTATATATATGATTTCAAGTTTCTAATAAGCTCAGGGATGCAATAGGTGTTATGTAGAATATTTGTCTAAAACCAATGATAATATATAAAAAGTAACCTATTTTTAAGGAGAAGATAAATACTAGAAACCCAAATGCCTAGGACCAATTTCAGTTGGAGCATCACCCCTTATGTTATCCTAGCATTGAATTGACAGTTATTCTGTATTGTCATATTTGCATATCAGCCACTTACAATTGTTTCAAGCTTTATAACAGAGGACTGCCATTTTTATAGACCAAGGATGAAAGTCTCTTCTGAGTTAAGTCTGATTATGACATCACAATTTGTAAATTAAGCTAAAGTATGATTACAGAGTGTAGACTGAACAAAAAGTGCTTTCCTATGGATTGAAGTTTGTATTTTCTTAAGCTTTGCATTCCAAAATGTGCTAGCATTCTCTATTTCCAAAGGGCACATTAAGCTACTTCCCCATTATATATTTTTTGTGTTAAAAGTTATTTTTGCACAACTTGGTAAAACATACTAAATTTAGCACACAATGAATTACATCCTGGGATTATCTTTATCAACAATCTGTAAATGGATAAGAAAGATTGTGCATTAGATTTATCAGATTGATTTTGCTTAGAATTGCATTTACTCCTTGTCTAAATTGTCTATTTTTATACTATTATTAGATGCATTAATCTTTGTTGTTGTCCTATCTAATCATTTTTTTTATTTTGCAATGTGGAAAGAAACTGGTGCATTTTTATGATACCCATGCTTCAAGTGACTCTATGGCTTAAGCTGTTCCTTGAAAAATTAAATGCTATGCAAACAAAATATGTTCTGTGCTTTGAGGTACATTTGCCAGTCTTGTGTTTGCTTCTAGTAACATCTGTGGCCAGTTAGCTCAGTTGGTTAGAGCGTGGCGCTCGTAATGCCAAGGTCATGGGTTCGATCCCTGTTTGGCTACTTGCTTTTCTTGATGGACAAGAATGGAATAAGCTCATCGGTGTAGCATGAATACTTGAAAACATAATAGACACATATATCACAAAATCTCTTCAAATCCATATCAGAAGCCAGCATGAGTGTCATCCTTCGGCTGAAGAAGATTTTTCTCTACATGGCTCATTGACTTTTGTCTCAAATCGAGCAATATGGCATACCTAAGATTTGCAAGGGCAAATTAATCAGTTATTATATTGCTGCTCAAACATAGAGGGCACTAGGTGTTACTAGAAGAAGAATATACGTTCTCCCCTCTCATTAGTGCACACTGAAGTAAAAAAATTAAAATGGAGAATTTCTAAACACCAGAGCACAAGTAATGGATCTCAGCATTCTTATTGCATCTTTTCTTATTTCCAAATATTTGACATACTTCTGATTTGAAAAGTTTAAAAATGAGTTTAGACAAAGGACACCACTGAAAATGATGGAATTTATATGAATTGTAAATGAAGATTTGCAATACTCATACTTTGAATGAAAATGGAGCTTTAAAAAAAGGAGAAATAATCAACATTAGGTCCCACCGAGATTTGAACTCGGATTACTGGATTCAAAGTCCAGAGTGCTAACCATTACACCATGGAACCCTCAACTGAGCAAAGACTTCTACTGAACTGAGCTCATCTTTTAAATGCAAAGAAAAGAAATTCAATACTTTATATATATGATTTCAAGTTTCTAATAAGCTCAGGGATGCAATAGGTGTTATGTAGAATATTTGTCTAAAACCAATGATAATATATAAAAAGTAACCTATTTTTAAGGAGAAGATAAATACTAGAAACCCAAATGCCTAGGACCAATTTCAGTTGGAGCATCACCCCTTATGTTATCCTAGCATTGAATTGACAGTTTTTCTGTATTGTCATATTTGCATATCAGCCACTTACAATTGTTTCAAGCTTTATAACAGAGGACTGCCTTTTTTATAGACCAAGGATGAAAGTCTCTTGTGAGTTAAGTCTGATTATGACATCACAATTTGTAAATTAAGCTATAGTATGATTACAGAGTGTAGACTGTACAAAAAGTGCTTTCCTATGGATTGAAGTTTGTATTTTCTTAAGCTTTGCATTCCAAAATGTGCTAGCATTTTCTATTTCCAAAGGGCACATTAAGCTACTTCCCCATTATATATTTTTTGTGTTAAAAGTTATTTATACACAACTTGGTAAAACATACTAAATTTAACACATAATGAATTACATCCGGGGATTATCTTTATCAACAATCTGTAAATGGATAAGAAAGATTGTGCATTAGATTTATCAGATTGATTTTGCTTAGAATTGCATTTACTCCTTGTCTAAATTGTCTATTTTTATACTATTATTAGATGCATTAATCTTTGTTGTTGTCCTATCTAATCATTTTTTTTATTTTGCAATGTGGAAAGAAACTGGTGCATTTTTATGATACCCATGCTTCAAGTGACTCTATGGCTTAAGCTGTTCCTTGAAAAATTAAATGCTATGCAAACAAAATATGTTCTGTGCTTTGAGGTACATTTGCCAGTCTTGTGTTTGCTTCTAGTAACATCTGTGGCCAGTTAGCTCAGTTGGTTAGAGCGTGGCGCTCGTAATGCCAAGGTCATGGGTTCGATCCCTGTTTGGGTACTTGCTTTTCTTGATGGACAAGAATGGAATAAGCTCATCGGTGTAGCATGAATACTTGAAAACATAATAGACACATATATCACAAAATCTCTTCAAATCCATATCAGAAGACAGCATAAGTGTCATCCTTTGGCTGATGAAGATTTTTCTCTACATGGCTCATTGACTTTTGTCTCAAATCGAGCAATATGGCATACCTAAGATTTGCAAGGGCAAATTAATCAGTTATTATATTGCTGCTCAAACATAGAGGGCACTAGGTGTTACTAGAAGAAGAAGAAGATACGTTCTCCCCTCTCATTAGTGCACACTGAAGTAAAAAAAATTAAAATGGAGAATTTCTAAACACCAGAGCACAAGTAATGGATCTCTGCATTCTTATTGCATCTTTTCTTATTTCCAAATATTTGACATACTTCTGATTTGAAAATTTTAAAAATGAGTTTAGACAAAGGACACCACTGAAAATGATGGAATTTATATGAATTGTAAATGAAGATTTGCAATACTCATACTTTGAATGAAAATGGAGCTTTAAACAAAAGGAAAAGTAATCAACATTATATCTCACCGAGATTTGAACTCGGATTACTGGATTCAAAGTACAGAGTGCTAACCATTACACCATGGAACCCTCAACTGAGCATAGACTTCTACTGAACTGAGCTCATCTTTTAAATGCAAAGAAAATAAATTCAATACATTATATATATGATTTCAAGTTTCTAATAAGCTCAGGGATGCAATAGGTGTTATGTAGAATATTTGTCTAAAACCAATGATAATATATAAAAAGTAACCTATTTTTAAGGAGAAGATAAATACTAGAAACCCAAATGCCTAGGACCAATTTCAGTTGGAGCATCACCCCTTATGTTATCCTAGCATTGAATTGACAGTTTTTCTGTATTGTCATATTTGCATATCAGCCACTTACAATTGTTTCAAGCTTTATTACAGAGGACTGCTTTTTTTATAGACCAAGGATGAAAGTCTCTTGTGAGTTAAGTCTGATTATGACATCACAATTTGTAAATTAAGCTATAGTATGATTACAGAGTGTAGACTGAACAAAAAGTGCTTTCCTATGGATTGAAGTTTGTATTTTCTTAAGCTTTACATTCCAAAATGTGCTAGCATTCTCTATTTCCAAAGGGCACATTAAGCTACTTCCCCATTATATATTTTTTTGTGTTAAAAGTTATTTATACACAACTTGGTAAAACATACTAAATTTAACACATAATGAATTACATCCTGGGATTATCTTTATCAACAATCTGTAAATGGATAAGAAAGATTGTGCATTAGATTTATCAGATTGATTTTGCTTAGAATTGCATTTACTCCTTGTCTAAATTGTCTATTTTTATACTATTATTAGATGCATTAATCTTTGTTGTTGTCCTATCTTATCATTTTTTTTATTTTGCAATGTGGAAAGAAACTGGTGCATTTTTATGATACCCATGCTTCAAGTGACTCTATGGCTTAAGCTGTTCCTTGAAAAATTAAATGCTATGCAAACAAAATATGTTCTGTGCTTTGAGGTACATTTGCCAGTCTTGTGTTTGCTTCGAGTAAAATCCGTGGCCAGTTAGCTCAGTTGGTTAGAGCGTGGCGCTCGTAATGCCAAGGTCATGGGTTCGATCCCTGTTTTGGCTACTTGCTTTTCTTGATGGACAAGAATGGAATAAGCTGATCGGTGTAGCATGAATACTTGAAAACATAATAGACACATATATCACAAAATCTCTTCAAATCCATATCAGAAGACAGCATAAGTGTCATCCTTTGGCTGATGAAGATTTTTCTCTACATGGCTCATTGACTTTTGTCTCAAATCGAGCAATATGGCATACCTAAGATTTGCAAGGGCAAATTAATCAGTTATTATATTGCTGCTCAAACATAGAGGGCACTAGGTGTTACTAGAAGAAGAAGAAGATACGTTCTCCCCTCTCATTAGTGCACACTGAAGTAAAAAAAATTAAAATGGAGAATTTCTAAACACCAGAGCACAAGTAATGGATCTCTGCATTCTTATTGCATCTTTTCTTATTTCCAAATATTTGACATACTTCTGATTTGAAAATTTTAAAAATGAGTTTAGACAAAGGACACCACTGAAAATGATGGAATTTATATGAATTGTAAATGAAGATTTGCAATACTCATACTTTGAATGAAAATGGAGCTTTAAACAAAAGGAAAAGTAATCAACATTATATCTCACCGAGATTTGAACTCGGATTACTGGATTCAAAGTACAGAGTGCTAACCATTACACCATGGAACCCTCAACTGAGCAAAGACTTCTACTGAACTGAGCTCATCTTTTAAATGCAAAGAAAATAAATTCAATACATTATATATATGATTTCAAGTTTCTAATAAGCTCAGGGATGCAATAGGTGTTATGTAGAATATTTGTCTAAAACCAATGATAATATATAAAAAGTAACCTATTTTTAAGGAGAAGATAAATACTAGAAACCCAAATGCCTAGGACCAATTTCAGTTGGAGCATCACCCCTTATGTTATCCTAGCATTGAATTGACAGTTTTTCTGTATTGTCATATTTGCATATCAGCCACTTACAATTGTTTCAAGCTTTATTACAGAGGACTGCCTTTTTTATAGACCAAGGATGAAAGTCTCTTGTGAGTTAAGTCTGATTATGACATCACAATTTGTAAATTAAGCTATAGTATGATTACAGAGTGTAGACTGAACAAAAAGTGCTTTCCTATGGATTGAAGTTTGTATTTTCCTAAGCTTTACATTCCAAAATGTGCTAGCATTCTCTATTTCCAAAGGGCACATTAAGCTACTTCCCCATTATATATTTTTTTGTGTTAAAAGTTATTTATACACAACTTGGTAAAACATACTAAATTTAACACATAATGAATTACATCCTGGGATTATCTTTATCAACAATCTGTAAATGGATAAGAAAGATTGTGCATTAGATTTATCAGATTGATTTTGCTTAGAATTGCATTTACTCCTTGTCTAAATTGTCTATTTTTATACTATTATTAGATGCATTAATCTTTGTTGTTGTCCTATCTTATCATTTTTTTTATTTTGCAATGTGGAAAGAAACTGGTGCATTTTTATGATACCCATGCTTCAAGTGACTCTATGGCTTAAGCTGTTCCTTGAAAAATTAAATGCTATGCAAACAAAATATGTTCTGTGCTTTGAGGTACATTTGCCAGTCTTGTGTTTGCTTCGAGTAAATTCCGTGGCCAGTTAGCTCAGTTGGTTAGAGCGTGGCGCTCGTAATGCCAAGGTCATGGGTTCGATCCCTGTTTTGGCTACTTGCTTTACTTGATGGACAAGAATGGAATAAGCTGATCGGTGTAGCATGAATACTTGAAAACATAATAGACACATATATCACAAAATCTCTTCAAATCCATATCAGAAGACAGCATAAGTGTCATCCTTTGGCTGATGAAGATTTTTCTCTACATGGCTCATTGACTTTTGTCTCAAATCGAGCAATATGGCATACCTAAGATTTGCAAGGGCAAATTAATCAGTTATTATATTGCTGCTCAAACATAGAGGGCACTAGGTGTTACTAGAAGAAGAAGAAGATACGTTCTCCCCTCTCATTAGTGCACACTGAAGTAAAAAAAATTAAAATGGAGAATTTCTAAACACCAGAGCACAAGTAATGGATCTCTGCATTCTTATTGCATCTTTTCTTATTTCCAAATATTTGACATACTTCTGATTTGAAAATTTTAAAAATGAGTTTAGACAAAGGACACCACTGAAAATGATGGAATTTATATGAATTGTAAATGAAGATTTGCAATACTCATACTTTGAATGAAAATGGAGCTTTAAACAAAAGGAAAAGTAATCAACATTATATCTCACCGAGATTTGAACTCGGATTACTGGATTCAAAGTACAGAGTGCTAACCATTACACCATGGAACCCTCAACTGAGCAAAGACTTCTACTGAACTGAGCTCATCTTTTAAATGCAAAGAAAATAAATTCAATACATTATATATATGATTTCAAGTTTCTAATAAGCTCAGGGATGCAATAGGTGTTATGTAGAATATTTGTCTAAAACCAATGATAATATATAAAAAGTAACCTATTTTTAAGGAGAAGATAAATACTAGAAACCCAAATGCCTAGGACCAATTTCAGTTGGAGCATCACCCCTTATGTTATCCTAGCATTGAATTGACAGTTTTTCTGTATTGTCATATTTGCATATCAGCCACTTACAATTGTTTCAAGCTTTATTACAGAGGACTGCCTTTTTTATAGACCAAGGATGAAAGTCTCTTGTGAGTTAAGTCTGATTATGACATCACAATTTGTAAATTAAGCTATAGTATGATTACAGAGTGTAGACTGAACAAAAAGTGCTTTCCTATGGATTGAAGTTTGTATTTTCTTAAGCTTTACATTCCAAAATGTGCTAGCATTCTCTATTTCCAAAGGGCACATTAAGCTACTTCCCCATTATATATTTTTTTGTGTTAAAAGTTATTTATACACAACTTGGTAAAACATACTAAATTTAACACATAATGAATTACATCCTGGGATTATCTTTATCAACAATCTGTAAATGGATAAGAAAGATTGTGCATTAGATTTATCAGATTGATTTTGCTTAGAATTGCATTTACTCCTTGTCTAAATTGTCTATTTTTATACTATTATTAGATGCATTAATCTTTGTTGTTGTCCTATCTTATCATTTTTTTTATTTTGCAATGTGGAAAGAAACTGGTGCATTTTTATGATACCCATGCTTCAAGTGACTCTATGGCTTAAGCTGTTCCTTGAAAAATTAAATGCTATGCAAACAAAATATGTTCTGTGCTTTGAGGTACATTTGCCAGTCTTGTGTTTGCTTCGAGTAAATTCCGTGGCCAGTTAGCTCAGTTGGTTAGAGCGTGGCGCTCGTAATGCCAAGGTCATGGGTTCGATCCCTGTTTTGGCTACTTGCTTTACTTGATGGACAAGAATGGAATAAGCTGATCGGTGTAGCATGAATACTTGAAAACATAATAGACACATATATCACAAAATCTCTTCAAATCCATATCAGAAGACAGCATAAGTGTCATCCTTTGGCTGATGAAGATTTTTCTCTACATGGCTCATTGACTTTTGTCTCAAATCGAGCAATATGGCATACCTAAGATTTGCAAGGGCAAATTAATCAGTTATTATATTGCTGCTCAAACATAGAGGGCACTAGGTGTTACTAGAAGAAGAAGAAGATACGTTCTCCCCTCTCATTAGTGCACACTGAAGTAAAAAAAATTAAAATGGAGAATTTCTAAACACCAGAGCACAAGTAATGGATCTCTGCATTCTTATTGCATCTTTTCTTATTTCCAAATATTTGACATACTTCTGATTTGAAAATTTTAAAAATGAGTTTAGACAAAGGACACCACTGAAAATGATGGAATTTATATGAATTGTAAATGAAGATTTGCAATACTCATACTTTGAATGAAAATGGAGCTTTAAACAAAAGGAGAAATAATCAACATTAGATCTCACCGAGATTTGAACTCGGATTACTGGATTCAAAGTCCAGAGTGCTAACCATTACACCATGGAACCCTCAACTGAGCAAAGACTTCTACTGAACTGAGCTCATCTTTTAAATGCAAAGAAAAGAAATTCAATACTTTATATATATGATTTCAAGTTTCTAATAAGCTCAGGGATGCAATAGGTGTTATGTAGAATATTTGTCTAAAACCAATGATAATATATAAAAAGTAACCTATTTTTAAGGAGAAGATAAATATTAGAAACCCAAATGCCTAGGACCAATTTCAGTTGGAGCATCACCCCTTATGTTATCCTAGCATTGAATTGACAGTTTTTCTGTATTGTCATATTTGCATATCAGCCACTTACAATTGTTTCAAGCTTTAGAACAGAGGACTGCCTTTTTTATAGACCAAGGATGAAAGTCTCTTGTGAGTTAAGTCTGATTATGACATCACAATTTGTAAATTAAGCTATAGTATGATTACAGAGTGTAGACTGAACAAAAAGTGCTTTCCTATGGATTGAAGTTTGTGTTTTCTTAAGCTTTGCATTCCAAAATGTGCTAGCATTCTCTATTTCCAAAGGGCACATTAAGCTACTTCCCCATTATATATTTTTTTTGTGTTAAAAGTTATTTATACACAACTTGGTAAAACATACTAAATTTAACACATAATGAATTACATCCTGGGATTATCTTTATCAACAATCTGTAAATGGATAAGAAAGATTGTGCATTAGATTTATCAGATTGATTTTGCTTAGAATTTTATTTACTCCTTGTCTAAATTGTCTATTTTTATACTATTATTAGATGCATTAATCTTTGTTGTTGTCCTATCTAATCATTTTTTTATTTTGCAATGTGGAAAGAAACTGGTGCATTTTTATGATACCCATGCTTCAAGTGACTCTATGGCTTAAGCTGTTCCTTGAAAAATTAAATGCTATGCAAACAAAATATGTTCTGTGCTTTGAGGTACATTTGCCAGTCTTGTGTTTGCTTCTAGTAACATCTGTGGCCAGTTAGCTCAGTTGGTTAGAGCGTGGCGCTTGTAATGCCAAGGTCATGGGTTCAATACCTGTTTTGGCTACTTGCTTTTCTTGATGGACAAGAATGGAATAAGCTCATCGGTGTAGCATGAATACTTGAAAACATAATAGACACATATATCACAAAATCTCTTCAAATCCATATCAGAAGCCAGCATGAGTGTCATCCTTTGGCTGATGAAGACTTTTCTCTACATGGCTCATTGACTTTTGTCTCAAATCGAGCAATATGGCATACCTAAGATTTGCAAGGGCAAATTAATCAGTTATTATATTGCTGCTCAAACATAGAGGGCACTAGGTGTTACTAGAAGAAGAAGATACGTTCTCCCCTCTCATTAGTGCACACTGAAGTAAAAAAAATTAAAATGGAGAATTTCTAAACACCAGAGCACAAGTAATGAATCTCAGCATTCTTATTGCATCTTTTCTTATTTCCAAATATTTGACATACTTCTGATTTGAAAAGTTTAAAAATGAGTTTAGACAAAGGACACCACTGAAAATGATGGAATTTATATGAATTGTAAATGAAGATTTGCAATACTCATACTTTGAATGAAAATGGAGCTTTAAACAAAAGGAGAAATATTCAACATTAGATCTCACCGAGATTTGAACTTGGATTACTGGATTCAAAGTCCAGAGTGCTAACCATTACACCATGGAACCCTCAATTGAGCAAAGACTTCTACTGAACTGAGCTCATCTTTTAAATGCAAAGAAAAGAAATTCAATACTTTATATATATGATTTCAAGTTTCTAATAAGCTCAGGGATGCAATAGGTGTTATGTAGAATATTTGTCTAAAACCAATGATAATATATAAAAAGTAACCCATTTTTAAGGAGAAGATAAATACTAGAAACCCAAATGCCTAGGACCAATTTCAGTTGGAGCATCACCCCTTATGTTATCCTAGCATTGAATTGACAGTTTTTCTGTATTGTCATATTTGCATATCAGCCGCTTACAATTGTTTCAAGCTTTATAACAGAGGACTGCCTTTTTTATAGACCAAGGATGAAAGTCTCTTGTGAGTTAAGTCTGATTATGACATCACAATTTGTAAATTAAGCTATAGTATGATTACAGAGTGTAGACTGAACAAAAAGTGCTTTCCTATGGATTGAAGTTTGTATTTTCTTAAGCTTTGCATTCCAAAATGTGCTAGCATTCTCTATTTCCAAAGGCACATTAAGCTACTTCCCCATTATATATTTTTTGTGTTAAAAGTTATTTATACACAACTTGGTAAAACATACTAAATTTAACACATAATGAATTACATCCTGGGATTATCTTTATCAACAATCTGTAAATGGATAAGAAAGATTGTGCATTAGATTTATCAGATTGATTTTGCTTAGAATTGCATTTACTCCTTGTCTAAATTGTCTATTTTTATACTATTATTAGATGCATTAATCTTTGTTTTTGTCCTATCTAATCATTTTTTTTATTTTGCAATGTGGAAAGAAACTGGTGCATTTTTATGATACCCATGCTTCAAGTGACTCTATGGCTTTAGCTGTTCCTTGAAAAATTAAATGCTATGCAAACAAAATATGTTCTGTGCTTTGAGGTACATTTGCCAGTTTTGTGTTTGCTTCTAGTAATGCCAAGGTCATGGGTTCGATCCCTGTTTTGGCTACTTGCTTTTCTTGATGGACAAGAATGGAATAAGCTCATCGGTGTAGCATGAATACTTGAAAACATAATAGACACATATATCACAAAATCTCTTCAAATCCATATCAGAAGACAGCATAAGTGTCATCCTTTGGCTGATGAAGATTTTTCTCTACATGGCTCATTGACTTTTGTCTCAAATCGAGCAATATGGCATACCTAAGATTTGCAAGGGCAAATTAATCAGTTATTATATTGCTGCTCAAACATAGAGGGCACTAGGTGTTACTAGAAGAAGAATATACGTTCTCCCCTCTCATTAGTGCACACTGAAGTAAAAAAAATTAAAATGGAGAATTTCTAAACACCAGACCACAAGTAATGGATCTCTGCATTCTTATTGCATCTTTTCTTATTTCCAAATATTTGACATACTTCTAAATTTGAAAAGTTTAAAAATGAGTTTAGACAAAGGACGCCACTGAAAATGATGGAATTTATATGAATTGTAAATGAAGATTTGCAATACTCATACTTTGAATGAAAATGGAGCTTTAAACAAAAGAAGAAATAATCAACATTAGATCTCACCGAGATTTGAACTCGGATTACTGGATTCAAAGTCCAGAGTGCTAACCATTACACCATGGAACCCTCAACTGAGCAAAGACTTCTACTGAACTGAGCTCATCTTTTAAATGCAAAGAAAAGAAATTCAATACTTTATATATATATGAATTCAAGTTTCTAATAAGCTCAGGGATGCAATAGGTGTTATGTAGAATATTTGTCTAAAACCAATGATAATATGTAAAAAGTAACCTATTTTTAAGGAGAAGATAAATACTAGAAACCCAAATGCCTAGGACCAATTTCAGTTGGAGCATCACCCCTTATGTTATCCTAGCATTGAATTGACAGTTTTTCTGTATTGTCATATTTGCATATCAGCCGCTTACAATTGTTTTAAGCTTTATAACAGAGGACTGACTTTTTTTATAGACCAAGGATGAAAGTCTCTTGTGAGTTAAGTCTGATTATGACATCACAATTTGTAAATTAAGCTATAGTATGATTACAGAGTGTAGACTGAACAAAAAGTGCTTTCCTATGGATTTAAGTTTGTATTTTCTTAAGCTTTGCATTCCAAAATGTGCTAGCATTCTCTATTTCCAAAGGGCACATTAAGCTACTTCCCCATTATATATTTTTTGTGTTAAAAGTTATTTATACACAACTTGGTAAAACATACTAAATTTAACACATAATGAATTACATCCTGGGATTATCTTTATCAACAATCTGTAAATGGATAAGAAAGATTGTGCATTAGATTTATCAGATTGATTTTGCTTAGAATTGCATTTACTCCTTGACTAAATTGTCTATTTTTATACTATTATTAGATGCATTAATCTTTGTTGTTATCCTATCTAATCATTTTTTTATTTTGCAATGTGGAAAGAAACTGGTGCATTTTTATGATACCCATGCTTCAAGTGACTCTATGGCTTAAGCTGTTCCTTGAAAAATTAAATGCTATGCAAACAAAATATGTTCTGTGCTTTGAGGTACATTTGCCAGTTTTGTGTTTGCTTCTAGTAACATCTGTGGCCAGTTAGCGCAGTTGGATAGAGCGTGGCGCTCGTAAAAAACCAAGGACTTGGGTTTGATCCCTTTTTTGGCTACTTGCTCATCGGTATAGCATGAATACTTGAAAACATAATAGACACATATATCACAAAATCTCTTCAAATCCTTATCAGAAGACAGCATAAGTGTCATCCTTTGGCTGATGAAGATTTTTCTCTACATGGCTCATTGACTTTTGTCTCAAATCGAGCAATATGGCATACCTAAGATTTGCAAGGGCAAATTAATCAGTTATTATATTGCTGCTCAAACATAGAGGGCACTAGGTGTTACTAGAAGAAGAAGATACGTTCTCCCCTCTCATTAGTGCACACTGAAGTAAAAAAAATTAAAATGGAGAATTTCTAAACACCAGAGCACAAGTAATGGATCTCAGCATTTTTATTGCATCTTTTCTTATTTCCAAATATTTGACATACTTCTGATTTGAAAAGTTTAAAAATGAGTTTAGACAAAGGACACCACTGAAAATGATGGAATTTATATGAATTGTAAATGAAGATTTGCAATACTCATACTTTGAATGAAAATGGAGCTTTAAACAAAAGGAGAAATATTCAACATTAGATCTCACCGAGATTTGAACTTGGATTACTGGATTCAAAGTCCAGAGTGCTAACCATTACACCATGGAACCCTCAACTGAGCAAAGACTTCTACTGAACTGAGCTCATCTTTTAAATGCAAAGAAAAGAAATTCAATACTTTATATATATGATTTCAAGTTTCTAATAAGCTCAGGGATGCAATAGGTGTTATGTAGAATATTTGTCTAAAACCAATGATAATATATAAAAAGTAACCCATTTTTAAGGAGAAGATAAATACTAGAAACCCAAATGCCTAGGACCAATTTCAGTTGGGGCATCACCCCTTATGTTATCCTAGCATTGAATTGACAGTTTTTCTGTATTGTCATATTTGCATATCAGCCACTTACAATTGTTTCAAGCTTTATAACAGAGGACTGCCTTTTTTATAGACCAAGGATGAAAGTCTCTTGTGAGTTAAGTCTGATTATGACATCACAATTTGTAAATTAAGCTATAGTATGATTACAGAGTGTAGACTGAACAAAAAGTGCTTTCCTATGGATTGAAGTTTGTATTTTCTTAAGCTTTGCATTCCAAAATGTGCTAGCATTCTCTATTTCCAAAGGGCACATTAAGCTACTTCCCCATTATATATTTTTTGTGTTAAAAGTTATTTATACACAACTTGGTAAAACATACTAAATTTAACACATAATGAATTACATCCTGGGATTATCTTTATCAACAATCTGTAAATGGATAAGAAAGATTGTGCATTAGATTTATCAGATTGATTTTGCTTAGAATTGCATTTACTCCTTGTCTAAATTGTCTATTTTTATACTATTATTAGATGCATTAATCTTTGTTGTTGTCCTATCTTATAATTTTTTTTATTTTGCAATGTGGAAAGAAACTGGTGCATTTTTATGATACCCATGCTTCAAGTGACTCTATGGCTTAAGCTGTTCCTTGAAAAATTAAATGCTATGCAAACAAAATATGTTCTGTGCTTTGAGGTACATTTGCCAGTCTTGTGTTTGCTTCTAGTAACATCTGTGGCCAGTTAGCTCAGTTTATTAAAGCGTGGCACTCGTAATGCCAAGGTCATGGGTTCGATACCTGTTTTGGCTACTTGCTTTTCTTGATGGACAAGAATGGAATAAGCTCATCGGTGTAGCATGAATACTTGAAAACATTATAGACACATATATCACAAAATCTCTTCAAATCCATATCAGAAGCCAGCATGAGTGTCATCCTTTGGCTGATGAAGATTTTTCTCTACATGGCTCATTGACTTTTGTCTCAAATCGAGCAATATGGCATACCTAAGATTTGCAAGGGCAAATTAATCAGTTATTATATTGCTGCTCAAACATAGAGGGCACTAGGTGTTACTAGAAGAAGAAGATACGTTCTCCCCTCTCATTAGTGCACACTGAAGTAAAAAAAATTAAAATGGAGAATTTCTAAACACCAGAGCACAAGTAATGGATCTCAGCATTTTTATTGCATCTTTTCTTATTTCCAAATATTTGACATACTTCTGATTTGAAAAGTTTAAAAATGAGTTTAGACAAAGGACACCACTGAAAATGATGGAATTTATATGAATTGTAAATGAAGATTTGCAATACTCATACTTTGAATGAAAATGGAGCTTTAAACAAAAGGAGAAATATTCAACATTAGATCTCACCGAGATTTGAACTTGGATTACTGGATTCAAAGTCCAGAGTGCTAACCATTACACCATGGAACCCTCAACTGAGCAAAGACTTCTACTGAACTGAGCTCATCTTTTAAATGCAAAGAAAAGAAATTCAATACTTTATATATATGATTTCAAGTTTCTAATAAGCTCAAGGATGCAATAGGTGTTATGTAGAATATTTGTCTAAAACCAATGATAATATATAAAAAGTAACCCATTTTTAAGGAGAAGATAAATACTAGAAACCCAAATGCCTAGGACCAATTTCAGTTGGAGCATCACCCCTTATGTTATCCTAGCATTGAATTGACAGTTTTTCTGTATTGTCATATTTGCATATCAGCCACTTACAATTGTTTCAAGCTTTATAACAGAGGACTGCCTTTTTTATAGACCAAGGATGAAAGTCTCTTGTGAGTTAAGTCTGATTATGACATCACAATTTGTAAATTAAGCTATAGTATGATTACAGAGTGTAGACTGAACAAAAAGTGCTTTCCTATGGATTGAAGTTTGTATTTTCTTAAGCTTTGCATTCCAAAATGTGCTAGCATTCTCTATTTCCAAAGGGCACATTAAGCTCCTTCCCCATTATATATTTTTTGTGTTAAAAGTTATTTATACACAACTTGGTAAAACATACTAAATTTAACACATAATGAATTACATCCTGGGATTATCTTTATCAACAATCTGTAAATGGATAAGAAAGATTGTGCATTAGATTTATCAGATTGATTTTGCTTAGAATTGCATTTACTCCTTGTCTAAATTGTCTATTTTTATACTATTATTAGATGCATTAATCTTTGTTTTTGTCCTATCTAATCATTTTTTTTATTTTGCAATGTGGAAAGAAACTGGTGCATTTTTATGATACCCATGCTTCAAGTGACTCTATGGCTTAAGCTGTTCCTTGAAAAATTAAATGCTATGCAAACAAAATATGTTCTGTGCTTTGAGGTACATTTGCCAGTTTTGTGTTTGCTTCTAGTAATGCCAAGGTCATGGGTTCGATCCCTGTTTTGGCTACTTGCTTTTCTTGATGGACAAGAATGGAATAAGCTCATCGGTGTAGCATGAATACTTGAAAACATAATAGACACATATATCACAAAATCTCTTCAAATCCATATCAGAAGACAGCATAAGTGTCATCCTTTGGCTGATGAAGATTTTTCTCTACATGGCTCATTGACTTTTGTCTCAAATCGAGCAATATGGCATACCTAAGATTTGCAAGGGCAAATTAATCAGTTATTATATTGCTGCTCAAACATAGAGGGCACTAGGTGTTACTAGAAGAAGAAGATACGTTCTCCCCTCTCATTAGTGCACACTGAAGTAAAAAAAATTAAAATGGAGAATTTCTAAACACCAGAGCACAAGTAATGGATCTCTGCATTCTTATTGCATCTTTTCTTATTTCCAAATATTTGACATACTTCTGATTTGAAAAGTTTAAAAATGAGTTTAGACAAAGGACACCACTGAAAATGATGGAATTTATATGAATTGTAAATGAAGATTTGCAATACTCATACTTTGAATGAAAATGGAGCTTTAAACAAAAAGAGAAATAATCAACATTAGATCTCACCGAGATTTGAACTCGGATTACTGGATTCAAAGTCCAGAGTGCTAACCATTACACCATGGAACCCTCAACTGAGCAAAGACTTCTACTGAACTGAGCTCATCTTTTAAATGCAAAGAAAAGAAATTCAATACTTTATATATATGATTTCAAGTTTCTGATAAGCTCAAGGATGCAATAGGTGTTATGTAGAATATTTGTCTAAAACCAATGATAATATGTAAAAAGTAACCTATTTTTAAGGAGAAGATAAATACTAGAAACCCAAATGCCTAGGACCAATTTCAGTTGGAGCATCACCCCTTATGTTATCCTAGCATTGAATTGACAGTTTTTCTGTATTGTCATATTTGCATATCAGCCACTTACAATTGTTTCAAGCTTTATAACAGAGGACTGCCTTTTTTATAGACCAAGGATGAAAGTCTCTTGTGAGTTAAGTCTGATTATGACATCACAATTTGTAAATTAAGCTATAGTATGATTACAGAGTGTAGACTGAACAAAAAGTGCTTTCCGATGGATTGAAGTTTGTATTTTCTTAAGCTTTGCATTCCAAAATGTGCTAGCATTCTCTATTTCCAAAGGGCACATTAAGCTACTTCCCCATTATATATTTTTTGTGTTAAAAGTTATTTATACACAACTTGGTAAAACATACTAAATTTAACACATAATGAATTACATCCTGGGATTATCTTTATCAACAATCTGTAAATGGATAAGAAAGATTGTGCATTAGATTAATCAGATTGATTTTGCTTAGAATTGCATTTACTCCTTGTCTAAATTGTCTATTTTTATACTATTATTAGATGCATTAATCTTTGTTGTTGTCCTATCTAATAATTTTTTTAATTTTGCAATGTGGAAAGAAACTGGTGCATTTTTATGATACCCATGCTTCAAGTGACTCTATGGCTTAAGCTGTTCCTTGAAAAATTAAATGCTATGCAAACAAAATATGTTCTGTGCTTTGAGGTACATTTGCCAGTTTTGTGTTTGCTTCTAGTAACATCTGTGGCCAGTTAGCTCAGTTTATTAAAGCGTGGCACTCGTAATGCCAAGGTCATGGGTTCGATACCTGTTTTGGCTACTTGCTTTTCTTGATGGACAAGAATGGAATAAGCTCATCGGTGTAGCATGAATACTTGAAAACATAATAGACACATATATCACAAAATCTCTTCAAATCCATATCAGAAGCCAGCATGAGTGTCATTCTTTGGCTGATGAAGATTTTTCTCTGCATGGCTCATTGACTTTTGTCTCAAATCGAGCAATATGGCATACCTAAGATTTGCAAGGGCAAATTAATCAGTTATTATATTGCTGCTCAAACATAGAGGGCACTAGGTGTTACTAGAAGAAGAAGATACGTTCTCCCCTCTCATTAGTGCACACTGAAGTAAAAAAAATTAAAATGGAGAATTTCTAAACACCAGAGCACAAGTAATGGATCTCTGCATTCAGATTGCATCTTTTCTTATTTCCAAATATTTGACATACTTCTGATTTGAAAAGTTTAAAAATGAGTTTAGACAAAGGACACCACTGAAAATGATGGAATTTATATGAATTGTAAATGAAGATTTGCAATACTCATACTTTGAATGAAAATGGAGCTTTAAACAAAAGGAGAAATAATCAACATTAGATCTCACCGAGATTTGAACTCGGATTACTGGATTCAAAGTCCAGAGTGCTAACCATTACACCATGGAACCCTCAACTGAGCAAAGACTTCTACTGAACTGAGCTCATCTTTTAAATGCAAAGAAAAGAAATTCAATACTTTATATATATGATTTCAAGTTTCTAATAAGCTCAGGGATGCAATAGGTGTTATGTAGAATATTTGTCTAAAACCAATGATAATATATAAAAAGTAACCTATTTTTAAGGAGAAGATAAATTCTAGAAACCCAAATGCCTAGGACCAATTTCAGTTGGAGCATCACCCCTTATGTTATCCTAGCATTGAATTGACAGTTTTTCTGTATTGTCATATTTGCATATCAGCCACTTACAATTGTTTCAAGCTTTATAACAGAGGACTGCCTTTTTTATAGACCAAGGATGAAAGTCTCTTGTGAGTTAAGTCTGATTATGACATCACAATTTGTAAACTAAGCTATTGTATGATTACAGAGTGTAGACTGAACAAAAAGTGCTTTCCTATGGATTGAAGTTTGTATTTTCTTAAGCTTTGCATTCCAACATGTGCTAGCATTCTCTATTTCCAAAGGGCACATTAAGCTACTTCCCCATTATATATTTTTTGTGTTAAAAGTTATTTATACACAACTTGGTAAAACATACTAAATTTAACACATAATGAATTACATCCTGGGATTATCTTTATCAACAATCTGTAAATGGATAAGAAAGATTGTGCATTAGATTTATCAGATTGATTTTGCTTAGAATTGCATTTACTCCTTGTCTAAATTGTCTATTTTTATACTATTATTAGATGCATTAATCTTTGTTGTTGTCCTATCTAATAATTTTTTTAATTTTGCAATGTGGAAAGAAACTGGTGCATTTTTATGATACCCATGCTTCAAGTGACTCTATGGCTAAAGCTGTTCCTTGAAAAATTAAATGCTATGCAAACAAAATATGTTCTGTGCTTTGAGGTACATTTGCCAGTTTTGTGTTTGCTTCTAGTAACATCTGTGGCCAGTTAGCTCAGTTGATTAAAGCGTGGCATTCGTAATGCCAAGTTCATGGGTTCGATCCCTGTTTTGGCTACTTGCTTTTCTTGATGGACAAGAATGGAATAAGCTCATCGGTGTAGCATGAATACTTGAAAACATAATAGACACATATATCACAAAATCTCTTCAAATCCATATCAGAAGCCAGCATGAGTGTCATCCTTTGGCTGATGAAGATTTTTCTCTACATGGCTCATTGACTTTTGTCTCAAATCGAGCAATATGGCATACCTAAGATTTGCAAGGGCAAATTAATCAGTTATTATATTGCTGCTCAAACATAGAGGGCACTAGGTGTTACTAGAAGAAGAATATACGTTGTCCCCTCTCATTAGTGCACACTGAAGTAAAAAAATTAAAATGGAGAATTTCTAAACACCAGAGCACAAGTAATGTATCTCAGCATTCTTATTGCATCTTTTCTTATTTCCAAATATTTGACATACTTCTGATTTGAAAAGTTTAAAAATGAGTTTAGACAAAGGACACCACTGAAAATGATGGAATTTATATGAATTGTAAATGAAGATTTGCAATACTCATACTTTGAATGAAAATGGAGCTTTAAACAAAAGGAGAAATAATCAACATTAGGTCCCACCGAGATTTGAACTCGGATTACTGGATTCAAAGTCCAGAGAGCTAACCATTGCACAATGGAACCTTCAACTGAGCAAATACTTCCACTGAACTGAGCTCATCTTTTAAATGCAAAGAAAAGAAATTCAATACTTTATATATATGATTTCAAGTTTCTAATAAGCTCAGGGATGCAATAGTTGTTATGTAGAATATTTGTCTAAAACCAATGATAATATATAAAAAGTAACCTATTTTTAAGGAGAAGATAAATACTAGAAACCCAAATGCCTAGGACCAATTTCAGTTGGAGCATCACCCCTTATGTTATCCTAGCATTGAATTGACAGTTTTTCTGTATTGTCATATTTGCATATCAGCCGCTTACAATTGTTTCAATCTTTATAACAAAGGACTGCCTTTTTTTTATAGACCAAGGATGAAAGTCTCTTGTGAGTTAAGTCTGATTATGACATCACAATTTGTAAATTAAGCTATAGTATGATTACAGAGTGTAGACTGAACAAAAAGTGCTTTCCTATGGATTGAAGTTTGTATTTTCTTAAGCTTTGCATTCCAAAATGTGCTAGCATTCTCTATTTCCAAAGGGCACATTAAGCTACTTCCCCATTATATATTTTTTGTGTTAAAAGTTATTTATACACAACTTGGTAAAACATACTAAATTTAACACATAATGAATTACATCCTGGGATTATCTTTATCAACAATCTGTAAATGGATAAGAAAGATTGTGCATTAGATTTATCAGATTGATTTTGCTTAGAGTTGCATTTACTCCTTGTCTAAATTGTCTATTTTTATACTATTATTAGATGCATTAATCTTTGTTGTTATCCTATCTAATAATTTTTTTATTTTGCAATGTGGAAAGAAACTGGTGCATTTTTATGATACCCATGCTTCAAGTGACTCTATGGCTTAAGCTGTTCCTTGAAAAATTAAATGCTATGCAAACAAAATATGTTCTGTGCTTTGAGGTACATTTGCCAGTTTTGTGTTTGCTTCTAGTAACATCTGTGGCCAGTTAGCGCAGTTGGTTAGAGCGTGGTGCTCGTAATGCCAAGGTTATGGGTTTGATCCCTGCTTTGGCTACTTGCTCATCAGTGTAGCATGAATACTTGAAAACATAATAGACACATATATCACAATATCTCTTCAAATCCATATCAGAAGCCAGCATGAGTGTCATCCTTTGGCTGATGAAGATTTTTCTCTATATGGCTCATTGACTTTTGTCTCAAATCGAGCAATATGGCATACCTAAGATTTGCAAGGGCAAATTAATCAGTTATTATATTGCTGCTCAAACATAGAGGGCACTATGTGTTACTAGAAGAAGAATATACGTTCTCCCCTCTCATTAGTGCACACTGAAGTAAAAAAATTAAAATGGAGAATTTCTAAACACCAGAGCACAAGTAATGGATCTCAGCATTCTTATTGCATCTTTTCTTATTTCCAAATATTTGACATACTTCTGATTTGAAAAGTTTAAAAATGAGTTTAGACAAAGGACACTACTGAAAATGATGGAATTTATATGAATTGTAATTGAAGATTTGCAATACTCATACTTTGAATGAAAATGGAGCTTTAAACAAAAGGAGAAATAATCAACATTAGGTCCCACCAAGATTTGAACTCGGATTACTGGTTTCAAAGTTCAGAGTGCTAACCATTGCACCATGGAACCTTCAACTGAGCAAAGACTTCTACTGAACTGAGCTCATCTTTTAAATGCAAAGAAAAGAAATTCAATACTTTATATATATGATTTCAAGTTTCTAATAAGCTCACGGATGCAATAGGTGTTATGTAGAATATTTGTCTAAAACCAATGATAATATATAAAAAGTAACCTATTTTTAAGGAGAAGATAAATACTAGAAACCCAAATGCCTAGGACCAATTTCAGTTGGAGCATCACCCCTTATGTTATCCTAGCATTGAATTGACAGTTTTTCTGTATTGTCATATTTGCATATCAGCCGCTTACATTTGTTTCAAGCTTTATAACAAAGGACTGCCTTTTTTTATAGACCAAGGATGAAAGTCTCTTGTGAGTTAAGTCTGATTATGACATCACAATTTGTAAATTAAGCTATAGTATGATTACAGAGTGTAGACTGAACAAAAAGTGCTTTGCTATGGATTTAAGTTGTATTTTCTTAAGCTTTGCATTCCAAAATGTGCTAGCATTCTCTATTTCCAAAGGGCACATTAAGCTACTTCCCCATTATATATTTTTTGTGTTAAAAGTTATTTATACACAACTTGGTAAAACATACTAAATTTAACACATAGCGAATTACATCCTGGGGTTATCTTTGTCAACAATCTGTAAATGGATAAGAAAGATTGTGCATTAGATTTATCAGATTGATTTTGCTTAGAATTGCATTTACTCCTTGTCTAAATTGTCTATTTTTATACTATTATTATATGCATTAATCTTTGTTGTTGTCCTATCTAATCATTTTTTTTATTTTGCAATGTGGAAAGAAACTGGTGCATTTTTATGATACCCATGCTTCAAGTGACTCTATGGCTTAAGCTGTTCCTTGAAAAATTAAATGCTATGCAAACAAAATATGTTCTGTGCTTTGAGGTACATTTGCCAGTCTTGTGTTTGCTTCTAGTAACATCTGTGGCCAGTTAGCTCAGTTGGTTAGAGTGTGGCGCTCGTAATGCCAAGGTCATGGGTTTGATCCCTGTTTTGGCTACTTGCTTTTCTTGATGGACAAGAATGGAATAAGCTCATCGGTGTAGCATGAATACTTGAAAACATAATAGACACATATATCACAAAATCTCTTCAAATCCATATCAGAAGCCAGCATGAGTGTCATCCTTTGGCTGATGAAGATTTTTCTCTACATGGCTCATTGACTTTTGTCTCAAATCGAGCAATATGGCATACCTAAGATTTGCAAGGGCAAATTAATCAGTTATTATATTGCTGCTCAAACATAGAGGGCACTAGGTGTTACTAGAAGAAGAATATACGTTCTCCCCTCTCATTAGTGCACACTGAAGTAAAAAAATTAAAATGGAGAATTTCTAAACACCAGAGCACAAGTAATGTATCTCAGCATTCTTATTGCATCTTTTCTTATTTCCAAATATTTGACATACTTCTGATTTGAAAAGTTTAAAAATGAGTTTAGACAAAGGACACCACTGAAAATGATGGAATTTATATGAATTGTAAATGAAGATTTGCAATACTCATACTTTGAATGAAAATGGAGCTTTAAACAAAAGGAGAAATAATCAACATTAGGTCCCACCGAGATTTGAACTCAGATTACTGGATTCAAAGTCCAGAGTGCTAACCATTGCACAATGGAACCTTCAACTGAGCAAATACTTCCACTGAACTGAGCTCATTTTTTAAATGCAAAGAAAAGAAATTCAATACTTTATATATATGATTTCAAGTTTCTAATAAGCTCAGGGATGCAATAGGTGTTATGTAGAATATTTGTCTAAAACCAATGATAATATATAAAAAGTAACCTATTTTTAAGGAGAAGATAAATACTAGAAACCCAAATGCCTAGGACCAATTTCAGTTGGAGCATCACCCCTTATGTTATCCTAGCATTGAATTGACAGTTTTTCTGTATTGTCATATTTGCATATCAGCCGCTTATAATTGTTTCAAGCTTTATAACAAAGGACTGCCTTTTTTTATAGACCAAGGATGAAAGTCTCTTGTGAGTTAAGTCTGATTATGACATCACAATTTGTAAATTAAGCTATAGTATGATTACAGAGTGTAGACTGAACAAAAAGTGCTTTCCTATGGATTTAAGTTGTATTTTCTTAAGCTTTGCATTCCAAAATGTGCTAGCATTCTCTATTTCCAAAGGGCACATTAAGCTACTTCCCCATTATATATTTTTTGTGTTAAAAGTTATTTATACACAACTTGGTAAAACATACTAAATTTAACACATAATGAATTACATCCTGGGATTATCTTTATCAACAATCTGTAAATGGATAAGAAAGATTGTGCATTAGATTTATCAGATTGATTTTGCTTAGAATTGCATTTACTCCTTGTCTAAATTGTCTATTTTTATACTATTATTAGATGCATTAATCTTTGTTGTTGTCCTATCTAATCATTTTTTTTAATTTTGCAATGTGGAAAGAAACTGGTGCATTTTTATGATACCCATGCTTCAAGTGACTCTATGGCTTAAGCTGTTCCTTGAAAAATTAAATGCTATGCAAACAAAATATGTTCTGTGCTTTGAGGTACATTTGCCAGTCTTGTGTTTGTTTCTAGTAACATCTGTGGCCAGTTAGCTCAGTTGGTTAGAGCGTGGCGCTCGTAATGCCAAGGTCATGGGTTCGATCCCTGTTTTGGCTACTTGCTTTTCTTGATGGACAAGAATGGAATAAACTCATCGGTGTAGCATGAATACTTGAAAACATAATAGACACATATATCACAAAATCTCTTCAAATCCATATCAGAAGCCAGCATGAGTGTCATCCTTTGGCTGATGAAGATTTTTCTCTACATGGCTCATTGACTTTTGTCTCAAATCGAGCAATATGGCATACCTAAGATTTGCAAGGGCAAATTAATCAGTTATTATATTGCTGCTCAAACGTAGAGGGCACTAGGTGTTACTAGAAGAAGAAGATACGTTCTCCCCTCTCATTAGTGCACACTAAAGTAAAAAAAATTAAAATGGAGAATTTCTAAACACCAGAGCACAAGTAATGGATCTCTGCATTCTTATTGCATCTTTTCTTATTTCCAAATATTTGACATACTTCTGATTTGAAAAGTTTAAAAATGAGTTTAGACAAAGGACACTACTGAAAAGGATGGAATTTATATGAATTGTAAATGAAGATTTGCAATACTCATACTTTGAATGAAAATGGAGCTTTAAACAAAAGGAAAAACAATCAACATTAGATCTCACCGAGATTTGAACTCGGATTACTGGATTCAAAGTCCAGAGTGCTAACCATTACACCATGGAACCCTCAACTGAGCAAAGACTTCTACTGAACTGAGCTCATCTTTTAAATGCAAAGAAAAGAAATTCAATACTTTATATATATGATTTCAAGTTTCTAATAAGCTCAGGGATGCAATAGGTGTTATGTAGAATATTTGTCTAAAACCAATGATAATATATAAAAAGTAACCTATTTTTAAGGAGAAGATAAATACTAGAAACCCAAATGCCTAGGACCAATTTCAGTTGGAGCATCACCCCTTATGTTATCCTAGCATTGAATTGACAGTTTTTCTGTATTGTCATATTTGCATATCAGCCACTTACAATTGTTTCAAGCTTTATAACAGAGGACTGCCTTTTTTATAGACCAAGGATGAAAGTCTCTTGTGAGTTAAGTCTGATTATGACATCACAATTTGTAAATTAAGCTATAGTATGATTAAAGAGTGTAGACTGAACAAAAAGTGCTTTCCTATGGATTGAAGTTTGTATTTTCTTAAGCTTTGCATTCCAAAATGTGCTAGCATTCTCTATTGCCAAAGGCACATTAAGCTACTTCCCCATTATATATTTTTTGTGTTAAAAGTTATTTATACACAACTTGGTAAAACATACTAAATTTAACACATAATGAATTACATCCTGGGATTATCTTTATCAACAATCTGTAAATGGATAAGAAAGATTGTGCATTAGATTTATCAGATTGATTTTGCTTAGAATTGCATTTACTCCTTGTCTAAATTGTCTATTTTTATACTATTATTAGATGCATTAATCTTTGTTGTTATCCTATCTAATCATTTTTTTATTTTGCAATGTGGAAAGAAACTGGTGCATTTTTATGATACCCATGCTTCAAGTGACTCTATGGCTTAAGATGTTCCTTGAAAAATTAAATGCTATGCAAACAAAATATGTTCTGTGCTTTGAGGTACATTTGCCAGTTTTGTGTTTGCTTCTAGTAACATCTGTGGCCAGTAAGCGCAGTTGGTTAGAGCGTGGCACTCGTAATGCCAAGGTCATGGGTTTGATCCCTGCTTTGGCTACTTGCTCATCGGTGTAGCATGAATACTTGAAAACATAATAGACACATATAGCACAAAATCTCTTCAAATCCATATCAGAAGCCAGCATGAGTGTCATCCTTTGGCTGATGAAGATTTTTCTCTACATGGCTCATTGACTTTTGTCTCAAATCGAGCAATATGGCATACCTAAGATTTGCAAGGGCAAATTAATCAGTTATTATATTGCTGCTCAAACATAGAGGGCACTAGGTGTTACTAGAAGAAGAATATACGTTCTCCCCTCTCATTAGTGCACACTGAAGTAAAAAAATTAAAATGGAGAATTTCTAAACACCAGAGCACAAGTAATGTATCTCAGCATTCTTATTGCATCTTTTCTTATTTCCAAATATTTGACATACTTCTGATTTGAAAAGTTTAAAAATGAGTTTAGACAAAGGACACCACTGAAAATGATGGAATTTATATGAATTGTAAATGAAGATTTGCAATACTCATACTTTGAATGAAAATGGAGCTTTAAACAAAAGGAGAAATAATCAACATTAGGTCCCACCGAGATTTGAACTCGGATTACTGGATTCAAAGTCCAGAGAGCTAACCATTGCACAATGGAACCTTCAACTGAGCAAATACTTCCACTGAACTGAGCTCATCTTTTAAATGCAAAGAAAAGAAATTCAATACTTTATATATATGATTTCAAGTTTCTAATAAGCTCAGGGATGCAATAGGTGTTATGTAGAATATTTGTCTAAAACCAATGATAATATATAAAAAGTAACCTATTTTTAAGGAGAAGATAAATACTAGAAACCCAAATGCCTAGGACCAATTTCAGTTGGAGCATCACCCCTTATGTTATCCTAGCATTGAATTGACAGTTTTTCTGTATTGTCATATTTGCATATCAGCCGCTTATAATTGTTTCAAGCTTTATAACAAAGGACTGCCTTTTTTTATAGACCAAGGATGAAAGTCTCTTGTGAGTTAAGTCTGATTATGACATCACAATTTGTAAATTAAGCTATAGTATGATTACAGAGTGTAGACTGAACAAAAAGTGCTTTCCTATGGATTTAAGTTGTATTTTCTTAAGCTTTGCATTCCAAAATGTGCTAGCATTCTCTATTTCCAAAGGGCACATTAAGCTACTTCCCCATTATATATTTTTTGTGTTAAAAGTTATTTATACACAACTTGGTAAAACATACTAAATTTAACACATAATGAATTACATCCTGGGATTATCTTTATCAACAATCTGTAAATGGATAAGAAAGATTGTGCATTAGATTTATCAGATTGATTTTGCTTAGAATTGCATTTACTCCTTGTCTAAATTGTCTATTTTTATACTATTATTAGATGCATTAATCTTTGTTGTTGTCCTATCTAATCATTTTTTTTAATTTTGCAATGTGGAAAGAAACTGGTGCATTTTTATGATACCCATGCTTCAAGTGACTCTATGGCTTAAGCTGTTCCTTGAAAAATTAAATGCTATGCAAACAAAATATGTTCTGTGCTTTGAGGTACATTTGCCAGTCTTGTGTTTGCTTCTAGTAACATCTGTGGCCAGTTAGCTCAGTTGGTTAGAGCGTGGTGCTCGTAATGCCAAGGTCATGGGTTCGATCCCTGTTTTGGCTACTTGCTTTTCTTGATGGACAAGAATGGAATAAACTCATCGGTGTAGCATGAATACTTGAAAACATAATAGACACATATATCACAAAATCTCTTCAAATCCATATCAGAAGCCAGCATGAGTGTCATCCTTTGGCTGATGAAGATTTTTCTCTACATGGCTCATTGACTTTTGTCTCAAATCGAGCAATATGGCATACCTAAGATTTGCAAGGGCAAATTAATCAGTTATTATATTGCTGCTCAAACGTAGAGGGCACTAGGTGTTACTAGAAGAAGAAGATACGTTCTCCCCTCTCATTAGTGCACACTAAAGTAAAAAAAATTAAAATGGAGAATTTCTAAACACCAGAGCACAAGTAATGGATCTCTGCATTCTTATTGCATCTTTTCTTATTTCCAAATATTTGACATACTTCTGATTTGAAAAGTTTAAAAATGAGTTTAGACAAAGGACACCACTGAAAAGGATGGAATTTATATGAATTGTAAATGAAGATTTGCAATACTCATACTTTGAATGAAAATGGAGCTTTAAACAAAAGGAAAAACAATCAACATTAGATCTCACCGAGATTTGAACTCGGATTACTGGATTCAAAGTCCAGAGTGCTAACCATTACACCATGGAACCCTCAACTGAGCAAAGACTTCTACTGAACTGAGCTCATCTTTTAAATGCAAAGAAAAGAAATTCAATACTTTATATATATGATTTCAAGTTTCTAATAAGCTCAGGGATGCAATAGGTGTTATGTAGAATATTTGTCTAAAACCAATGATAATATATAAAAAGTAACCTATTTTTAAGGAGAAGATAAATACTAGAAACCCAAATGCCTAGGACCAATTTCAGTTGGAGCATCACCCCTTATGTTATCCTAGCATTGAATTGACAGTTTTTCTGTATTGTCATATTTGCATATCAGCCACTTACAATTGTTTCAAGCTTTATAACAGAGGACTGCCTTTTTTATAGACCAAGGATGAAAGTCTCTTGTGAGTTAAGTCTGATTATGACATCACAATTTGTAAATTAAGCTATAGTATGATTACAGAGTGTAGACTGAACAAAAAGTGCTTTCCTATGGATTGAAGTTTGTATTTTCTTAAGCTTTGCATTCCAAAATGTGCTAGCATTCTCTATTGCCAAAGGGCACATTAAGCTACTTCCCCATTATATATTTTTTGTGTTAAAAGTTATTTATACACAACTTGGTAAAACATACTAAATTTAACACATAATGAATTACATCCTGGGATTATCTTTATCAACAATCTGTAAATGGATAAGAAAGATTGTGCATTAGATTTATCAGATTGATTTTGCTTAGAATTGCATTTACTCCTTGTCTAAATTGTCTATTTTTATACTATTATTAGATGCATTAATCTTTGTTGTTATCCTATCTAATCATTTTTTTATTTTGCAATGTGGAAAGAAACTGGTGCATTTTTATGATACCCATGCTTCAAGTGACTCTATGGCTTAAGATGTTCCTTGAAAAATTAAATGCTATGCAAACAAAATATGTTCTGTGCTTTGAGGTACATTTGCCAGTTTTGTGTTTGCTTCTAGTAACATCTGTGGCCAGTAAGCACAGTTGGTTAGAGCGTGGCACTCGTAATGCCAAGGTCATGGGTTTGATCCCTGCTTTGGCTACTTGCTCATCAGTGTAGCATGAATACTTGAAAACATAATAGACACATATATCACAAAATCTCTTCAAATCCATATCAGAAGCCAGCATGAGTGTCATCCTTTGGCTGATGAAGATTTTTCTCTACATGGCTCATTGACTTTTGTCTCAAATCGAGCAATATGGCATACCTAAGATTTGCAAGGGCAAATTAATCAGTTATTATATTGCTGCTCAAACGTAGAGGGCACTAGGTGTTACTAGAAGAAGAAGATACGTTCTCCCCTCTCATTAGTGCACACTAAAGTAAAAAAAATTAAAATGGAGAATTTCTAAACACCAGAGCACAAGTAATGGATCTCTGCATTCTTATTGCATCTTTTCTTATTTCCAAATATTTGACATACTTCTGATTTGAAAAGTTTAAAAATGAGTTTAGACAAAGGACACCACTGAAAAGGATGGAATTTATATGAATTGTAAATGAAGATTTGCAATACTCATACTTTGAATGAAAATGGAGCTTTAAACAAAAGGAAAAACAATCAACATTAGATCTCACCGAGATTTGAACTCGGATTACTGGATTCAAAGTCCAGAGTGCTAACCATTACACCATGGAACCCTCAACTGAGCAAAGACTTCTACTGAACTGAGCTCATCTTTTAAATGCAAAGAAAAGAAATTCAATACTTTATATATATGATTTCAAGTTTCTAATAAGCTCAGGGATGCAATAGGTGTTATGTAGAATATTTGTCTAAAACCAATGATAATATATAAAAAGTAACCTATTTTTAAGGAGAAGATAAATACTAGAAACCCAAATGCCTAGGACCAATTTCAGTTGGAGCATCACCCCTTATGTTATCCTAGCATTGAATTGACAGTTTTTCTGTATTGTCATATTTGCATATCAGCCACTTACAATTGTTTCAAGCTTTATAACAGAGGACTGCCTTTTTTATAGACCAAGGATGAAAGTCTCTTGTGAGTTAAGTCTGATTATGACATCACAATTTGTAAATTAAGCTATAGTATGATTACAGAGTGTAGACTGAACAAAAAGTGCTTTCCTATGGATTGAAGTTTGTATTTTCTTAAGCTTTGCATTCCAAAATGTGCTAGCATTCTCTATTGCCAAAGGGCACATTAAGCTACTTCCCCATTATATATTTTTTGTGTTAAAAGTTATTTATACACAACTTGGTAAAACATACTAAATTTAACACATAATGAATTACATCCTGGGATTATCTTTATCAACAATCTGTAAATGGATAAGAAAGATTGTGCATTAGATTTATCAGATTGATTTTGCTTAGAATTGCATTTACTCCTTGTCTAAATTGTCTATTTTTATACTATTATTAGATGCATTAATCTTTGTTGTTATCCTATCTAATCATTTTTTTATTTTGCAATGTGGAAAGAAACTGGTGCATTTTTATGATACCCATGCTTCAAGTGACTCTATGGCTTAAGATGTTCCTTGAAAAATTAAATGCTATGCAAACAAAATATGTTCTGTGCTTTGAGGTACATTTGCCAGTTTTGTGTTTACTTCTAGTAACATCTGTGGCCAGTAAGCGCAGTTGGTTAGAGCGTGGCACTCGTAATGCCAAGGTCATGGGTTTGATCCCTGCTTTGGCTACTTGCTCATCGGTGTAGCATGAATACTTGAAAACATAATAGACACATATATCACAAAATCTCTTCAAATCCATATCAGAAGCCAGCATGAGTGTCATCCTTTGGCTGATGAAGATTTTTCTCTACATGGCTCATTGACTTTTGTCTCAAATCGAGCAATATGGCATACCTAAGATTTGCAAGGGCAAATTAATCAGTTATTATATTGCTGCTCAAACATAGAGGGCACTAGGTGTTACTAGAAGAAGAATATACGTTCTCCCCTCTCATTAGTGCACACTGAAGTAAAAAAATTAAAATGGAGAATTTCTAAACACCAGAGCACAAGTAATGTATCTCAGCATTCTTATTGCATCTTTTCTTATTTCCAAATATTTGACATACTTCTGATTTGAAAAGTTTAAAAATGAGTTTAGACAAAGGACACCACTGAAAATGATGGAATTTATATGAATTGTAAATGAAGATTTGCAATACTCATACTTTGAATGAAAATGGAGCTTTAAACAAAAGGAGAAATAATCAACATAAGGTCCCACCGAGATTTGAACTCGGATTACTGGATTCAAAGTCCAGAGAGCTAACCATTGCACAATGGAACCTTCAACTGAGCAAATACTTCCACTGAACTGAGCTCATCTTTTAAATGCAAAGAAAAGAAATTCAATACTTTATATATATGATTTCAAGCTTCTAATAAGCTCAGGGATGCAATAGTTGTTATGTAGAATATTTGTCTAAAACCAATGATAATATATAAAAAGTAACCTATTTTTAAGGAGAAGATAAATACTAGAAACCCAAATGCCTAGGACCAATTTCAGTTGGAGCATCACCCCTTATGTTATCCTAGCATTGAATTAACAGTTTTTCTGTATTGTCATATTTGCATATCAGCCGCTTACAATTGTTTCAAGCTTTATAACAAAGGACTGCCTTTTTTTTATAGACCAAGGATGAAAGTCTCTTGTGAGTTAAGTCTGATTATGACATCACAATTTGTAAATTAAGCTATAGTATGATTACAGAGTGTAGACTGAACAAAAAGTGCTTTCCTATGGATTGAAGTTTGTATTTTCTTAAGCTTTGCATTCCAAAATGTGCTAGCATTCTCTATTTCCAAAGGGCACATTAAGCTACTTCCCCATTATATATTTTTTGTGTTAAAAGTTATTTATACACAACTTGGTAAAACATACTAAATTTAACACATAATGAATTACATCCTGGGATTATCTTTATCAACAATCTGTAAATGGATAAGAAAGATTGTGCATTAGATTTATCAGATTGATTTTGCTTAGAGTTGCATTTACTCCTTGTCTAAATTGTCTATTTTTATACTTTTATTAGATGCATAAATCTTTGTTGTTATCCTATCTAATAATTTTTTTATTTTGCAATGTGGAAAGAAACTGGTGCATTTTTATGATACCCATGCTTCAAGTGACTCTATGGCTTAAGCTGTTCCTTGAAAAATTAAATGCTATGCAAACAAAATATGTTCTGTGCTTTGAGGTACATTTGCCAGTTTTGTGTTTGCTTCTAGTAACATCTGTGGCCAGTTAGCGCAGTTGGTTAGAGCGTGGCGCTTGTAATGCCAAGGTCATGGGTTTGAGCCCTGCTTTGGCTACTTGCTCATCAGTGTAGCATGAATACTTGAAAACATAATAAACACATATATCACAAAATCTCTTCAAATCCATATCAGAAGCCAGCATGAGTGTCATCCTTTGGCTGATGAAGATTTTTCTCTATATGGCTCATTGACTTTTGTCTCAAATCGAGCAATATGGCATACCTAAGATTTGCAAGGGCAAATTAATCAGTTATTATATTGCTGCTCAAACATAGAGGGCACTATGTGTTACTAGAAGAAGAATATACGTTCTCCCCTCTCATTAGTGCACACTGAAGTAAAAAAATTAAAATGGAGAATTTCTAAACACCAGAGCACAAGTAATGGATCTCAGCATTCTTATTGCATCTTTTCTTATTTCCAAATATTTGACATACTTCTGATTTGAAAAGTTTAAAAATGAGTTTAGACAAAGGACACTACTGAAAATGATGGAATTTATATGAATTGTAATTGAAGATTTGCAATACTCATACTTTGAATGAAAATGGAGCTTTAAACAAAAGGAGAAATAATCAACATTAGGTCTCACCGAGATTTGAACTCAGATTACTGGTTTCAAAGTTCAGAGTGCTAACCATTGCACCATGGAACCTTCAACTGAGCAAAGACTTCTACTGAACTGAGCTCATCTTTTAAATGCAAAGAAAAGAAATTCAATACTTTATATATATGATTTCAAGTTTCTAATAAGCTCAGGGATGCAATAGGTGTTATGTAGAATATTTGTCTAAAACCAATGATAATATATAAAAAGTAACCTATTTTTAAGGAGAAGATAAATACTAGAAACCCAAATGCCTAGGACCAATTTCAGTTGGAGCATCACCCCTTATGTTATCCTAGCATTGAATTGACAGTTTTTCTGTATTGTCATATTTGCATATCAGCCGCTTACATTTGTTTCAAGCTTTATAACAAAGGACTGCCTTTTTTTATAGACCAAGGATGAAAGTCTCTTGTGAGTTAAGTCTGATTATGACATCACAATTTGTAAATTAAGCTATAGTATGATTACAGAGTGTAGACTGAACAAAAAGTGCTTTGCTATGGATTTAAGTTGTATTTTCTTAAGCTTTGCATTCCAAAATGTGCTAGCATTCTCTACTTCCAAAGGGCACATTAAGCTACTTCCCCATTATATATTTTTTGTGTTAAAAGTTATTTATACACAACTTGGTAAAACATACTAAATTTAACACATAACGAATTACATCCTGGGGTTATCTTTATCAACAATCTGTAAATGGATAAGAAAGATTGTGCATTAGATTTATCAGATTGATTTTGCTTAGAATTGCATTTACTCCTTGTCTAAATTGTCTATTTTTATACTATTATTAGATGCATTAATCTTTGTTGTTGTCCTATCTAATCATTTTTTTTATTTTGCAATGTGGAAAGAAACTGGTGCATTTTTATGATACCCATGCTTCAAGTGACTCTATGGCTTAAGCTGTTCCTTGAAAAATTAAATGCTATGCAAACAAAATATGTTCTGTGCTTTGAGGTACATTTGCCAGTCTTGTGTTTGCTTCTCGTAACATCTGTGGCCAGTTAGCTCAGTTGGTTAGAGTGTGGCGCTCGTAATGCCAAGGTCATGGGTTTGATCCCTGTTTTGGCTACTTGCTTTTCTTGATGGACAAGAATGGAATAAGCTCATCGGTGTAGCATGAATACTTGAAAACATAATAGACACATATATCACAAAATCTCTTCAAATCCATATCAGAAGCCAGCATGAGTGTCATCCTTTGGCTGATGAAGATTTTTCTCCACATGGCTCATTGACTTTTGTCTCAAATCGAGCAATATGGCATACCTAAGATTTGCAAGGGCAAATTAATCAGTTATTATATTGCTGCTCAAACATAGAGGGCACTAGGTGTTACTAGAAGAAGAATATACGTTCTCCCCTCTCATTAGTGCACACTGAAGTAAAAAAATTAAAATGGAGAATTTCTAAACACCAGAGCACAAGTAATGGATCTCAGCATTCTTATTGCATCTTTTCTTATTTCCAAATATTTGACATACTTCTGATTTGAAAAGTTTAAAAATGAGTTTAGACAAAGGACACCACTGAAAATGATGGAATTTATATGAATTGTAAATGAAGATTTGCAATACTCATACTTTGAATGAAAATGGAGCTTTAAACAAAAGGAGAAATAATCAACATTAGGTCCCACCGAGATTTGAACTCGGATTACTGGATTCAAAGTCCAGAGAGCTAACCATTGCACAATGGAACCTTCAACTGAGCAAATACTTACATTGAACTGAGCTCATCTTTTAAATGCAAAGAAAAGAAATTCAATACTTTATATATATGATTTCAAGTTTCTAATAAGCTCAGGGATGCAATAGTTGTTATGTAGAATATTTGTCTAAAACCAATTATAATATATAAAAAGTAACCTATTTTTAAGTAGAAGATAAATACTAGAAACCCAAATGCCTAGGACCAATTTCAGTTGGAGCATCACCCCTTATGTTATCCTAGCATTGAATTGACAGTTTTTCTGTATTGTCATATTTGCATATCAGCCGCTTACAATTGTTTCAATCTTTATAACAAAGGACTGCCTTTTTTTTTATAGACCAAGGATGAAAGTCTCTTGTGAGTTAAGTCTGATTATGACATCACAATTTGTAAATTAAGCTATAGTATGATTACAGAGTGTAGACTGAACAAAAAGTGCTTTCCTATGGATTGAAGTTTGTATTTTCTTAAGCTTTGCATTCCAAAATGTGCTAGCATTCTCTATTTCCAAAGGGCACATTAAGCTACTTCCCCATTATATATTTTTTGTGTTAAAAGTTATTTATACACAACTTGGTAAAACATACTAAATTTAACACATAATGAATTACATCCTGGGATTATCTTTATCAACAATCTGTAAATGGATAAGAAAGATTGTGCATTAGATTTATCAGATTGATTTTGCTTAGAATTGCATTTACTCCTTGTCTAAATTGTCTATTTTTATACTATTATTAGATGCATTAATCTTTGTTGTTGTCCTATCTAATCATTTTTTTTAATTTTGCAATGTGGAAAGAAACTGGTGCATTTTTATGATACCCATGCTTCAAGTGACTCTATGGCTTAAGCTGTTCCTTGAAAAATTAAATGCTATGCAAACAAAATATGTTCTGTGCTTTGAGGTACATTTGCCAGACTTGTGTTTGCTTCTAGTAACATCTGTGGCCAGTTAGCTCAGTTGGTTAGAGCGTGGCGCTCGTAATGCCAAGGTCATGGGTTCGATCCCTGTTTTGGCTACTTGCTTTTCTTGATGGACAAGAATGGAATAAACTCATCGGTGTAGCATGAATACTTGAAAACATAATAGACACATATATCACAAAATCTCTTCAAATCCATATCAGAAGCCAGCATGAGTGTCATCCTTTGGCTGATGAAGATTTTTCTCTACATGGCTCATTGACTTTTGTCTCAAATTGAGCAATATGGCATACCTAAGATTTGCAAGGGCAAATTAATCAGAAATTATATTGCTGCTCAAACATAGAGGGCACTAGGTGCTACTAGAAGAAGAAGATACATTCTCCCCTCTCATTAAAGCACACTAAAGTAAAAAAAATTAAAATGGAGAATTTCTAAACACCAGAGCACAAGTAATGGATCTCTGCATTCTTATTGCATCTTTTCTTATTTCCAAATATTTGACATACTTCTGATTTGAAAAGTTTAAAAATGAGTTTAGACAAAGGACACTACTGAAAAGGATGGAATTTATATGAATTGTAAATGAAGATTTGCAATACTCATACTTTGAATGAAAATGGAGCTTTAAACAAAAGGAGAAATAATCAACATTAGGTCCCACCGAGATTAGAACTCGGATTACTGTATTCAAAGTCCAGAGTGCTAACCATTACACCATGAAACCCTCAACTGAGCAAAGACTTCTACTGAACTGAGCTCATCTTTTAAATGCAAATAAAAGAAATTCAATACTTTATATATATGATTTCAAGTTTCTAATAAGCTCAGGGATGCAATAGGTGTTATGTAGAATATTTGTCTAAAACCAATGATAATATATAAAAAGTAACCTATTTTTAAGGAGAAGATAAATACTAGAAACCCAAATGCCTAGGACCAATTTCAGTTGGAGCATCACCCCTTATGTTATCCTAGCATTGAATTGACAGTTTTTCTGTATTGTCATATTTGCATATCAGCCACTTACAATTGTTTCAAGCTTTATAACAGAGGATTGCCTTTTTTATAGACCAAGGATGAAAGTCTCTTGTGAGTTAAGTCTGATTATGACATCACAATTTGTAAATTAAGCTATAGTATGATTACAGAGTGTAGACTGAACAAAAAGTGCTTTCCTATGGATTGAAGTTTGTATTTTCTTAAGCTTTGCATTCCAAAATGTGCTAGCATTCTCTATTTCCAAAGGGCACATTTAGCTACTTCCCCATTATATATTTTTTGTGTTAAAAGTTATTTATACACAACTTGGTAAAACATACTTAATTTAACACATAATGAATTACATCCTGGGATTATCTTTATCAACAATCTGTAAATGGATAAGAAAGATTGTGCATTAGATTTATCAGATTGATTTTGCTTAGAATTGCATTTACTCCTTGTCTAAATTGTCTATTTTTATACTATTATTAGATGCATTAATCTTTGTTGTTATCCTATCTAATCATTTTTTTATTTTGCAATGTGGAAAGAAACTGGTGCATTTTTATGATACCCATGCTTCAAGTGACTCTATGGCTTAAGCTGTTCCTTGAAAAATTAAATGCTATGCAAACAAAATATGTTCTGTGCTTTGAGGTACATTTGCCAGTTTTGTGTTTGCTTCTAGTAACATCTGTGGCCAGTTAGCGCAGTTGGTTAGAGCGTGGCGCTCGTAAAAAACCAAGGGCTTGGGTTTGATCCCTTTTTTGGCTACTTGCTCATCGGTATAGCATGAATACTTGAAAACATAATAGACACATATATCACAAAATCTCTTCAAATCCATATCAGAAGACAGCATAAGTGTCATCCTTTGGCTGATGAAGATTTTTCTCTACATGGCTCATTGACTTTTGTCTCAAATCGAGCAATATGGCATACCTAAGATTTGCAAGGGCAAATTAATCAGTTATTATATTGCTGCTCAAACATAGAGGGCACTAGGTGTTACTAGAAGAAGAAGATACGTTCTCCCCTCTCATTAGTGCACACTGAAGTAAAAAAAATTAAAATGGAGAATTTCTAAACACCAGAGCACAAGTAATGGATCTCTGCATTCTTATTGCATCTTTTCTTATTTCCAAATATTTGACATACTTCTGATTTGAAAAGTTTAAAAATGAGTTTAGACAAAGGACACCACTGAAAATGATGGAATTTATATGAATTGTAAATGAAGATTTGCAATACTCATACTTTGAATGAAAATGGAGCTTTAAACAAAAAGAGAAATAATCAACATTAGATCTCACCGAGATTTGAACTCGGATTACTGGATTCAAAGTCCAGAGTGCTAACCATTACACCATGGAACCCTCAACTGAGCAAAGACTTCTACTGAACTGAGCTCATCTTTTAAATGCAAAGAAAAGAAATTCAATACTTTATATATATGATTTCAAGTTTCTGATAAGCTCAGGGATGCAATAGGTGTTATGTAGAATATTTGTCTAAAACCAATGATAATATGTAAAAAGTAACCTATTTTTAAGGAGAAGATAAATACTAGAAACCCAAATGCCTAGGACCAATTTCAGTTGGAGCATCACCCCTTATGTTATCCTAGCATTGAATTGACAGTTTTTCTGTATTGTCATTTTTGCATATCAGCCACTTACAATTGTTTCAAGCTTTATAACAGAGGACTGCCTTTTTTATAGACCAAGGATGAAAGTCTCTTGTGAGTTAAGTCTGATTATGACATCACAATTTGTAAATTAAGTTATAGTATGATTACAGAGTGTAGACTGAACAAAACGTGCTTTCCGATGGATTGAAGTTTGTATTTTCTTAAGCTTTGCATTCCAAAATGTGCTAGCATTCTCTATTTCCAAAGGGCACATTAAGCTACTTCCCCATTATATATTTTTTGTGTTAAAAGTTATTTATACACAACTTGGTAAAACATACTAAATTTAACACATAATGAATTACATCCTGGGATTATCTTTATCAACAATCTGTAAATGGATAAGAAAGATTGTGCATTAGATTTATCAGAATGATTTTGCTTAGAATTGCATTTACTCCTTGTCTAAATTGTCTATTTTTATACTATTATTAGATGCATTAATCTTTGTTGTTGTCCTATCTAATAATTTTTTTAATTTTGCAATGTGGAAAGAAACTGGTGCATTTTTATGATACCCATGCTTCAAGTGACTCTATGGCTTAAGCTGTTCCTTGAAAAATTAAATGCTATGCAAACAAAATATGTTCTGTGCTTTGAGGTACATTTGCCAGTTTTGTGTTTGCTTTTTGTAACATATGTGGCCAGTTAGCTCAGTTGATTAAAGCGTGGCACTTGTAATGCCAAGGTCATGGGTTTGATCCCTGTTTTGGCTACTTGCTTTTCTTGATGGACAAGAATGGAATAAGTTCATCGGTGTAGCATGAATACTTGAAAACATAATAGACACATATATCACAAAATCTCTTCAAATCCATATCAGAAGCCAGCATGAGTGTCATTCTTTGGCTGATGAAGATTTTTCTCTTCATGGCTCATTGACTTTTGTCTCAAATCGAGCAATATGGCATACCTAAGATTTGCAAGGGCAAATTAATCAGTTATTATATTGCTGCTCAAACATAGAGGGCACTAGGTGTTACTAGAAGAAGAAGATACGTTCTCCCCTCTCATTAGTGCACACTGAAGTAAAAAAAATTAAAATGGAGAATTTCTAAACACCAGAGCACAAGTAATGGATCTCTGCATTCAGATTGCATCTTTTCTTATTTCCAAATATTTGACATACTTCTGATTTGAAAAGTTTAAAAATGAGTTTAGACAAAGGACACCACTGAAAATGATGGAATTTATATGAATTGTAAATGAAGATTTGCAATACTCATACTTTGAATGAAAATGGAGCTTTAAACAAAAGGAGAAATAATCAACATTAGATCTCACCGAGATTTGAACTTGGATTACTGGATTCAAAGTCCAGAGGGCTAACCATTACACCATGGAACCCTCAACTGAGCAAAGACTTCTACTGAACTGAGCTCATCTTTTAAATGCAAAGAAAAGAAATTCAATACTTTATATATATGATTTCAAGTTTCTAATAAGCTCAGGGATGCAATAGGTGTTATGTAGAATATTTGTCTAAAACCAATGATAATATATAAAAAGTAACCTATTTTTAAGGAGAAGATAAATTCTAGAAACCCAAATGCCTAGGACCAATTTCAGTTGGAGCATCACCCCTTATGTTATCCTAGCATTGAATTGACAGTTTTTCTGTATTGTCATATTTGCATATCAGCCACTTACAATTGTTTCAAGCTTTAGAACAGAGGACTGCCTTTTTTATAGACCAAGGATGAAAGTCTCTTGTGAGTTAAGTCTGATTATGACATCACAATTTGTAAATTAAGCTATTGTATGATTACAGAGTGTAGACTGAACAAAAAGTGCTTTCCTATGGATTGAAGTTTGTATTTTCTTAAGCTTTGCATTCCAACATGTGCTAGCATTCTCTATTTCCAAAGGGCACATTAAGCTACTTCCCCATTATATATTTTTTGTGTTAAAAGTTATTTATACACAACTTGGTAAAACATACTAAATTTAACACATAATGAATTACATCCTGGGATTATCTTTATCAACAATCTGTAAATGGATAAGAAAGATTGTGCATTAGATTTATCAGATTGATTTTGCTTAGAATTGCATTTACTCCTTGTCTAAATTGTCTATTTTTATACTATTATTAGATGCATTAATCTTTGTTGTTGTCCTATCTAATAATTTTTTTAATTTTGCAATGTGGAAAGAAACTGGTGCATTTTTATGATACCCATGCTTCAAGTGACTCTATGGCTAAAGCTGTTCCTTGAAAAATTAAATGCTATGCAAACAAAATATGTTCTGTGCTTTGAGGTACATTTGCCAGTTTTGTGTTTGCTTCCAGTAACATCTGTGGCCAGTTAGCTCAGTTGATTAAAGCGTGGCACTCGTAATGCCAAGTTCATGGGTTCGATCCCTGTTTTGGCTACTTGCTTTTCTTGATGGACAAGAATGGAATAAGCTCATCGGTGTAGCATGAATACTTGAAAACATAATAGACACATATATCACAAAATCTCTTCAAATCCATATCAGAAGCCAGCATGTGTGTCATCCTTTGGCTGATGAAGATTTTTCTCTACATGGCTCATTGACTTTTGTCTCAAATCGAGCAATATGGCATACCTAAGATTTGCAAGGGCAAATTAATCAGTTATTATATTGCTGCTCAAACATAGAGGGCACTATGTGTTACTAGAAGAAGAATATACGTTCTCCCCTCTCATTAGTGCACACTGAAGTAAAAAAATTAAAATGGAGAATTTCTAAACACCAGAGCACAAGTAATGGATCTCAGCATTCTTATTGCATCTTTTCTTATTTCCAAATATTTGACATACTTCTGATTTGAAAAGTTTAAAAATGAGTTTAGACAAAGGACACCACTGAAAATGATGGAATTTATATGAATTGTAAATGAAGATTTGCAATACTCATACTTTGAATGAAAATGGAGCTTTAAACAAAAGGAGAAATAATCAACATTAGGTCCCACCGAGATTTGAACTCGGATTACTGGATTTAAAGTCCAGAGTGCTAACCATTGCACAATGGAACCTCCAACTGAGCAAATACTTCCACTGAACTGAGCTCATCTTTTAAATGCAAAGAAAAGAAATTCAATACTTTATATATATGATTTCAAGTTTCTAATAAGCTCAGGGATGCAATAGGTGTTATGTAGAATATTTGTCTAAAACCAATGATAATATATAAAAAGTAACCTATTTTTAAGGAGAAGATAAATACTAGAAACCCAAATGCCTAGGACCAATTTCAGTTGGAGCATCACCCCTTATGTTATCCTAGCATTGAATTGACAGTTTTTCTGTATTGTCATATTTGCATATCAGCCGCTTACAATTGTTTCAAGCTTTATAACAAAGGACTGCCTTTTTTTATAGACCAAGGATGAAAGTCTCTTGTGAGTTAAGTCTGATTATGACTTCACAATTTGTAAATTAAGCTATAGTATGATTACAGAGTGTAGACTGAACAAAAAGTGCTTTCCTATGGATTTAAGTTGTATTTTCTTAAGCTTTGCATTCCAAAATGTGCTAGCATTCTCTATTTCCAAAGGGCACATTAAGCTACTTCCCCATTATATATTTTTTGTGTTAAAAGTTATTTATACACAACTTGGTAAAACATACTAAATTTAACACATAATGAATTACATCCTGGGATTATCTTTATCAACAATCTGTAAATGGATAAGAAAGATTGTGCATTAGATTTATCAGATTGATTTTGCTTAGAATTGCATTTACTCCTTGTCTAAATTGTCTATTTTTATACTATTATTAGATGCATTAATCTTTGTTGTTGTCCTATCTAATCATTTTTTTTAATTTTGCAATGTGGAAAGAAACTGGTGCATTTTTATGATACCCATGCTTCAAGTGACTCTATGGCTTAAGCTGTTCCTTGAAAAATTAAATGCTATGCAAACAAAATATGTTCTGTGCTTTGAGGTACATTTGCCAGTTTTGTGTTTGCTTCTAGTAACATCTGTGGCCAGTTAGCTCAGTTAGTTAAAGCATGGAGCTTGTAATGCCAAGGTCATGGGTTCGGTCCCTGTTTTGGTTACTTGCTTTTCTTGATGGACAAGAATGGAATAAGCTCATCGGTGTAGCATGAATACTTGAAAACATAATAGACACATATATCACAAAATCTCTTCAAATCCATATCAGAAGCCAGCAAGAGTGTCATCCTTTGGCTGATGAAGATTTTTCTCTACATGGCTCATTGACTTTTGTCTCAAATCGAGCAATATGGCATATCTAAGATTTGCAAGGGCAAATTAATCAGTTATTATATTGCTGCTCAAACATAGAGGGCACTAGGTGTTACTAGAAGAAGAATATACGTTCTCCCCTCTCATTAGTGCACACTGAAGTAAAAAAATTAAAATGGAGAATTTCTAAACACCAGAGCACAAGTAATGGATCTCTGCATTCTTATTGCATCTTTTCTTATTTCCAAATATTTGACATACTTCTGATTTGAAAAGTTTAAAAATGAGTTTAGACAAAGGACACCACTGAAAATGATGGAATTTATATGAATTGTAAATGAAGATTTGCAATACTCATACTTTGAATGAAAATGGAGCTTTAAACAAAAGGAGAAATAATCAACATTAGGTCCCACCGAGATTTGAACTCAGATTACTTGATTCAAAGTCCAGAGTGCTAACCATTATACCATGGAACCCTCAACTGAGCAAAGATTTCTACTGAACTGAGCTCATCTTTTAAATGCAAAGAAAAGAAATTCAATACTTTATATATATGATTTCAAGTTTCTAATAAGCTGAGGGATGCAATAGGTGTTATGTAGAATATTTGTCTAAAACCAATGATAATATATAAAAAGTAACCTATTTTTAAGGAGAAGATAAATACTAGAAACCCAAATGCCTAGGACCAATTTCAGTTGGAGCATCACCCCTTATGTTATCCTAGCATTGAATTGACAGTTTTTCTGTATTGTCATATTTGCATATCAGCCGCTTACATTTGTTTCAAGCTTTATAACAAAGGACTGCCTTTTTTTATAGACCAAGGATGAAAGTCTCTTGTGAGTTAAGTCTGATTATGACATCACAATTTGTAAATTAAGCTATAGTATGATTACAGAGTGTAGACTGAACAAAAAGTGCTTTGCTATGGATTTAAGTTGTATTTTCTTAAGCTTTGCATTCCAAAATGTGCTAGCATTCTCTATTTCCAAAGGGCACATTAAGCTACTTCCCCATTATATATTTTTTGTGTTAAAAGTTATTTATACACAACTTGGTAAAACATACTAAATTTAACACATAACGAATTACATCCTGGGGTTATCTTTATCAACAATCTGTAAATGGATAAGAAAGATTGTGCATTAGATTTATCAGATTGATTTTGCTTAGAATTGCATTTACTCCTTGTCTAAATTGTCTATTTTTATACTATTATTAGATGCATTAATCTTTGTTGTTGTCCTATCTAATCATTTTTTTTATTTTGCAATGTGGAAAGAAACTGGTGCATTTTTATGATACCCATGCTTCAAGTGACTCTATGGCTTAAGCTGTTCCTTGAAAAACTAAATGCTATGCAAACAAAATATGTTCTGTGCTTTGAGGTACATTTGCCAGTCTTGTGTTTGCTTCTAGTAACATCTGTGGCCAGTTAGCTCAGTTGGTTAGAGTGTGGCGCTCGTAATGCCAAGGTCATGGGTTTGATCCCTGTTTTGGCTACTTGCTTTTCTTGATGGACAAGAATGGAATAAGCTCATCGGTGTAGCATGAATACTTGAAAACATAATAGACACATATATCACAAAATCTCTTCAAATCCATATCAGAAGCCAGCATGAGTGTCATCCTTTCGGCTGATGAAGATTTTTCTCTACATGGCTCATTGACTTTTGTCTCAAATCGAGCAATATGGCATACCTAAGATTTGCAAGGGCAAATTAATCAGTTATTATATTGCTGCTCAAACATAGAGGGCACTAGGTGTTACTAGAAGAAGAATATACGTTCTCCCCTCTCATTAGTGCACACTGAAGTAAAAAATTAAAATGGAGAATTTCTAAACACCAGAGCACAAGTAATGTATCTCAGCATTCTTATTGCATCTTTTCTTATTTCCAAATATTTGACATACTTCTGATTTGAAAAGTTTAAAAATGAGTTTAGACAAAGGACACCACTGAAAATGATGGAATTTATATGAATTGTAAATGAAGATTTGCAATACTCATACTTTGAATGAAAATGGAGCTTTAAACAAAAGGAGAAATAATCAACATTAGGTCCCACCGAGATTTGAACTCGGATTACTGGATTCAAAGTCCAGAGTGCTAACCATTGCACAATGGAACCTTCAACTGAGCAAATACTTCCACTGAACTGAGCTCATCTTTTAAATGCAAAGAAAAGAAATTCAATACTTTATATATATGATTTCAAGTTTCTAATAAGCTCAGGGATGCAATAGGTGTTATGTAGAATATTTGTCTAAAACCAATGATAATATATAAAAAGTAACCTATTTTTAAGGAGAAGATAAATACTAGAAACCCAAATGCCTAGGACCAATTTCAGTTGGAGCATCACCCCTTATGTTATCCTAGCATTGAATTGACAGTTTTTCTGTATTGTCATATTTGCATATCAGCCGCTTACATTTGTTTCAAGCTTTATAACAAAGGACTGCCTTTTTTTATAGACCAAGGATGAAAGTCTCTTGTGAGTTAAGTCTGATTATGACATCACAATTTGTAAATTAAGCTATAGTATGATTACAGAGTGTAGACTGAACAAAAAGTGCTTTGCTATGGATTTAAGTTGTATTTTCTTAAGCTTTGCATTCCAAAATGTGCTAGCATTCTCTATTTCCAAAGGGCACATTAAGCTACTTCCCCATTATATATTTTTTGTGTTAAAAGTTATTTATACACAACTTGGTAAAACATACTAAATTTAACACATAACGAATTACATCCTGGGGTTATCTTTATCAACAATCTGTAAATGGATAAGAAAGATTGTGCATTAGATTTATCAGATTGATTTTGCTTAGAATTGCATTTACTCCTTGTCTAAATTGTCTATTTTTATACTATTATTAGATGCATTAATCTTTGTTGTTGTCCTATCTAATCATTTTTTTTATTTTGCAATGTGGAAAGAAACTGGTGCATTTTTATGATACCCATGCTTCAAGTGACTCTATGGCTTAAGCTGTTCCTTGAAAAACTAAATGCTATGCAAACAAAATATGTTCTGTGCTTTGAGGTACATTTGCCAGTCTTGTGTTTGCTTCTAGTAACATCTGTGGCCAGTTAGCTCAGTTGGTTAGAGTGTGGCGCTCGTAATGCCAAGGTCATGGGTTTGATCCCTGTTTTGGCTACTTGCTTTTCTTGATGGACAAGAATGGAATAAGCTCATCGGTGTAGCATGAATACTTGAAAACATAATAGACACATATATCACAAAATCTCTTCAAATCCATATCAGAAGCCAGCATGAGTGTCATCCTTTGGCTGATGAAGATTTTTCTCTACATGGCTCATTGACTTTTGTCTCAAATCGAGCAATATGGCATACCTAAGATTTGCAAGGGCAAATTAATCAGTTATTATATTGCTGCTCAAACATAGAGGGCACTAGGTGTTACTAGAAGAAGAATATACGTTCTCCCCTCTCATTAGTGCACACTGAAGTAAAAAATTAAAATGGAGAATTTCTAAACACCAGAGCACAAGTAATGTATCTCAGCATTCTTATTGCATCTTTTCTTATTTCCAAATATTTGACATACTTCTGATTTGAAAAGTTTAAAAATGAGTTTAGACAAAGGACACCACTGAAAATGATGGAATTTATATGAATTGTAAATGAAGATTTGCAATACTCATACTTTGAATGAAAATGGAGCTTTAAACAAAAGGAGAAATAATCAACATTAGGTCCCACCGAGATTTGAACTCGGATTACTGGATTCAAAGTCCAGAGTGCTAACCATTGCACAATGGAACCTTCAACTGAGCAAATACTTCCACTGAACTGAGCTCATCTTTTAAATGCAAAGAAAAGAAATTCAATACTTTATATATATGATTTCAAGTTTCTAATAAGCTCAGGGATGCAATAGGTGTTATGTAGAATATTTGTCTAAAACCAATGATAATATATAAAAAGTAACCTATTTTTAAGGAGAAGATAAATACTAGAAACCCAAATGCCTAGGACCAATTTCAGTTGGAGCATCACCCCTTATGTTATCCTAGCATTGAATTGACAGTTTTTCTGTATTGTCATATTTGCATATCTGCCGCTTACAATTGTTTCAAGCTTTATAACAAAGGACTGCCTTTTTTTATAGACCAAGGATGAAAGTCTCTTGTGAGTTAAGTCTGATTATGACATCACAATTTGTAAATTAAGCTATAGTATGATTACAGAGTGTAGACTGAACAAAAAGTGCTTTCCTATGGATTTAAGTTGTATTTTCTTAAGCTTTGCATTCCAAAATGTGCTAGCATTCTCTATTTCCAAAGGGCACATTAAGCTACTTCCCCATTATATATTTTTTGTGTTAAAATTTATTTATACACAACTTGGTAAAACATACTAAATTTAACACATAATGAATTACATCCTGGGATTATCTTTATCAACAATCTGTAAATGGATAAGAAAGATTGTGCATTAGATTTATCAGATTGATTTTGCTTAGAATTGCATTTACTCCTTGTCTAAATTGTCTATTTTTATACTATTATTAGATGCATTAATCTTTGTTGTTGTCCTATCTAATCATTTTTTTTAATTTTGCAATGTGGAAAGAAACTGGTGCATTTTTATGATACCCATGCTTCAAGTGACTCTATGGCTTAAGCTGTTCCTTGAAAAATTAAATGCTATGCAAACAAAATATGTTCTGTGCTTTGAGGTACATTTGCCAGTCTTGTGTTTGCTTCTAGTAACATCTGTGGCCAGTTAGCTCAGTTGGTTAGAGCGTGGCGCTCGTAATGCCAAGGTCATGGGTTCGATCCCTGTTTTGGCTACTTGCTTTTCTTGATGGACAAGAATGGAATAAACTCATCGGTGTAGCATGAATACTTGAAAACATAATAGACACATATATCACAAAATCTCTTCAAATCCATATCAGAAGCCAGCATGAGTGTCATCCTTTGGCTGATGAAGATTTTTCTTTACATGGCTCATTGACTTTTGTCTCAAATCGAGCAATATGGCATACCTAAGATTTGCAAGGGCAAATTAATCAGTTATTATATTGCTGCTCAAACATAGAGGGCACTATGTGTTACTAGAAGAAGAATATACGTTCTCCCCTCTCATTAGTGCACACTGAAGAAAAAAAAATTAAAATGGAGAATTTCTAAACACCAGAGCACAAGTAATGTATCTCAGCATTCTTATTGCATCTTTTCTTATTTCCAAATATTTGACATACTTCTGATTTGAAAAGTTTAAAAATGAGTTTAGACAAAGGACACCACTGAAAATGATGGAATTTATATGAATTGTAAATGAAGATTTGCAATACTCATACTTTGAATGAAAATGGAGCTTTAAACAAAAGGAGAAATAATCAACATTAGGTCCCACCGAGATTTGAACTCGGATTACTGGATTCAAAGTCCAGAGTGCTAACCATTGCACAATGGAACCTTCAACTGAGCAAATACTTCCACTGAACTGAGCTCATCTTTTAAATGCAAAGAAAAGAAATTCAATACTTTATATATATGATTTCAAGTTTCTAATAAGCTCAGGGATGCAATAGGTGTTATGTAGAATATTTGTCTAAAACCAATGATAATATATAAAAAGTAACCTATTTTTAAGGAGAAGATAAATACTAGAAACCCAAATGCCTAGGACCAATTTCAGTTGGAGCATCACCCCTTATGTTATCCTTGCATTGAATTGACAGTTTTTCTGTATTGTCATATTTGCATATCAGCCGCTTACAATTGTTTCAAGCTTTATAACAAAGGACTGCCTTTTTTTATAGACCAAGGATGAAAGTCTCTTGTGAGTTAAGTCTGATTATGACATCACAATTTGTAAATTAAGCTATAGTATGATTACAGAGTGTAGACTGAACAAAAAGTGCTTTCCTATGGATTGAAGTTTGTATTTTCTTAAGCTTTGCATTCCAAAATGTGCTAGCATTCTCTATTTCCAAAGGGCACATTAAGCTACTTCCCCATTATATATTTTTTGTGTTAAAAGTTATTTATACACAACTTGGTAAAACATACTAAATTTAACACATAATGAATTACATCCTGGGATTATCTTTATCAACAATCTGTAAATGGATAAGAAAGATTGTGCATTAGATTTATCAGATTGATTTTGCTTAGAGTTGCATTTACTCCTTGTCTAAATTGTCTATTTTTATACTATTATTAGATGCATTAATCTTTGTTGTTATCCTATCTAATAATTTTTTTGTTTTGCAATGTGGAAAGAAACTGGTGCATTTTTATGATACCCATGCTTCAAGTGACTCTATGGCTTAAGCTGTTCCTTGAAAAATTAAATGCTATGCAAACAAAATATGTTCTGTGCTTTGAGGTACATTTGCCAGTTTTGTGTTTGCTTCTAGTAACATCTGTGGCCAGTTAGCGCAGTTGGTTAGAGCGTGGCGCTCGTAATGCCAAGGTCATGGGTTTGATCCCTGCTTTGGCTACTTGCTCATCGGTGTAGCATGAATACTTGAAAACATAATAGACACATATATCACAAAATCTCTTCAAATCCATATCAGAAGCCAGCATGAGTGTCATCCTTTGACTGATGAAGATTTTTCTCTATATGGCTCATTGACTTTTGTCTCAAATCGAGCAATATGGCATACCTAAGATTTGCAAGGGCAAATTAATCAGTTATTATATTGCTGCTCAAACATAGAGGGCACTAGGTGTTACTAGAAGAAGAATATACGTTCTCACCTCTCATTAGTGCACACTGAAGTAAAAAAATTAAAATGGAGAATTTCTAAACACCAGAGCACAAGTAATGGATCTCAGCATTCTTATTGCATCTTTTCTTATTTCCAAATATTTGACATACTTCTGATTTGAAAAGTTTAAAAATGAGTTTAGACAAAGGACACCACTGAAAATGATGGAATTTATATGAATTGTAAATGAAGATTTGCAATACTCATACTTTGAATGAAAATGGAGCTTTAAACAAAAGGAGAAATAATCAACATAAGGTCCCACCGAGATTTGAACTCGGATTACTGGATTCAAAGTCCAGAGTGCTAACCATTGCACCATGGAACCTTCAACTGAGCGAAGACTTCTACTGAACTGAGCTCATCTTTTAAATGCAAAGAAAAGAAATTCAATACTTTATATATATGATTTCAAGTTTCTAATAAGCTTAGGGATGCAATAGGTGTTATGTAGAATATTTGTCTAAAACCAATGATAATATATAAAAAGTAACCTATTTTTAAGGAGAAGATAAATACTAGAAACCCAAATGCCTAGGACCAATTTCAGTTGGAGCATCACCCCTTATGTTATCCTAGCATTGAATTGACAGTTTTTCTGTATTGTCATATTTGCATATCAGCCGCTTACATTTGTTTCAAGCTTTATAACAAAGGACTGCCTTTTTTTATAGACCAAGGATGAAAGTCTCTTGTGAGTTAAGTCTGATTATGACATCACAATTTGTAAATTAAGCTATAGTATGATTACAGAGTGTAGACTGAACAAAAAGTGCTTTCCTATGGATTTAAGTTGTATTTTCTTAAGCTTTGCATTCCAAAATGTGCTAGCATTCTCTATTTCCAAAGGGCACATTAAGCTACTTCCCCATTATATATTTTTTGTGTTAAAAGTTATTTATACACAACTTGGTAAAACATACTAAATTTAACACATAACGAATTACATCCTGGGGTTATCTTTATCAACAATCTGTAAATGGATAAGAAAGATTGTGCATTAGATTTATCAGATTGATTTTGCTTAGAATTGCATTTACTCCTTGTCTAAATTGTCTATTTTTATACTATTATTAGATGCATTAATCTTTGTTGTTGTCCTATCTAATCATTTTTTTTATTTTGCAATGTGGAAAGAAACTGGTGCATTTTTATGATACCCATGCTTCAAGTGACTCTATGGCTTAAGCTGTTCCTTGAAAAATTAAATGCTATGCAAACAAAATATGTTCTGTGCTTTGAGGTACATTTGCCAGTCTTGTGTTTGCTTCTAGTAACATCTGTTGCCAGTTAGCTCAGTTGGTTAGAGTGTGGCGCTCGTAATGCCAAGGTCATGGGTTTGATCCCTGTTTTGGCTACTTGCTTTTCTTGATTGACAAGAATGGAATAAACTCATCGGTGTAGCATGAATACTTGAAAACATAATAGACACATATATCACAAAATCTCTTCAAATCCATATCAGAAGCCAGCATGAGTGTCATCCTTTGGCTGATGAAGATTTTTCTCTACATGGCTCATTGACTTTTGTCTCAAATCGAGCAATATGGCATACCTAAGATTTGCAAGGGCAAATTAATCAGTTATTATATTGCTGCTCAAACATAGAGGGCACTAGGTGTTACTAGAAGAAGAAGATACGTTCTCCCCTCTCATTAGTGCACACTGAATTAAAAAAAATTAAAATGGAGAATTTCTAAAGACCAGAGCACAAGTAATGGATCTCTGCATTCTTATTGCATCTTTTCTTATTTCCAAATATTTGACATATTTCTGATTTGAAAAGTTTAAAAATGAGTTTAGACAAAGGACACCACTGAAAATGATGGAATTTATATGAATTGTAAATGAAGATTTGCAATACTCATACTTTGAATGAAAATGGAGCTTTAAACAAATGGAGAAATAATCAACATTAGATCTCACCGAGATTTGAACTCGGATTACTGGATTCAAAGTCCAGAGTGCTAACCATTGCACCATGGAACCTTCAACTGAGCAAAGCCTTCTACTGAACTGAGCTCATCTTTTAAATGCAAAGAAAAGAAATTCAATACTTTATATATATGATTTCAAGTTTCTAATAAGCTCAGGGATGCAATAGGTGTTATGTAGAATATTTGTCGAAAATCAATGATAATATATAAAAAGTAACCTATTTTTAAGGAGAAGATAAATACTAGAAACCCAAATGCCTAGGACCAATTTCAGTTGGAGCATCACCCCTTATGTTATCCTAGCATTGAATTGACAGCTTTTCTGTATTGTCATATTTGCATATTAGCTGCTTACAATTGTTTCAAGCTTTATAACAAAGGACTGCCTTTTTTTATAGACCAAGGATGAAAGTCTCTTGTGAGTTAAGTCTGATTATGACATCACAATTTGTAAATTAAGCTATAGTATGATTACAGAGTGTAGACTGAACAAAAAGTGCTTTTCTATGGATTGAAGTTTGTATTTTCTTAAGCTTTGCATTCCAAAATGTGCTAGCATTCTCTATTTCCAAAGGGCACATTAAGCTACTTCCCCATTATATATTTTTTGTGTTAAAAGTTATTTATACACAACTTGGTAAAACATACTAAATTTAACACATAATGAATTACATCCTGGGATTATCTTTATCAACAATCTGTAAATGGATAAGAAATATTGTGCATTAGATTTATCAGATTGATTTTGCTTAGAATTGCATTTACTCCTTGTCTAAATTGTCTATTTTTATACTATTATTAGATGCATTAATCTTTGTTGTTATCCTATCTAATCATTTTTTATTTTGCAATGTGGAAAGAAACTGGTGCATTCTTATGATACCCATGCTTCAAGTGACTCTATGGCTTAAGCTGTTCCTTGAAAAATTAAATGCTATGCAAACAAAATATGTTCTGTGCTTTGAGGTACATTTGCCAGTTTTGTGTTTGCTTCTAGTAACAACTGTGGCCAGTTAGCGCAGTTGGTTAGAGCGGGGTGCTCGTAATGCCAAGGTCATGGGTTTGATCCCTGCTTTGGCTACTTGCTCATCGGTGTAGCATGAATACTTGAAAACATAGTAGACACATATATCATAAAATCTCTTCAAATCCATATCAGAAGCCAGCGTGAGTGTCATCCTTTGGCTGATGAAGATTTTTCTCTAAATGGCTCATTGACTTTTGTCTCAAATCGAGCAATATGGCATACCTAAGATTTGCAAAGGCAAATTAATCAGTTATTATATTGCTGCTCAAACATAGAGGGCACTAGGTGTTACTAGAAGAAGAATATACGTTCTCCCCTCTCATTAGTGCACACTGAAGTAAAAAAAATTAAAATGGAGAATTTCTAAACACCAGAGCACAAGTAATGTATCTCTGCATTCTTATTGCATCTTTTCTTATTTCCAAATATTTGACATACTTCTGATTTGAAAAGTTTAAAAATGAGTTTAGACAAAGGACACCACTGAAAATTATGGAATTTATATGAATTGTAAATGAAGATTTGCAATACTCATACTTTGAATGAAAATGGAGCTTTAAACAAAAGGAGAAATAATCAACAATAGGTCCCACCAAGATTTGAACTCGGATTACTGGATTCAAAGTCCAGAGTGCTAACCATTGCACCATGGAACCTTCAACTGAGCAAAGACTTCTACTGAACTGAGCTCATCTTTTAAATGCAAAGAAAAGAAATTCAATACTTTATATATATGATTTCAAGTTTCTAATAAGCTCAGGGATGCAATAGGTGTTATGTAGAATATTTGTCTAAAACCAATGATAATATATAAAAAGTAACCTATTTTTAAGGAGAAGATAAATACTAGAAACCCAAATGCCTAGGACCAATTTCAGTTGGAGCATCACCCCTTATGTTATCCTAGCATTGAATTGACAGTTTTTCTGCATTGTCATATTTGCATATCAGCCGCTTACAATTGTTTCAAGCTTTATAACAAAGGACTGCCTTTTTTTATAGACCAAGGATGAAAGTCTCTGGTGAGTTAAGTCTGATTATGACATCACAATTTGTAAATTAAGCTATAGTATGATTACAGAATGTAGACTGAACAAAAAGTGCTTTCCTATGGATTGAAGTTTGTATTTTCTTAAGCTTTGCATTCCAAAATGTGCTTGCATTCTCTATTTCCAAAGGGCACATTAAGCTACTTACCCATTATATATTTTTTGTGTTAAAAGTTATTTATACACAACTTGGTAAAACATACTAAATTTAACACATAATGAATTACATCCTGGGATTATCTTTATCAACAATCTGTAAATGGATAAGAAAGATTGTGCATTAGATTTATCAGATTGATTTTGCTTAGAATTGCATTTACTCCTTGTCTAAATTGTCTATTTTTATACTATTATTAGATGCATTAATCTTTGTTGTTATCCTATCTAATCATTTTTTTATTTTGCAATGTGGAAAGAAACTGGTGCATTTTTATGATACCCATGCTTCAAGTGACTCTATGGCTTAAGATGTTCCTTGAAAAATTAAATGCTATGCAAACAAAATATGTTCTGTGCTTTGAGGTACATTTGCCAGTTTTGTGTTTGCTTCTAGTAACATCTGTGGCCAGTTAGCGCAGTTGGTTAGAGCGTGGCGCTCGTAATGCCAAGGTCATGGGTTAGATCCCTGCTTTGGCTACTTGCTCATCGGTGTAGCATGAATACTTGAAAACATAATAGACACATATTTCACAAAATCTCTTCAAATCCATATCAGAAGCCAGCATGAGTGTCATCCTTTGGCTGATGAAGATTTTTCTCTACATGGCTCATTGACTTTTGTCTCAAATCGAGCAATATGGCATACCTAAGATTTGCAAGGGCAAATTAATCAGTTATTATATTGCTGCTCAAACATAGAGGGCACTAGGTGTTACTAGAAGAAGAAGATACGTTCTCCCCTCTCATTAGTGCACACTGAAGTAAAAAAAAAAAAAATGGAGAATTTCTAAACACCAGAGCACAAGTAATGGATCTCTGCATTCTTATTGCATCTTTTCTTATTTCCAAATATTTGACATACTTCTGATTTGAAAAGTTTAAAAATTAGTTTAGACAAAGGACACCACTGAAAATGATGGAATTTATATGAATTGTAAATGAAGATTTGCAATACTCATACTTTGAATGAAAATGGAGCTTTAAACAAAAGGATAAATAATCAACATTAGATCTCACCAACATTTGAACTCGGATTACTGGATTCAAAGTCCAGAGTGCTAACCATTACACCATGGAACCCTCAACTGAGCAAAGACTTCTACTGAACTGAGCTCATCTTTTAAATGCAACGAAAAGAAATTCAATACTTTATATATATATGATTTCAAGTTTCTAATAAGCTCAGGGATGCAATAGGTGTTATGTAGAATATTTGTCTAAAACCAATGATAATATATAAAAAGTAACCTATTTTTAAGAAGAAGATAAATACTAGAAACCCAAATGCCTAGGACCAATTTCAGTTGGAGCATCACCCCTTATGTTATCCTAGCATTGAATTGACAGTTTTTCTGTATTGTCATATTTGCATATCAGCCACTTACAATTGTTTCAAGCTTTATAACAGAGGACTGCCTTTTTTATAGACCAAGGATGAAAGTCTCTTGTGAGTTAAGTCTGATTATGACATCACAATTTGTAAATTAAGCTATAGTATGATTACAGAGTGTAGACTGAACAAAAAGTGCTTTCCTATGGATTGAAGTTTGTATTTTCTTAAGCTTTGCATTCCAAAATGTGCTAGCATTCTCTATTTCCAAAGGGCACATTAAGCTACTTCCCCATTATATATTTTTTGTGTTAAAAGTTATTTATACACAACTTGGTAAAACATACTAAATTTAACACATAATGAATTACATCCTGGGATTATCTTTATCAACAATCTGTAAATGGATAAGAAAGATTGTGCATTAGATTTATCAGATTGATTTTGCTTAGAATTGCATTTACTCCTTGTCTAAATTGTCTATTTTTATACTATTATTAGATGCATTAATCTTTGTTGTTATCCTATCTAATCATTTTTTTATTTTGCAATGTGGAAAGAAACTGGTGCATTTTTATGATACCCATGCTTCAAGTGACTCTATGGCTTAAGATGTTCCTTGAAAAATTAAATGCTATGCAAACAAAATATGTTCTGTGCTTTGAGGTACATTTGCCAGTTTTGTGTTTGCTTCTAGTAACATCTGTTGCCAGTTAGCGCAGTTGGTTAGAGCGTGGCGCTTGTAATGCCGAGGTCATGGGTTTGATCCCTGCTTTGGCTACTTGCTCATCGGTGTAGCATGAATACTTGAAAACATATATCACAAAATCTCTTCAAATCCATATCAGAAGCCAGCATGAGTGTCATCCTTTGGCTGATGAAGATTTTTCTCTACATGGCTCATTGACTTTTGTCTCAAATCGAGCAATATGGCATACCTAAGATTTGCAAGGGCAAATTAATCAGTTATTATATTGCTGCTCAAACATAGAGGGCACTAGGTGTTACTAGAAGAAGAAGATACGTTCTCCCCTCTCATTAGTGCACACTGAAGTAAAAAAAATTAAAATGGAGAATTTCTAAACACCAGAGCACAAGTAATGGATCTCTGCATTCTTATTGCATCTTTTCTTATTTCCAAATATTTGACATACTTCTGATTTGAAAAGTTTAAAAATTAGTTTAGACAAAGGACACCACTGAAAATGATGGAATTTATATGAATTGTAAATGAAGATTTGCAATACTCATACTTTGAATGAAAATGGAGCTTTAAACAAAAGGATAAATAATCAACATTAGATCTCACCAAGATTTGAACTCGGATTACTGGATTCAAAGTCCAGAGTGCTAACCATTACACCATGGAACCCTCAACTGAGCAAAGACTTCTACTGAACTGAGCTCATCTTTTAAATGCAACGAAAAGAAATTCAATACTTTATATATATGATTTCAAGTTTCTAATAAGCTCATGGATGCAATAGGTGTTATGTAGAATATTTGTCTAAAACCAATGATAATATATAAAAAGTAACCTATTTTTAAGAAGAAGATAAATACTAGAAACCCAAATGCCTAGGACCAATTTCAGTTGGAGCATCACCCCTTATGTTATCCTAGCATTGAATTGACAGTTTTTCTGTATTGTCATATTTGCATATCAGCCACTTACAATTGTTTCAAGCTTTATAACAGAGGACTGCCTTTTTTATAGACCAAGGATGAAAGTCTCTTGTGAGTTAAGTCTGATTATGACATCACAATTTGTAAATTAAGCTATAGTATGATTACAGAGTGTAGACTGAACAAAAAGTGCTTTCCTATGGATTGAAGTTTGTATTTTCTTAAGCTTTGCATTCCAAAATGTGCTAGCATTCTCTATTTCCAAAGGGCACATTAAGCTACTTCCCCATTATATATTTTTTGTGTTAAAATTTATTTATACACAACTTGGTAAAACATACTAAATTTAACACATAATGAATTACATCCTGGGATTATCTTTATCAACAATCTGTAAATGGATAAGAAAGATTGTGCATTAGATTTATCAGATTGATTTTGCTTAGAATTGCATTTACTCCTTGTCTAAATTGTCTATTTTTATACTATTTTTAGATGCATTAATCTTTGTTGTTATCCTATCTAATCATTTTTTTTATTTTGCAATGTGGAAAGAAACTGGTGCATTTTTATGATACCCATGCTTCAAGTGACTCTATGGCTTAAGCTGTTCCTTGAAAAATTAAATGCTATGCAAACAAAATATGTTCTGTGCTTTGAGGTACATTTGCTAGTTTTGTGTTTGCTTCTAGTAATATCTGTGGCCAGTTAGCTCAGTTGGTTAAAGCATGGTGCTTGTAATGCCAAGGTCATGGGTTCAATCCCTGTTTTGGTTACTTGCTTTTCTTGATGGACAAGAATGGAATAAGCTCATCGGTGTAGCATGAATACTTGAAAACATAATAGACACATATATCACAAAATCTCTTCAAATCCATATCAGAAGCCAGCAAGAGTGTCATCCTTTGGCTGATGAAGATTTTTCTCTACATGGCTCATTGACTTTTGTCTCAAATCGAGCAATATGGCATACCTAAGATTTGCAAGGGCAAATTAATCAGTTATTATATTGCTGCTCAAACATAGAGGGCACTAGGTGTTACTAGAAGAAGAATATACGTTCTCCCCTCTCATTAGTGCACACTGAAGTAAAAAAATTAAAATGGAGAATTTCTAAACACCAGAGCACAAGTAATGGATCTCAGCATTCTTATTGCATCTTTTCTTATTTCCAAATATTTGACATACTTCTGATTTGAAAATATTAAAAATGAGTTTAGACAAAGGACACCACTGAAAATGATGGAATTTATATGAATTGTAAATGAAGATTTGCAATACTCATACTTTGAATGAAAATGGAGCTTTAAACAAAAGGAGAAATAATCAACATTAGGTCCCACCGAGATTTGAACTCGGATTACTTGATTCAAAGTCCAGAGTGCTAACCATTATACCATGGAACCCTCAACTGAGCAAAGACTTCTACTGAACTGAGCTCATCTTTTAAATGCAAAGAAAAGAAATTCAATAATTTATATATATATATGATTTCAAGTTTCTAATAAGCTCAGGGATGCAATAGGTGTTATGTAGAATATTTGTCTAAAACCAATGATAATATATAAAAAGTAACCTATTTTTAAGGAGAAGATAAATACTAGAAACCCAAATGCCTAGGACCAATTTCTGTTGGAGCATCACCCCTTATGTTATCCTAGCATTGAATTGACAGTTTTTCTGTATTGTCATATTTGCATATCAGCCGCTTACAATTGTTTCAAGCTTTATAACAAAGGACTGCCTTTTTTTAAGGACCAAGGATGAAAGTCTCTTGTGAGTTAAGTCTGATTATGACATCACAATTTGTAAATTAAGCTATAGTATGATTACAGAGTGTAGACTGAACAAAAAGTGCTTTCCTATGGATTGAAATTAGTATTTTCTTAAGCTTTGCATTCCAAAATGTGCTAGCATTCTCTATTTCAAAAGGGCATATTAAGCTACTTCCCTATTATATATTTTTTGTGTTAAAAGTTATTTATACACAACTTGGTAAAACATACTAAATTTAACACATAATGAATTACATCCTGGGATTATCTTTATCAACAATCTGTTAATGGATAAGAAAGATTGTGCATTAGATTTATCAGATTGATTTTGCTTAGAATTGCATTTACTCCTTGTCTAAATTGTCTATTTTTATACTGTTATTAGATGCATTAATCTTTGTTGTTATCCTATCTAATCATTTTTTTATTTTGCAATGTGGAAAGAAACTGGTGCATTTTTATGATACCCATGCTTCAAGTGACTCTATGGCTTAAGCTGTTCCTTGAAAAATTAAATACAATTCAAACAAAGTATGTTCTGTGCTTTGAGGTACATTTGCCAGTTTTGTGTTTGCTTCTAGTAATATCTGTGGCCGGTTAGCTCAGTTGGTTAGAGCATGGTGCCCGTAATGCAAAGGTCATGGGTTCGATCCCTGTATTGGCTACTTGCTTTTCTTGATGAACAAGAATGGAATAAGCTCATCGGTGTAGCATGAATACTTGAAAACATAACAGACACATATATCACAAAATCTCTTCAAATCCATATCAGAAGCCAGCATGAGTGTCATCCTTTGGCTGATGAAGATTTTTCTCTACATGGCTCATTGACTTTTGTCTCAAATCGAGCAATATGGCAGACCTAAGATTTGCAAGGGCAAATTAATCAGTTATTATATTGCTGCTCAAACATAGAGGGCACTAGGTGTTACTAGAAGAAGAAGATACGTTCTCCCCTCCCATTAGTGCACACTGAAGTAAAAAAAATTAAAATGGAGAATTTCTAAACACCAGAGCACAAGTAATGGATCTCAGCATTCTTATTGCATCTTTTCTTATTTCCAAATATTTGACATACTTCTGATTTGAAAAGTTTAAAAATTAGTTTAGACAAAGGACACCACTGAAGATGATGGAATTTATATGAATTGTAAATGAAGATTTGCAATACTCATACTTTGAATGAAAATGGAGCTTTAAACAAGAGGAGAAATAATCAACATTAGGTCCCACCGAGATTTGAACTCGGATTACTAGATTCAAAGTCCAGAGTGCTAACCATTACACCATGGAACCCTCAACTGAGCAAAGACTTCTACTGAACTGAGCTCATCTTTTAAATGCAAAGAAATGAAATTCAATACTTAATATATATGATTTCAAGTTTCTAATAAGCTCAGGGATGCAATAGGTGTTATGTAGAATATTTGTCTAAAACCAATGATAATATATAAAAAGTAACCTATTTTTAAGGAGAAGATAAATAATAGAAACCCAAATGCCTAGGACCAATTTCAGTTGGAGCATCACCCCTTATTTTATCCTAGCATTGAATTGACAGTTTTTCTGTATTGTCATATTTGCATATCAGCCGCTTACAATTGTTTCAAGCTTTATAACAAAGGACTGCCTTTTTTTATAGACCAAGGATGAAAGTCTCTTGTGAGTTAAGTCTGATTATGACATCACAATTTGTAAATTAAGCTATAGTATGATTACAGAGTGTAGACTGAACAAAAAGTGCTTTCCTATGGATTTAAGTTTGTATTTTCTTAAGCTTTGCATTCCAAAATGTGCTAGCATTCTCTATTTCCAAAGGGCACATTAAGCTACTTCCCCATTATATATTTTTTGTGTTAAAAGTTATTTATACACAACTTGGTAAAACATACTAAATTTAACACATAATGAATTACATCCTGGGATTATCTTTATCAACAATCTGTAAATGGATAATAAAGATTGTGCATTAGATTTATCAGATTGATTTTGCTTAGAATTGCATTTACTCCTTGTCTAAATTGTCTATTTTTATACTATTATTAGATGCATTAATCTTTGTTGTTATCCTATCTAATCATTTTTTTATTTTACAATGTGGAAAGAAACTGGTGCATTTTTATGATATAGAAGAAAGGTTTTGTTTGCCTGCACCGCCACTATCTATTTTATTTAAACATATTTAGCCAACAGTATAGGAAATCAGGAAATAGTAATTTATATATCTGAATATGTTGGCGGTGCACCCCAGAGGTAATAATATAATCTGTAGAAAAAGGAGAACGATCCCTACAAAGAAATAGGAATCAAAGAAAAAGCCTCTTTTTGGGGGCACTCTTACAAAAAATTGTTTATATATTTATTGTTTAAAATTTATATTTTATTTTTTCAATTAAAAAGGAATATGTATAGAGAAGGGCAAGAAAATACCTATTGGTATAACCCTGACAAACAGTCAATGCAAATTCAATTGTGTAGTCCTCCAAATACAATAATTCTCAAAAAAAGATCTTTTTATATATATATATATATACATATACATAGTTTGTAGCAACCTCTGTGTACAGAAACGTGTTTTAGAGTACAGATAGTAATCACTGCACTCTAGACACAGGATGCAATTTGATATAAATCTTATTGGAGGTAATTAGTGACTTAGATGCTGGGTGAAGATTTCTAAGCAAGATAATAATATGTTTACGTAGGCAAAGACAACCAAATCTTATAACATATTTGTTAATATCTCCATAATTATTGTAAAGCAGGTTCCAAAGGTAACAGTTAGTTCTTCAAAAAATTGCAAATATTTGATAAGTTGCAATAAAGAAATCTTGTAACTAGCAATCAATAGATGAAATAAACATTTGTCAATTATTGCAAATCATGCAGATGGTGTTCAAAGTAACTGTATCTGCCTGGACAATTATAATGAATAAAGACAGAAAGGAAAGTATACATGCCGTTACTCCGCTGACTTCTGCTGCCTTCCCATGTGTGAATTTTATCACAGTGAATGGGAGGTGAGAGAGCCAGCAGCCGGTGTGTATATGAAGAAAGTTAGTGGCGTTACTTGCTGTTGCCAGGAAACCGGGAGGGATTATCCTGGTGACAGTTTGTCATTGCAGGAAAAATCCTCTCCCGTCCCGCAATGAGTGCGCGCCGAAGGTACCTTATGGAGATATAATCCTGCTGTGAGACGCTGTCCTAAACTGTACGCGTCTCAGTGGTTGTGCCTGCGAGTCCGGGTCCGTGAACTGTGCACGGATACCCGGTGGGACGAAATGATGACGTCAATGGCGCTGGAAGCGACGTACGTTTCACCCTAGCCGGGCTTGTTCACACTGAATCCTGAATCCTGGACGGGAGAGGATTTTTCCTGCAATGACAAACTGTCACCAGGATAATCCCTCCCGGTTTCCTGGCAACAGCAAGTAACGCCACTAACTTTCTTCATATACACACCGGCTGCTGGCTCTCTCACCTCCCATTCACTGTGATAAAATTCACACATGGGAAGGCAGCAGAAGTCAGCGGAGTAACGGCATGTATACTTTCCTTTCTGTCTTTATTCATTATAATTGTCCAGGCAGATACAGTTACTTTGAACACCATCTGCATGATTTGCAATAATTGACAAATGTTTATTTCATCTATTGATTGCTAGTTACAAGATTTCTTTATTGCAACTTATCAAATATTTGCAATTTTTTGAAGAACTAACTGTTACCTTTGGAACCTGCTTTACAATAATTATGGAGATATTAACAAATATGTTATAAGATTTGGTTGTCTTTGCCTACGTAAACATATTATTATCTTGCTTAGAAATCTTCACCCAGCATCTAAGTCACTAATTACCTCCAATAAGATTTATATCAAATTGCATCCTGTGTCTAGAGTGCAGTGATTACTATCTGTACTCTAAAACACGTTTCTGTACACAGAGGTTGCTACAAACTATGTATATGTATATATATATATATAAAAAGATCTTTTTTTGAGAATTATTGTATTTGGAGGACTACACAATTGAATTTGCATTGACTTTTTGTCAGGGTTATACCAATAGGTATTTTCTTGCCCTTCTCTATACATATTCCTTTTTAATTGAAAAAATAAAATATAAATTTTAAACAATAAATATATAAACAATTTTTTGTAAGAGTGCCCCCAAAAAGAGGCTTTTTCTTTGATTCCTATTTCTTTGTAGGGATCGTTCTCCTTTTTCTACAGAGCATTTTTATGATACCCATGCTTCAAGTGACTCTATGGTTTAAGCTGTTCCTTGAAAAATTAAATGCTATGCAAACAAAATATGTTCTGTGCTTTGAGGTACATTTGCCAGTTTTGTGTTTGCTTCTAGTAACATCTGTGGCCAGTTAGCTCAGTTGATTAAAGCGTGGCGCTCGTAATGCCAAGGTCATGTGTTCGATCCCTGTTTTGGCTACTTGCTTTTCTTGATGGACAAGAATGGAATAAGCTCATCGGTGTAGCATGAATACTTGAAAACATAATAGACACATATATCACAAAATCTCTTCAAATCCATATCAGAAGCCAGCATGAGTGTCATCCTTTGGCTGATGAAGATTTTTCTCTACATGGCTCATTGACTTTTGTCTCAAATCGAGCAATATGGCATACCTAAGATTTGCAAGGGCAAATTAATCAGTTTTTTATATTGCTGCTCAAACATAGAGGGCACTAGGTGTTACTAGAAGAAGAAGATACGTTCTCCCCTCTCATTAGTGCACACTGAAGTAAAAAAAATTAAAATGGAGCATTTCTAAACACCAGAGCACAAGTAATGGATCTCAGCATTCTTATTGCATCTTTTCTTATTTCCAAATATTTGACATACTTCTGATTTGAAAAGTTTAAAAATTAGTTTAGACAAAGGACACCACTGAAAATGATGGAATTTATATGAATTGTAAATGAAGATTTGCAATACTCATACTTTGAATGAAAATGGAGCTTTAAACAAAAGGAGAAATAATCAACATTAGATCTCACCAAGATTTGAACTCGGATTACTGGATTCAAAGTCCAGAGTGCTAACCATTACACCATGGAACCCTTAACTGAGCAAAGACTTCTACTGAACTGAGCTCATCTTTTAAATGCAAAGAAAAGAAATTCAATACTTTATATATATGATTTCAAGTTTCTAATAAGCTCAGGGATGCAATAGGTGTTATGTAGAATATTTGTCTAAAACCAATGATAATATATAAAAAGTAACCTATTTTTAAGGAGAAGATAAATACTAGAAACCCAAATGCCTAGGACCAATTTCAGTTGGAGCATCACCCCTTATGTTATCCTAGCATTGAATTGACAGTTTTTTTGTATTGTCATATTTGCATATCAGCCACTTACAATTGTTTCAAGCTTTATAACAGAGGACTGCATTTTTTATAGACCAAGGATGAAAGTCTCTTGTGAGTTAAGTCTGATTATGACATCACAATTTGTAAATTAAACTATAGTATGATTACAGAGTATAGACTGAACAAAAAGTGCTTTCCTATGGATTGAAGTTTGTATTTTCTTAAGCTTTGCATTCCAAAATGTGCTAGCATTCTCTATTTCAAAAGGGCATATTAAGCTACTACCCTATTATATATTTTTTGTGTTAAAAGTTATTTATACACAACTTGGTAAAACATACTAAATTTAACACATAATGAATTACATCCTGGGATTATCTTTATCAGAAATCTGTAAATGGATAAGAAAGATTGTGCATTAGATTTATCAGATTGATTTTGCTTAGAATTGCATTTACTCCTTGTCTAAATTGTCTATTTTTATACTGTTATTAGATGCATTAATCTTTGTTGTTATCCTATCCAATCATTTTTTTATTTTGCAATGTGGAAAGAAACTGGTGCATTTTTATGATACCCATGCTTCAAGTGACTCTATGGCTTAAGCTGTTCCTTGAAAAATTAAATACAATTCAAACAAAGTATGTTCTGTGCTTTGAGGTACATTTGCCAGTTTTGTGTTTGCTTCTAGAATTATCTGTGGCCGGTTAGCTCAGTTTGTTAGAGCGTAGCGCCCGTAATGCCAAGGTCATGGGTTCGATCCCTGTATTGGCTACTTGCTTTTCTTGATGAACAAGAATGGAATAAGCTCATCGGTGTAGCATGAATACTTGAAAACATAACAGACACATATATCACAAAATCTCTTCAAATCCATATCAGAAGCCAGCATGAGTGTCATCCTTTGGCTGATGAAGATTTTTCTCTACATGGCTCATTGACTTTTGTCTCAAATCGAGCAATATGGCATACCTAAGATTTGCAAGGGCAAATTAATCAGTTATTATATTGCTGCTCAAACATAGAGGGCACTAGGTGTTACTAGAAGAAGAAGATACGTTCTCCCCTCCCATTAGTGCACACTGAAGTAAAAAAATTAAAATGGAGAATTTCTAAACACCAGAGCACAAGTAATGGATCTCAGCATTCTTATTGCATCTTTTCTTATTTCCAAATATTTGACATACTTCTGATTTGAAAAGTTTAAAAATTAGTTTAGACAAAGGACACCACTGAAAATGAAGGAATTTATATGAATTGCAAATGAAGATTTGCAATACTCATACTTTGAATGAAAATGGAGCTTTAAACAAAAGGAGAAATAATCAACATTAGGTCCCACCGAGATTTGAACTCGGATTACAAGATTCAAAGTCCAGAGTGCTAACCATGACACCATGGAACCCTCAACTGAGCAAAGACTTCTACTGAACTGAGCTCATCTTTTAAATGCAAAGAAATGAAATTCAATACTTTATATATATGATTTCAAGTTTCTAATAAGCTCAGGGATGCAATAGGTGTTATGTAGAATATTTGTCTAAAACCAATGATAATATATAAAAAGTAACCTATTTTTAAGGAGAAGATAAATACTAGAAACCCAAATGCCTAGGACCAATTTCAGTTGGAGCATCACCCCTTATGTTATCCTAGCATTGAATTGACAGTTTTTCTGTATTGTCATATTTGCATATCAGCCGCTTACAATTGTTTCAAGCTTTATAACAAAGGACTGCCTTTTTTTATAGACCAAGGATGAAAGTCTCTTGTGAGTTAAGTCTGATTATGACATCACAATTTGTAAATTAAGCTATAGTATGATTACAGAGTGTAGACTGAACAAAAAGTGCTTTCCTATAGATTGAAGTTTGTATTTTCTTAAGCTTTGCATTCCAAAATGTGCTAGCATTCTCTATTTCCAAAGGGCACATAAAGCTACTTCCCCTTTATATATTTTTTGTGTTAAAAGTTATTTATACACAACTTGGTAAAACATACTAAATTTAACACATAATGAATTACATCCTGGGATTATCTTTATCAACAATCTGTAAATGGATAAGAAAGATTGTGCATTAGATTTATCAGATTGATTTTGCTTAGAATTGCATTTACTCCTTGTCTAAATTGTCTATTTTTATACTATTATTAGATGCATTAATCTTTGTTGTTATCCTATCTAATCATTTTTTTTATTTTGCAATGTGGAAAGAAACTGGTGCATTTTTATGATACCCATGCTTCAATTGACTCTATGGCTTAAGCTGTTCCTTGAAAAATTAAATGCTATGCAAACAAAACATGTTCTGTGCTTTGAGGTACATTTGCCAGTTTTGTGTTTGCTTCTAGTAACATCTGTGGCCAGTTAGCTCAGTTGATTAAAGCATGGTGCTTGTAATGCCACGGTCATGGGTTCGATCCCTGTCTTGGCTACTTGCTTTTCTTGGTTGACAAGAATGGAATAAGCTCATCGGTGTAGCATGAATACTTGAAAACATAATAGACACATATATCACAAAATCTCTTCAAATCCATATCAGAAGCCAGCATGAGTGTCATCCTTTGGCTGATGAAGATTTTTATCTACATGGCTCATTGACTTTTGTCTCAAATCGAGCAATATGGCATACCTAAGATTTGCAAGGGCAAATTAATCAGTTATTATATTGCTGCTCAAACATAGAGGGCACTAGGTGTTACTAGAAGAAGAAGATACGTTCTCCCCTCCCATTAGTGCACACTGAAGTAAAAAAATTAAAATGGAGAATTTCTAAACACCAGAGCACAAGTAATGGATCTCAGCATTCTTATTGCTATTGCATCTTTTCTTATTTCCAAATATTTGACATACTTCTGATTTGAAAAGTTTAAAAATGAGTTTAGACAAAGGACACCACTGAAAATGATGGAATTTATATGAATTGTAAATGAAGATTTGCAATACTCATACTTTGAATGAAAATGGAGCTTTAAACAAAAGGAGAAATAATCAACATTAGGTCCCACCGAGATTGGAACTCGGATTACTAGATTCAAAGTCCAGAGTGCTAACCATTACACCATGAAACCCTCAACTGAGCAAAGACTTCTACTGAACTGAGCTCATCTTTTAAATGCAAAGAAATGAAATTCAATACTTTATATATATGATTTCAAGTTTCTAATAAGCTCAGGGATGCAATAGGTGTTATGTAGAATATTTTTCTAAAACCAATGATAATATATAAAAAGTAACCTATTTATAAGGAGAAGATAAATACTAGAAACCCAAATGCCTAGGACCAATTTCAGTTGGAGCATCACCCCTTATGTTATCCTAGCATTGAATTGACAGTTTTTCTGTATTGTCATATTTGCATATCAGCCACTTACAATTGTTTCAAGCTTTATAACAGAGGACTGCCTTTTTTATAGACCAAGGATGAAAGTCTCTTGTGAGTTAAGTCTGATTATGACATCACAATTTGTAAATTAAGCTATAGTATGATTACAGAGTGTAGACTGAACAAAAAGTGCTTTCCTATGGATTGAAGTTTGTATTTTCTTAAGCTTTGCATTCCAAAATGTGCTAGCATTCTCTATTTCCAAAGGGCACATTAAGCTACTTCCCCATTATATATTTTTTGTGTTAAAAGTTATTTATACACAACTTGGTAAAACATACTAAATTTAACACATAATGAATTACATCCTGGGATTATCTTTATCAACAATCTGTAAATGGATAAGAAAGATTGTGCATTAGATTTATCAGATTGATTTTGCTTAGAATTGCATTTACTCATTGTCTAAATTGTCTATTTTTATACTATTATTAGATGCATTAATCTTTGTTGTTATCCTATCGAATCATTTTTTTATTTTGCAATGTGGAAAGAAACTGGTGCATTTTTATGATACCCATGCTTCAAGTGACTCTATGGCTTAAGCTGTTCCTTGAAAAATTAAATGCTATGCAAACAAAATATGTTCTGTGCTTTGAGGTACATTTGCCAGTTTTGTGTTTGCTTCTAGCAACATCTGTGGCCAGTTAGCTCAGTTGATTAAAGCGTGGCGCTCGTAATGCAAAGGTCATGGGTTCGATCCCTGTTTTGGCTACTTGCTTTTCTTGATGGACAAGAATGGAATAAGCTCATCGGTGTAGCATGAATACTTGAAAACATAATAGACACATATATCACAAAATCTCTTCAAATCCATATCAGAAGCCAGCATGAGTGTCATCCTTTGGCTGATGAAGATCTTTCTCTACATGGCTCATTGACTTTTGTCTCAAATCGAGCAATATGGCATACCTAAGATTTGCAAGGGCAAATTAATCAGTTATTATATTGCTGCTCAAACATAGAGGGCACTAGGTGTTACTAGAAGAAGAAGATACGTTCTCCCCTCTCATTAGTGCACAATGAAGTAAAAAAAAATTAAAATGGAGAATTTCTAAACACCAGAGCACAAGTAATGGATCTCTGCATTCTTATTGCATCTTTTCTTATTTCCAAATATTTGACATACTTCTGATTTGAAAAGTTTAAAAATGAGTTTAGACAAAGGACACCACTGAAAATGATGGAATTTATATGAATTGTAAATGAAGATTTTCAATACTCATACTTTGAATGAAAATGGAGCTTTAAACAAAAGGAGAAACAATCAACATTAGGTCCCACCGAGATTTAAACTCGGATTACTGGATTCAAAGTCCAGAGTGCTAACCATTACACCATGGAACCCTCAACTGAGCAAAGACTTCTACTGAACTGAGCTCATCTTTTAGATGCAAAGAAAAGAAATTCAATACTTTATATATATGATTTCAAGTTTCTAATAAGCTCAGGGATGCAATAGGTGTTATGTAGAATATTTGTCTAAAACCAATGATAATATATAAAAAGTAACCTATTTTTAAGGAGAAGATAAATACTAGAAGCCCAAATGCCTAGGACCAATTTCAGTTGGAGCATCACCCCTTATGTTATCCTAGCATTGAATTGACAGTTTTTCTGTATTGTCATATTTGCATATCAGCCACTTACAATTGTTTCAAGCTTTATAACAGAGGACTGCCTTTTTTATAGACCAAAGATGAAAGTCTCTTGTGAGTTAAGTCTGATTATGACATCACAATTTGTAAATTAAGCTATAGTATGATTACAGAGTGTAGACTGAACAAAAAGTGCTTTCCTATGGATTGAAGTTTGTATTTTCTTAAGCTTTGCATTCCAAAATGTGCTAGCATTCTCTATTTCCAAAGGGCACATTAAGCTACTTCCCCATTATATATTTTTTGTGTTAAAAGTTATTTATACACAACTTGGTAAAACATACTAAATTTAACACATAATGAATTACATCCTGGGATTATCTTTATCAACAATCTGTAAATGGATAAGAAAGATTGTGCATTAGATTTATCAGATTGATTTTGCTTAGAATTGCATTTACTCCTTGTCTAAATTGTCTATTTTTATACTATTATTAGATGCATTAATCTTTGTTGTTGTCCTATCTAATCATTTTTTTAATTTTGCAATGTGGAAAGAAACTGGTGCATTTTTATGATACCCATGCTTCAAGTGACTCTATGGCTTAAGCTGTTCCTTGAAAAATTAAATGCTATGCAAACAAAATATGTTCTGTGCTTTGAGGTACATTTGCCAGTTTTGTGTTTGCTTCCAGTAACATCTGTGGCCAGTTAGCTCAGTCGGTTAAAGCGTGGCGCTCGTAATGCCAAGGTCATGGGTTCGATCCCTGTTTTGGCTACTTGCTTTTCTTGATGGTCAAGAATGGAATAAGCTCATCGGTGTAGCATGAATACTTGAAAACATAATAGACACATATATCACAAAATCTCTTCAAATCCATATCAGAAGCCAGCGTGAGTGTCATCCTTTGGCTGAAGAAGATTTTTCTCTACATGGCTCATTGATTTTTGTCTCAAATCGAGCAATATGGCATACCTAAGATTTGCAAGGGCAAATTAATCAGTTATTATATTGCTGCTCAAACATAGAGGGCACTAGGTGTTACTAGAAGAAGAAGATACGTTCTCCCCTCCCATTAGTGCACACTGAAGTAAAAAAAATTAAAATGTAGAATTTCTAAACACCAGAGCACAAGTAATGGATCTCTGCATTCTTATTGCATCTTTTCTTATTTCCAAATATTTGACATACTTCTGATTTGAAAAGTTTAAAAATGAGTTTAGATAAAGGACACCACTGAAAATGATGGAATTTATATGAATTGTAAATGAAGATTTTCAATACTCATACTTTGAATGAAAATGGAGCTTTAAACAAAAGGAGAAATAATCAACATTAGGTCCCACCGAGATTTGAACTCGGATTACTGGATTCAAAGTCCAGAGTGCTAACCATTACACCATAGAACCCTCAACTGAGCAAAGACTTCTACTGAACTGAGCTCATCTTTTAAATGCAAAGAAAAGAAATTCAATACTTTATATATATGATTTCAAGTTTCTAATAAGCTCAGGGATGCAATAGGTGTTATGTAGAATATTTGTCTAAAACCAATGATAATATATAAAAAGTAACCTATTTCTAAGGAGAAGATAAATACTAGAAACCCAAATGCCTAGGACCAATTTCAGTTGGAGCATCACCCCTTATGTTATCCTAGCATTGAATTGACAGTTTTTCTGTATTGTCATATTTGCATATCAGCCACTTACAATTGTTTCAAGCTTTATAACAGAGGACTGCCTTTTTTATAGACCAAGGATGAAAGTCTCTTGTGAGTTAAGTCTGATTATGACATCACAATTTGTAAATTAAGCTATAGTATGATTACAGAGTGTAGACTGAACAAAAAGTGCTTTCCTATGGACTGAAGTTTGTATTTTCTTAAGCTTTGCATTCCAAAATGTGCTAGCATTCTCTATTTCCAAAGGGCACATTAAGCTACTTCCCCATTATATATTTTTTGTGTTAAAAGTTATTTATACACAACTTGGTAAAACATACTAAATTTAACACATAATGAATTACATCCTGGGATTATCTTTATCAACAATCTGTAAATGGATAAGAAAGATTGTGCATTAGATTTATCAGATTGATTTTGCTTAGAATTGCATTTACTCATTGTCTAAATTGTCTATTTTTATACTATTATTAGATGCATTAATCTTTGTTGTTATCCTATCGAATCATTTTTTTATTTTGCAATGTGGAAAGAAACTGGTGCATTTTTATGATACCCATGCTTCAAGTGACTCTATGGCTTAAGCTGTTCCTTGAAAAATTAAATGCTATGCAAACAAAATATGTTCTGTGCTTTGAGGTACATTTGCCAGTTTTGTGTTTGCTGCTAGTAACATCTGTGGCCAGTTAGCTCAGTTGATTAAAGCGTGGCGCTCGTAATGCCAAGGTCATGGGTTCGATCCCTATTTTGGCTACTTGCTTTTCTTGATGGACAAGAATGGAATAAGCTCATCGGTGTAGCATGAATACTTGAAAACATAATAGACACATATATCACAAAATCTCTTCAAATCCATATCAGAAGCCAGCATGAGTGTCATCCTTTGGCTGATGAAGATCTTTCTCTACATGGCTCATTGACTTTTGTCTCAAATCGAGCAATATGGCATACCTAAGATTTGCAAGGGCAAATTAATCAGTTATTATATTGCTGCTCAAACATAGAGGGCACTAGGTGTTACTAGAAGAAGAAGATACGTTCTCCCCTCTCATTAGTGCACACTGAAGTAAAAAAAATTAAAATGGAGAATTTCTAAACACCAGAGCACAAGTAATGGATCTCTGCATTCTTATTGCATCTTTTCTTATTTCCAAATATTTGACATACTTCTGATTTGAAAAGTTTAAAAATGAGTTTAGACAAAGGACACCACTGAAAATGATGGAATTTATATGAATTGTAAATGAAGATTTTCAATACTCATACTTTGAATGAAAATGGAGCTTTAAACAAAAGGAGAAATAATCAACATTAGGTCCCACCGAGATTTGAACTTGGATTACTGGATTCAAAGTCCAGAGTGCTAACCATTACACCATGGAACCCTCAACTGAGCAAAGACTTCTACTGAACTGAGCTCATCTTTTAAATGCAAAGAAAAGAAATTCAATACTTTATATATATGATTTCAAGTTTCTAATAAGCTCAGGGATGCAATAGGTGTTATGTAGAATATTTGTCTAAAACCAATGATAATATATAAAAAGTAACATATTTTTAAGGAGAAGATAAATACTAGAAGCCCAAATGCCTAGGACCAATTTCAGTTGGAGCATCACCCCTTATGTTATCCTAGCATTGAATTGACAGTTTTTCTGTATTGTCATATTTGCATATCAGCCACTTACAATTGTTTCAAGCTTTATAACAGAGGACTGCCTTTTTTATAGACCAAAGATGAAAGTCTCTTGTGAGTTAAGTCTGATTATGACATCACAATTTGTAAATTAAGCTATAGTATGATTACAGAGTGTAGACTGAACAAAAAGTGCTTTCCTATGGATTGAAGTTTGTATTTTCTTAAGCTTTGCATTCCAAAATGTGCTAGCATTCTCTATTTCCAAAGGGCACATTAAGCTACTTCCCCATTATATATTTTTTGTGTTAAAAGTTATTTATACACAACTTGGTAAAACATACTAAATTTAACACATAATGAATTACATCCTGGGATTATCTTTATCAACAATCTGTAAATGGATAAGAAAGATTGTGCATTAGATTTATCAGATTGATTTTGCTTAGAACTGCATTTACTCCTTGTCTAAATTGTCTATTTTTATACTATTATTAGATGCATTAATCTTTGTTGTTGTCCTATCTAATCATTTTTTTAATTTTGCAATGTGGAAAGAAACTGGTGCATTTTTATGATACCCATGCTTCAAGTGACTCTATGGCTTAAACTGTTCCTTGAAAAATTAAATGCTATGCAAACAAAATATGTTCTGTGCTTTGAGGTACATTTGCCAGTTTTGTGTTTGCTTCCAGTAACATCTGTGGCCAGTTAGCTCAGTTGGTTAAAGCGTGGCGCTCGTAATGCCAAGGTCATGGGTTCAATCCCTGTTTTGGCTACTTGCTTTTCTTGATGGTCAAGAATGGAATAAGCTCATCGGTGTAGCATGAATACTTGAAAACATAATAGACACATATATCACAAAATCTCTTCAAATCCATATCAGAAGCCAGCGTGAGTGTCATCCTTTGGCTGATGAAGATTTTTCTCTACATGGCTCATTGATTTTTGTCTCAAATCGAGCAATATGGCATACCTAAGATTTGCAAGGGCAAATTAATCAGTTATTATATTGCTGCTCAAACATAGAGGGCACTAGGTGTTACTAGAAGAAGAAGATACGTTCTCCCCTCCCATTAGTGCACACTGAAGTAAAAAAATTAAAATGGAGCATTTCTCTACACCAGAGCACAAGTAATGGATCTCAGCATTCTTATTGCATCTTTTCTTATTTCCAAATATTTGACATACTTCTGATTTGAAAAGTTTAAAAATGAGTTTAGACAAAGGACACCACTGAAAATGATGGAATTTATATGAATTGTAAATGAAGATTTGCAATACTCATACTTTGAATGAAAATGGAGCTTTAAACAAAAGGAGAAATAATCAACATTAGGTCCCACCGAGAGTTGAACTTGGATTACTGGATTCAAAGTCCAGAGTGCTAACCATTACACCATGGAACCCTCAACTGAGCAAAGACTTCTACTGAACTGAGCTCATCTTTTAAATGCAAAGAAAAGAAATTCAATACTTTATATATATGATTTCAAGTTTCTAATAAGCTCAGGGATGCAATAGGTGTTATGTAGAATATTTGTCTAAAACCAATGATAATATATAAAAAGTAACCTATTTTTAAGGAGAAGATAAATACTAGAAGCCCAAATGCCTAGGACCAATTTCAGTTGGAGCATCACCCCTTATGTTATCATAGCATTAAATTGACAGTTTTTCTGTATTGACATATTTGCATATCAGCCACTTACAATTGTTTCAAGCTTTATAACAGAGGACTGCCTTTTTTATAGACCAAAGATGAAAGTCTCTTGTGAGTTAAGTCTGATTATGACATCACAATTTGTAAATTAAGCTATAGTATGACTACAGAGTGTAGACTGAACAAAAAGTGCTTTCCTATGGATTGAAGTTTGTATTTTCTTAAGCTTTGCATTCCAAAATGTGCTAGCATTCTCTATTTCCAAAGGGCACATTAAGCTACTTCCCCATTATATATTTTTTGTGTTAAAAGTTATTTATACACAACTTGGTAAAACATACTAAATTTAACACATAATGAATTACATCCTGGGATTATCTTTATCAACAATCTGTAAATGGATAAGAAAGATTGTGCATTAGATTTATCAGATTGATTTTGCTTAGAATTGCATTTACTCCTTGTCTAAATTGTCTATTTTTATACTATTATTAGATGCATTAATCTTTGTTTTTGTCCTATCTAATCATTTTTTTAATTTTGCAATGTGGAAAGAAACTGGTGCATTTTTATGATACCCATGCTTCAAGTGACTCTATGGCTTAAGCTGTTCCTTGAAAAATTAAATGCTATGCAAACAAAATATGTTCTGTGCTTTGAGGTACATTTGCCAGTTTTGTGTTTGCTTCCAGTAACATCTGTGGCTAGTTAGCTCAGTTGGTAAAAGCGTGGCGCTCGTAATGCCAAGGTCATGGGTTCGATCCCTGTTTTGGCTACTTGCTTTTCTTGATGGACAAGAATGGAATAAGCTCATCGGTGTAGCATGAATACTTGAAAACATAATAGATACATATATCACAAAATCTCTTCAAATCCATATCAGAAGCCAGCGTGAGTGTCATCCTTTGGCTGATGAAGATTTTTCTCTACATGGCTCATTGATTTTTGTCTCAAATCGAGCAATATGGCATACCTAAGATTTGCAAGGGCAAATTAATCAGTTATTATATTGCTGCTCAAACATAGAGGGCACTAAGTGTTACTAGAAGAAGAAGATACGTTCTCCCCTCCCATTAGTGCACACTGAAGTAAAAAAATTAAAATGGAGAATTTCTAAACACCAGAGCACAAGTAATGGATCTCAGCATTCTTATTGCATCTTTTCTTATTTCCAAATATTTGACATACTTCTGATTTGAAAAGTTTAAAAATGAGTTTAGACAAAGGACACCACTGAAAATGATGGAATTTATATGAATTGTAAATGAAGATTTGCAATACTCATACTTTGAATGAAAATGGAGCTTTAAACAAAAGGAGAAATAATCAACATTAGTTCCCACCGAGATTTGAACTCGGATTACTGGATTCAAAGTCCAGAGTGCTAACCATTACACCATGGAATCCTCAACTGAGCAAAGACTTCTACTGAACTGAGCTCATCTTTTAAATGCAAAGAAAAGAAATTCAATACTTTATATATATGATTTCAAGTTTCTAATAAGCTCAGGGATGCAATAGGTGTTATGTAGAATATTTGTCTAAAACCAATGATAATATATAAAAAGTAACCTATTTTTAAGGAGAAGATAAATACTAGAAACCCAAATGCCTAGGACCAATTTCAGTTGGAGCATCACCCCTTATGTTATCCTAGCATTGAATTGACAGTTTTTCTGTATTGTCATATTTGCATATCAGCCACTTACAATTGTTTCAAGCTTTATAACAGAGGACTGCCTTTTTTATAGACCAAGGATGAAAGTCTCTTGTGAGTTAAGTCTGATTATGACATCACAATTTGTAAATTAAGCTATAGTATGATTACAGAGTGTAGACTGAATAAAAAGTGCTTTCCTATGGATTGAAGTTTGTAATTTCTTAAGCTTTGCATTCCAAAATGTGCTAGCATTCTCTATTTCCAAAGGGCACATTAAGCTACTTCCCCATTATATATTTTTTGTGTTAAAAGTTATTTATACACAACTTGGTAAAACATACTAAATTTAACACATAATGAATTACATCCTGGGATTATCTTTATCAACAATCTGTAAATGGATAAGAAATATTGTGCATTAGATTTATCAGATTGATTTTGCTTAGAATTGCATTTACTCCTTGTCTAAATTGTCTATTTTTATACTATTATTAGATGCATTAATCTTTGTTGTTGTCCTATCTAATCATTTTTTTATTTTGCAGTGTGGAAAGAAACTGGAGCATTTTTATGATACCCATGCTTCAAGTGACTATGGCTTAAGCTGTTTCTTGAAAAATTAAATGCTAAGCAAACAAAATATGTTCTGTTCTTTGAGGTACATTTGCCAGTTTTGTGTTTGCATTGAATAACATCTGTGGCCAGTTAGCTCAGTTGGTTAGAGCGTGGTGCTCATAATGCAATGGTCATGGGTTTGATCACTGTGTTGGTCTCTCGGTTTTCTTGATGGACAAGAATGGAACAAGCTCATCGGTGTAGCATGAATACTTGAAAACATAATAGACACATATATCACAAAATCTCTTCAAATTCATATCAGAAGCCAGCATGAGTGTCATCCTTTGGCTGATGAAGATTTTTCTCTACATGGCTCATTGACTTTTGTCTCAAATCGAGCAATATGGCATACCTAAGATTTGCAAGGGCAAATTAATCAGTTATTATATTGCTGCTCAAACAAAAAGTGCACTAGGTGTTACTAGAAGAAGAAGATACGTTCTCCCCTCTCATTAGTGCACACTGAAGTAAAAAAAATTAAAATGGAGAATTTCTAAACACCAGAGCACAAGTAATGGATCTCAGCATTCTTATTGCATCTTTTCTTATTTCCAAATATTTGACATACTTCTGATTTGAAAAGTTTAAAAATGAGTTTAGACAAAGGACACCACTGAAAATGATGGAATTTATATGAATTGTAAATGAAGATTTGCAATACTCATACTTTGAATGAAAATGGAGCTTTAAACAAAAGGAGAAATAATCAACATTAGGTCGCACCGAAATTTGAACTCGGATTACTGGATTCAAAGTCCAGAGTGCTAACCATTACACCATGGAACCCTCAAATGAGCAAAGACTTCTACTGAACTGAGCTCATCTTTTAAATGCAAAGAAAAGAAATTCAATACTTTATATATATGATTTCAAGTTTCTAATAAGCTCAGGGATGCAATAGGTGTTATGTAGAATATTTGTCTAAAACCAATGATAATATATAAAAAGTAACCTATTTTTAAGGAGAAGATAAATACTAGAAACCCAAATGCCTAGGACCAATTTCAGTTGGAGCATCACCCCTTATGTTATCCTAGCATTGAATTGACAGTTTTTCTGTATTGTCATATTTGCATATCAGCCACTTACAATTGTTTCAAGCTTTATAACAGAGGACTGCCTTTTTTATAGACCAAGGATGAAAGTCTCTTGTGAGTTAAGTCTGATTATGACATCACAATTTGTAAATTAAGCTATAGTATGATTACAGAGTGTAGACTGAATAAAAAGTGCTTTCCTATGGATTGAAGTTTGTAATTTCTTAAGCTTTGCATTCCAAAATGTGCTAGCATTCTCTATTTCCAAAGGGCACATTAAGCTTCTTCCCCATTATATATTTTTTGTGTTAAAAGTTATTTATACACAACTTGGTAAAACATACTAAATTTAACACATAATGAATTACATCCTGGGATTATCTTTATCAACAATCTGTAAATGGATAAGAAAGATTGTGCATTAGATTTATCAGATTGATTTTGCTTAGAATTGCATTTACTCCTTGTCTAAATTGTCTATTTTTATACTATTATTAGATGCATTAATCTTTGTTGTTGTCCTATCTAATCATTTTTTTATTTTGCAGTGTGGAAAGAAACTGGAGCATTTTTATGATACCCATGCTTCAAGTGACTATGGCTTAAGCTGTTTCTTGAAAAATTAAATGCTAAGCAAACAAAATATGTTCTGTGCTTTGAGGTACATTTGCCAGTTTTGTGTTTGCATCGAATAACATCTGTGGCCAGTTAGCTCAGTTGGTTAGAGCGTGGTGCTCATAATGCAATGGTCATGGATTTGATCACTGTGTTGGTCTCTCGGTTTTCTTGACGGACAAGAATGGAACAAGCTCATCGGTGTAGCATGAATACTTGAAAACATAATAGACACATATATCACAAAATCTCTTCAAATCCATATCAGAAGCCAGCATGAGTGTCATTCTTTGGCTGATGAAGATTTTTCTCTTCATGGCTCATTGACTTTTGTCTCAAATCGAGCATTATGGCATACCTAAGATTTGCAAGGGCAAATTAATCAGTTATTATATTGCTGCTCGAACATAGAGGGCACTAGGTGTTACTAGAAAAAAAAGATTTGTTCTCCCCTCCCATTAGTGCACACTGGAGTAAAAAAAAAAAAATGGAGAATTTCTAAACACCAGAGCACAAGTAATGGATATCAGCATTCTTATTGCATCTTTTCTTGTTTCCAAATATTTGACATACTTCTGAATTGAAAAGTTTAAAAATGAGTTTAGACAAAGGACACCACTGAAAATGATGGAATTTATATGAATTGTAAATGAAGATTTGCAATACTCATACTTTGAATGAAAATGGAGCTTTAATCAAAAGGAGAAATAATCAACATTAGGTCACACTGAGATTTGAACTCGGATTACTGGATTTAAAGTCCAGTGTGCTAACCATTACACCATGGAACCCTCAACACATAAGAGACTTCTACTGAACTGAGCTCATCTTTTAAATGCAAAGAAAAGAAATTCAATACTTTTTATATATGATTTCAAGTTTCTAATAAGCTCAGGGATGCAATAGGTGTTATGTAGAATATTTGTCTAAAACCAATGATAATATATAAAAAGTAACCTATTTTTAAGGAGAAGATAAATACTAGAAACCCAAATGCCTAGGACCAATTTCAGTTGGAGCATCACCCCTTATGTTATCCTAGCATTGAATTGACAGTTTTTCTGTATTGTCATATTTGCATATCAGCACTTACAATTGTTTCAAGCTTTATAACAGAGGACTGCCTTTTTTTATAGATTAAGGATGAAAGTCTCTTGTGAGTTAAGTCTGATTATGACATCACAATTTGTAAATTAAGCTATAGTATGATTACAGAGTGTAGACTGAACAAAAAGTGCTTTCCTATGGATTGAAGTTTGTATTTTCTTAAGCTTTGCATTCCAAAATGTGCTAGCATTCTCTATTTCCAAAGGGCATATTAAGCTACTTCCCCATTATATATTTTTTGTGTTAAAAGTTATTTATACACAACTTGGTAAAACATACTAAATTTAACACAAAATGAATTACATCCTGGGATTATCTTTATCAACAATCTGTTAATGGATAAGAAAGATTGTGCATTATATTTATCAGATTGATTTTGCTTAGAATTGCATTTACTCCTTGTCTAAATTGTCTATTTTTATACCATTATTAGATGCATTAATCTTTGTTGTTATCCTATCTAATCATTTTTTTATTTTGCAATGTGGAAAGAAACTGGTGCATTTTTATGATACCCATGCTTCAAGTGACTCTATGGCTTAAGCTGTTCCTTGAAAAATTAAATGCTAAGCAAACAAAATATGTTCAGTGCTTTGAGGTACATTTGCCAGTTTTGTGTTTGCTTCTAGTAACGTCTGTGGCCAGTTAGCTCAGTTGGTTAGAGCGTGGCGCTCGTAATGCCACGATCATGGGTTCGATCCCTGTATTACCTACTTGCTTTTCCTGATGGACAAGAATGGAATAAGCTCATCGGTGTAGCATGAATACTTGAAAACATAATAGACACATATATCACAAAATCTCTTCAAATCCATATCAGAAGACAGCATGAGTGTCATCCTTTGGCTGATGAAGATTTTTCTCTACATGGCTCATTGACTTTTGTCTCAAATCGAGCAATATGGCATACCTAAGATTTGCAAGGGCAAATTAATCAGTTATTATATTGCTGCTCAAACATAGAGGGCACTAGGTGTTACTAGAAGAAGAAGATATGTTCTCCCCTCTCATTAGTGCACACTGAAGTAAAAAAAATTAAAATGGAGAATTTCTAAACACCAGAGCACAAGTAATGGATCTCTGCATTCTCATTGCATCTTTTCTTATTTCCAAATATTTGACATACTTCTGATTTGAAAAGTTAAAAAATTAGTTTAGACAAAGGACACCACTGAAAATGATGGAATTTATATGAATTGTAAATGAAGATTTGCAATACTCATACTTTGAATGAAAATGGTACTTTAAACAAAATGAGAAATAATCAACATTAGGTCCCACCGAGATTTGGATTCGGATTACTGGATTCAAAGTCGAGAGTGCTAACCATTACACCATGGAACCCTCAACTGAGCAAAGACTTCTACTGAACTGAGCTCATCTTTTAAATGCAAAGAAAAGAAATTCAATACTTTATATATATGATTTCAAGTTTCTAATAAGCTCAGGGATGCAATAGGTGTTATGTAGAATATTTGTCTAAAACCAATGATAATATATAAAAAGTAACCTATTTTTAAGGAGAAGATAAATACTAGAAACCCAAATGCCAAGGACCAATTTCTGTTGGAGCATCACCCCTTATGTTATCCTAGCATTGAATTGACAGTTTTTCTGTATTGTCATATTTGCATATCAGCCGCTTACAATTGTTTCAAGCTTTATAACAGAGAACTGCCTTTTTTTATAGATTAAGGATGAAAGTCTCTTGTGAGTTAAGTCTGATTATGACATCACAATTTGTAAATTAAGCTATAGTATGATTACAGAGTGTAGACTGAACAAAAAGTGCTTTCCTATGGATTGAAGTTTGTATTTTCTTAAGATTTGCATTCCAAAATGTGCTAGCATTCTCTATTTCCAAAGGGCATATTAAGCTAATTCCCCATTATATATTTTTTGTGTTAAAAGTTATTTATGCACAACTTGGTAAAACATACTAAATTTAACACATAATTAATTACATCCTGGGATTATCTTTATCAACAATCTGTAAATGGATAAGAAAGATTGTGCTTTAGATTTATCAGATTAATTTTGCTTAGAATTGCATTAACTCCTTGTCTAAATTGTCTATTTTTATACTATTATTAGATGCATTAATCTTTGTTGTTGTCCTATCTAATATTTTTTTTTTATTTTGCAATGTGGAAAGAAACTGGTGCATTTTTATGATACCCATGCTTCAAGTGACTCTATGGCTTAAGCTGTTCCTTGAAAAATTAAATACAATTCAAACAAATTATGTTCTGTGCTTTGAGGTACATTTGCCAGTTTTGTGTTTGCTTCTAGTAACATCTGTGTCCAGTTAGCTCAATTGGTTAGAGCGTGGTGCTCATAATGCCAAGCTCATGGGTTCGATCCCTGTATTGGCTACTTGCTTTTCTTGATGGACAAGAATGGAATAAGCACATCGGTGTAGCATGAATACTTGAAAACATAACAGACACATATATCACAAAATCTCTTCAAATCCATATCAGAAGCCAGCATGAATGTCATCCTTTGGCTGATGAAGATTTTTCTCTACATGGCTCATTGACTTTTGTCTCAAATCGAGCATTATGGCAAAACTAAGATTTGCAAGGGCAAATTAATCAGTTATTATATTGCTGCTCGAACATAGAGGGCACTAGGTGTTACTAGAAAAAAAAGATTTGTTCTCCCCTCCCATTAGTGCACACTGGAGTAAAAAAAAAATTAAAATGGAGAATTTCTAAACACCAGAGCACAAGTAATGGATCTCAGCATTCTTATTGCATGTTTCCTTATTTCCAAATATTTGACATACTTCTGATTTGAAAAGTTTAAAAATGAGTTTAGACAAAGGACACCACTGAAAATGATGGAATTTATATGAATTGTAAATGAAGATTTGCAATACTCATACTTTGAATGAAAATGGAGCTTTAATCAAAAGGAGAAATAATCAACATTAGGTCACACTGAGATTTGAACTCAGATTACTGGATTCAAAGTCCAGAGTACTAACCATTACACCATGGAACCCTCAACAGAGCAAAGATTTCTACTGAACTGAGCTCATCTTTTAAATGCAAAGAAAAGAAATTCAATACTTTTTATATATGATTTCAAGTTTCTAATAAGCTCAGGGATGCAATAGGTGTTATATAGAATATTTGTCTAAAACCAATGATAATATATAAAAAGTAACCTATTTTTAAGGAGAAGATAAATACTAGAAACCCAAATGCCTAGGACCAATTTCAGTTGGAGCATCACCCCTTATGTTATCCTAGCATTGAATTGACAGTTTTTCTGTATTGTCATATTTGCATATCAGCCACTTACAATTGTTTCAAGCTTTATAACAGAGGACTGCCTTTTTTATAGATTAAGGATGAAAGTCTCTTGTGAGTTAAGTCTGATTATGACATCACAATTTGTAAATTAAGCTATAGTATGATTACAGAGTGTAGACTGAACAAAAAGTGCTTTCCTATGGATTGAAGTTTGTATTTTCTTAAGCTTTGCATTCCAAAATGTGCTAGCATTCTCTATTTCCAAAGGGCATATTAAGCTACTTCCCCATTATATATTTTTTGTGTTAAAAGTTATTTATACACAACTTGGTAAAACATACTAAATTTAACACAAAATGAATTACATCCTGGGATTATCTTTATCAACAATCTGTTAATGGATAAGAAAGATTGTGCATTATATTTATCAGATTGATTTTGCTTAGAATTGCATTTACTCCTTGTCTAAATTGTCTATTTTTATACCATTATTAGATGCATTAATCTTTGTTGTTATCCTATCTAATCATTTTTTTATTTTGCAATGTGGAAAGAAACTGGTGCATTTTTATGATACCCATGCTTCAAGTGACTCTATGGCTTAAGATGTTCCTTGAAAAATTAAATGCTAAGCAAACAAAATATGTTCAGTGCTTTGAGGTACATTTGCCAGTTTTGTGTGTGCTTCTAGTAACATCTGTGGCCAGTTAGCTCAGTTGGTTAGAGCGTGGCGCTCGTAATGCCACGGTCATGGGTTCGATCCCTGTATTACCTACTTGCTTTTCTTGATGGACAAGAATGGAATAAGCTCATCGGTGTAGCATGAATACTTGAAAACATAATAGACACATATATCACAAAATCTCTTCAAATCCATATCAGAAGCCAGCATGAGTGTCATCCTTTGGCTGATGAAGATTTTTCTCTACATGGCTCATTGACTTTTGTCTCAAATCGAGCAATATGGCATACCTAAGATTTGCAAGAGCAAATTAATCAGTTATTATATTGCTGCTCAAACATAGAGGGCACTAGGTGTTACTAGAAGAAGAAGATATGTTCTCCCCTCTCATTAGTGCACGCTGAAGTTAAACAAATTAAAATGGAGAATTTCTAAACACCAGAGCACAAGTCATGGATCACTGAATTCTTATTGCATCTTCTTCTTATTTCCAAATTTTTGACATACTTCTGATTTGAAAAATTAAAAAATGAGTTTATACAAAGGACACCACTGAAAATGATGGAATTTATATGAATTGTAAATGAAGATTTGCAATACTCATACTTTGAATGAAAATGGAACTTTAAGCAAAATGAGAAATAATCAACATTAGGTCCCACCGAGATTTGGACTCGGATTACTGGATTCAAAGTTGAGAGTGCTAACCATTACACCATGGAACCCTCAACTGAGCAAAGACTTCTACTGAATTGAGCTCATCTTTTGAATGCAAAGAAAAGAAATTCATTACTTTATATATATGATTTCAAGTTTCTAATAAGCTCAGGGATGCAATAGGTGTTATGTAGAATATTTGTCTAAAACCAATGATAATATATAAAAAGTAACCTATTTTTAAGGAGAAGATAAATACTAGAAACCCAAATGCCTAGGACCAATTTCAGTTGGAGCATCACCCCTTATGTTATCCTAGCATTGAATTGACAGTTTTTCTGTATTGTCACATTTGTATATCAGCGGCTTACAATTGTTTCAAGCTTTATAACAGAGAACTGCCTTTTTTTATAGATTAAGGATGAAAGTCTCTTGTGAGTTAAGTCTGATTATGACATCACAATTTGTAAATTAAGCTATAGTATGATTACAGAGTGTAGACTGAACAAAAAGTGCTTTCCTATGGATTGAAGTTTGTATTTTCTTAAGCTTTGCATTCCAAAATGTGCTAGCATTCTCTATTTCCAAAGGGCATATTAAGCTAATTCCCCATTATATATTTTTTGTGTTAAAAGTTATTTATACACAACTTGGTAAAACATACTAAATTTAACACATAATGAATTACATCCTGGGATTATCTTTATCAACAATCTGTAAATGGATAAGAAAGATTGTGCTTTAGATTTATCAGATTAATTTTGCTTAGAATTGCATTAACTCCTTGTCTAAATTGTCTATTTTTATACTATTATTAGATGCATTAATCTTTGTTGTTGTCCTATCTAATATTTTTTCTTTATTTTGCAATGTGGAAAGAAACCGGTGCATTTTTATGATACCCATGCTTCAAGTGACTCTATGGCTTAAACTGTTCCTTGAAAAATTAAATACAATTCAAACAAATTATGTTCTGTGCTTTGAGGTACATTTGCCAGTTTTGTGTTTGCTTTTAGTGATGTCTGTGGCCAGTTAGCTCAGTTGGTTAGCGCGTGGCGATCGTAATGCCAAGGTCATGGGTTCGATCCCTGTATTGGCCATTTGCTTTTCTTGATGGACAAGAATGGAATAAGCTCATCGGTGTAGCATGAATACTTGAAAACATAATAGACACATATATCACAAAATCTCTTCAATACCATATCAGAAGACAGCATGAGTGTCATCCTTTGGCTGACGAATATTTTTCTCTACATGGCTCATTGACTTTTGTCTCAAATCGAGCAATATGGCATACCTAAGATTTGCAAGGGCAAATTAGTCAGTTATTATATTGCTGCTCAAACATAGAGGGCACTAGGTGTTACTAGAAGAAGAAGATACGTTCTCCCCTCCCATTAGTGCACACTGAAGTAAAAAAAATTAAAATGGAGAATTTCTAAACACCAGAGCACAAGTAATGGATCTCAGCATTCTTATTGCATGTTTCCTTATTTCCAAATATTTGACATACTTCTGATTTGAAAAGTTTAAAAATGAGTTTAGACAAAGGACACCACTGAAAATGATGGAATTTATATGAATTGTAAATGAATATTTGCAATACTCATACTTTGAATGAAAATGGAGCTTTAAACAAAAGAAGAAAAAATCAACATTAGGTCCCACCGAGATATGAATTCAGATTACTGGATTCAAAGTCGAGAGTGCTAACCATTACACCATGGAACCCTCAACTGAGGAAAGACTTCTACTGAACTGAGCTCATCTTTTAAATGCAAAGAAAAGAAATTCAATACTTTATATATATGATTTCAAGTTTCTAATAAGCTCAGGGATGCAATAGGTGTTATGTAGAATATTTGTCTAAAACCAATGATAATATATAAAAAGTGACCTATTTTTAAGGAGAAGATAAATACTAGAAACCCAAATGCCTAGGACCAATTTCAGTTGGAGCATCACCCCTTATAGTATCCTAGCATTGAATTGACAGTTTTTCTGTATTGTCATATTTGCATATCAGCCGCTTACAATTGTTTCAAGCTTTATAACAGAGGACTGCCTTTTTTTATAAACCAAGGATGAAAGTAATTTGTGAGTTAAGTCTGATTATGGCATCACAATTTGTAAATTAAGCTATAGTATGATTACAGAGTGTAGACTGAACAAAAAGTGCTTTCCTATGGATTGAAGTTTGTATTTTCTTAAGCTTTGCATTCCAAAATGGGCTAGCATTCTCTATTTCCAAAGGGCACATTAAGCTACTTCCCCATTATATATTTTTTGTGTTAAAAGTTATTTATACACAACTTGGTAAAACATACTACATTTCACACATAATAAATTACATCCTGGGATTATCTTAATCAACAATCTGTAAATGATTAAGAAAAATTGTGCATTAGATTTTTCAGATTGATTTTGCTTAGATTTGCATTTACTCCTTGTCTAAATTGTCTATTTTTATACTATTATTAGATGCATTAATCTTTGTTGATATCCTATCTAATAATTTTTTTATTTTGCAATGTGGAAAGAAACTGGAGCATTTTTATGATACCCATGCTTCAAGTGACTCTATAGCTTAAGCTGTTCCTTGAAAAATTAAATGCTATGCAAACAAAATATGTTCTGTGCTTTGAGGTACATTTGCCAGTTTTGTGTTTGCTTCTAGTGACGTCTGTGGCCAGTTAGCTCAGTTGGTTAGAGCGTGGCGCTCATAATGCCAAGGTCATGGATTCGATCCCTGTATTGGCTTCTTGCTTTTCTTGATGGACAAGAATGGAATAAACTCATCGGTGTAGCATGAATACTTGAAAACATAATAGACACATATATCACAAAATCTCTTCAAATCCATATCAGAAGACAGCATGAGTGTCATCCTTTGGCTGATGAAGATTTTTCTCTACATGGCTCATTGACTTTTGTCTCAAATCGAGCAATATGGCATACCTAAGATTTGCAAGGGCAAATTAGTCAGTTATTATATTGCTGCTCAAACATAGAGGGCACTAGGTGTTACTAGAAGAAGAAGATATGTTCTCCCCTCTCATTAGTGCACACTGAAGTAAAAAAAAAAATTAAATTGAGAATTTCTAAACACCAGAGCACAAGTAATGGATCTCTACATTCTTATTGAATCTTTTCTTATTTCCAAATATTTGACATACTTCTGATTTGAAAAGTTTAAAAATGAGTTTAGACAAAGGACACCACTGAAGATGATGGAATTTATATGAATTGTAAATAAAGATTTGCAATACTCAAACTTTGAATGAAAATGGAGCTTTAAACAAAATGAAAAATAATCAACGGGGCTTAACCCTATATCTGCAGATATACGCAACTAAGATCTCCGTATTATCTGACTATTATGTAGTATTATTTCTCACTCGGTGTGCATTAGGGAACACAGTTTTTTCCTACACAGAATTACCCCTCCCTTTTAGCACCTTAGTGACATTACAATCTGATTGAGCAGCTTTCCATTTTGTGTATAGTACTTAGAGAGGCACAGATGGGTCAGCATTAGGAGGGATTGCTGACTCCATAGTGCCATAGGGGAAGCCAGGGGTATCCCCAGGTAAGCTGGCTCTCAGATGCTGTAGGAGCCATTACCATGTGGCCTTACACTGGGAATTTAACCCAGACATATTTGTAATTATTTATGGGGTGGGTGTGGGGTGCGGTGGCCCCTGTGTCGGTATGGCTGGGCTGCTTCAGGTCGGCACACCCTAACACTTTATTAACACTTATGATTTTCCCTATCACTTTGTATATATTATTTTAATCACACCACTTACATAGCACTTCGGTGCTTCTTATTAACCCCTATTAATTTTCACCTGTGTGCTGACCTGGGGTGGCCGACCTGTGCCGACATCGTGGGGTCCTGCACCCCGGACCCATACCTAGTATTAGGGACCCCCAGTGACGGAGAAGCCTTGTCGATCGGCCTGGGGGCTTAACCCTATATCTGCAGATATACGCAACTAAGATCTCCGTATTATCTGACTATTATGTAGTATTATTTCTCACTCGGTGTGCATTAGGGAACACAGTTTTTTCCTACACAGAATTACCCCTCCCTTTTAGCACCTGAGTGACATTACAATCTAATTGAGCAGCTTTCCATTTTGTGTATTGTATTTAGAGAGGCACAGATGGGTCAGCATTAGGAGGGATTGCTGACTCCATAGTGCCATAGGGGAAGCCAGGGGTATCCCCAGGTAAGCTGGCTCTCAGATGCTGTAGGAGCCATTACCATGTGGCCTTACACTGGGAATTTAACCCAGACATATTTGTAATTATTTATGGGGTGGGTGTGGGGTGCGGTGGCCCCTGTGTCGGTATGGCTGGGCTGCTTCAGGTCGGCACACCCTAACACTTTATTAACACTTATGATTTTCCCTATCACTTTGTATATATTATTTTAATCACACCACTTACATAGCACTTCGGTGCTTCTTATTAACCCCTATTAATTTTCACCTGTGTGCTGACCTGGGGTGGCCGACCTGTGCCGACATCGTGGGGTCCTGCACCCCAGACCCATACCTAGTATTACGGACCCCCAGTGACGGAGAAGCCTTGTCGATCGGCCTGGGGGCTTAACCCTATATCTGCAGATATACGCAACTAAGATCTCCGTATTATCTGACTATTATGTAGTATTATTTCTCACTCGGTGTGCATTAGGGAACACAGTTTTTTCCTACACAGAATTACCCCTCCCTTTTAGCACCTGAGTGACATTACAATCTGATTGAGCAGCTTTCCATTTTGTGTATTGTATTTAGAGAGGCACAGATGGGTCAGCATTAGGAGGGATTGCTGACTCCATAGTGCCATAGGGGAAGCCAGGGGTATCCCCAGGTAAGCTGGCTCTCAGATGCTGTAGGAGCCATTACCATGTGGCCTTACACTGGGAATTTAACCCAGACATATTTGTAATTATTTATGGGGTGGGTGTGGGGTGCCGTGGCCCCTGTGTCGGTATGGCTGGGCTGCTTCAGGTCGGCACACCCTAACACTTTATTAACACTTATGATTTTCCCTATCACTTTGTATATATTATTTTAATCACACCACTTACATAGCACTTCGGTGCTTCTTATTAACCCCTATTAATTTTCACCTGTGTGCTGACCTGGGGTGGCCGACCTGTGCCGACATCGTGGGGTCCTGCACCCCGGACCCATACCTAGTATTAGGGACCCCCAGTCATGGAGAAGCCTTGTCGATCGGCCTAGGGGCTTAACCCTATATCTGCAGATATACGCAACTAAGATCTCCGTATTATCTGACTATTATGTAGTATTATTTCTCACTCGGTGTGCATTAGGGAACACAGTTTTTTCCTACACAGAATTACCCCTCCCTTTTAGCACCTGAGTGACATTACAATCTGATTGAGCAGCTTTCCATTTTGTGTATTGTATTTAGAGAGGCACAGATGGGTCAGCATTAGGAGGGATTGCTGACTCCATAGTGCCATAGGGGAAGCCAGGGGTATCCCCAGGTAAGCTGGCTCTCAGATGCTGTAGGAGCCATTACCATGTGGCCTTACACTGGGAATTTAACCCAGACATATTTGTAATTATTTATGGGGTGGGTGTGGGGTGCGGTGGCCCCTGTGTCGGTATGGCTGGGCTGCTTCAGGTCGGCACACCCTAACACTTTATTAACACTTATGATTTTCCCTATCACTTTGTATATATTATTTTAATCACACCACTTACATAGCACTTCGGTGCTTCTTAGTAACCCCTATTAATTTTCACCTGTGTGCTGACCTGGGGTGGCCGACCTGTGCCGACATCATGGGGTCCTGCACCCCGGACCCATACCTAGTATTAGGGACCCCCAGTGACGGAGAAGCCTTGTCGATCGGCCTGGGGGCTTAACCCTATATCTGCAGATATACGCAACTAAGATCTCCGTATTATCTGACTATTATGTAGTATTATTTCTCACTCGGTGTGCATTAGGGAACACAGTTTTTTCCTACACAAAGTTAACCCCTCCCTTTTAGCACCTGAGTGACATTACAATCTGATTGAGCAGCTTTCCATTTTGTGTATTGTATTTAGAGAGGCACAGATGGGTCAGCATTAGGAGGGATTGCTGACTCCATAGTGCCATAGGGGAAGCCAGGGGTATCCCCAGGTAAGCTGGCTCTCAGATGCTGTAGGAGCCATTACCATGTGGCCTTACACTGGGAATTTAACCCATACATATTTGTAATTATTTATGGGGTAGGTGTGGGGTGCGGTGGCCCCTGTGTCGGTATGGCTGGGCTGCTTCAGGTCGGCACACCCTAACACTTTATTAACACTTATGATTTTCCCTATCACTTTGTATATATTATTTTAATCACACCACTTACATAGCACTTCGGTGCTTCTTATTAACCCCTATTAATTTTCACCTGAGTGCTGACCTGGGGTGGCCGACCTGTGCCGACATCGTGGGGTCCTGCACCCCGGACCCATACCTAGTATTAGGGACCCCCAGTGACGGAGAAGCCTTGTCGATCGGCCTGGGGGCTTAACCCTATATCTGCAGATATACGCAACTAAGATCTCCGTATTATCTGACTATTATGTAGTATTATTTCTCACTCGGTGTGCATTAGGGAACACAGTTTTTTCCTACACAGAATTACCCCTCCCTTTTAGCACCTGAGTGACATTACAATCTGATTGAGCAGCTTTCCATTTTGTGTATTGTATTTAGAGAGGCACAGATGGGTCAGCATTAGGAGGGATTGCTGACTCCATAGTGCCATAGGGGAAGCCAGGGGTATCCCCAGGTAAGCTGGCTCTCAGATGCTGTAGGAGCCATTACCATGTGGCCTTACACTGGGAATTTAACCCAGACATATTTGTAATTATTTATGGGGTGGGTGTGGGGTGCGGTGGCCCCTGTGTCGGTATGGCTGGGCTGCTTCAGGTCGGCACACCCTAACACTTTATTAACACTTATGATTTTCCCTATCACTTTGTATATATTATTTTAATCACACCACTTACATAGCACTTCGGTGCTTCTTATTAACCCCTATTAATTTTCACCTGTGTGCTGACCTGGGGTGGCCGACCTGTGCCGACATCGTGGGGTCCTGCACCCCGGACCCATACCTAGTATTAGGGACCCCCAGTGACGGAGAAGCCTTGTCGATCGGCCTGGGGGCTTAACCCTATATCTGCAGATATACGCAACTAAGATCTCCGTATTATCTGACTATTATGTAGTATTATTTCTCACTCGGTGTGCATTAGGGAACACAGTTTTTTCCTACACAGAATTACCCCTCCCTTTTAGCACCTGAGTGACATTACAATCTGATTGAGCAGCTTTCCATTTTGTGTATTGTATTTAGAGAGGCACAGATGGGTCAGCATTAGGAGGGATTGCTGACTCCATAGTGCCATAGGGGAAGCCAGGGGTATCCCCAGGTAAGCTGGCTCTCAGATGCTGTAGGAGCCATTACCATGTGGCCTTACACTGGGAATTTAACTCATACATATTTGTAATTATTTATGGGGTGGGTGTGGGGTGCGGTGGCCCCTGTGTCGGTATGGCTGGGCTGCTTCAGGTCGGCACACCCTAACACTTTATTAACACTTATGATTTTCCCTATCACTTTGTATATATTATTTTAATCACACCACTTACATAGCACTTCGGTGCTTCTTATTAACCCCTATTAATTTTCACCTGTGTGCTGACCTGGGGTGGCCGACCTGTGCCGACATCGTGGGGTCCTGCACCCCGGACCCATACCTAGTATTAGGGACCCCCAGTGACGGAGAAGCCTTGTCGATCGGCCTGGGGGCTTAACCCTATATCTGCAGATATACGCAACTAAGATCTCCGTATTATCTGACTATTATGTAGTATTATTTCTCACTCGGTGTGCATTAGGGAACACAGTTTTTTCCTACACAGAATTACCCCTCCCTTTTAGCACCTGAGTGACATTACAATCTGATTGAGCAGCTTTCCATTTTGTGTATTGTATTTAGAGAGGCACAGATGGGTCAGCATTAGGAGGGATTGCTGACTCCATAGTGGCATAGGGGAAGCCAGGGGTATCCCCAGGTAGGCTGGCTCTCAGATGCTGTAGGAGCCATTACCATGTGGCCTTACACTGGGAATTTAACCCAGACATATTTGTAATTATTTATGGGGTGGGTGTGGGGTGCGGTGGCCCCTGTGTCGGTATGGCTGGGCTGCTTCAGGTCGGCACACCCTAACACTTTATTAACACTTATGATTTTCCCTATCACTTTGTATATATTATTTTAATCACACCACTTACATAGCACTTCGGTGCTTCTTATTAACCCCTATTAATTTTCACCTGTGTGCTGACCTGGGGTGGCCGACCTGTGCCGACATCGTGGGGTCCTGCACCCCGGACCCATACCTAGTATTAGGGACCCCCAGTGACGGAGAAGCCTTGTCGATCGGCCTGGGGGCTTAACCCTATATCTGCAGACATACGCAACTAAGATCTCCGTATTATCTGACTATTATGTAGTATTATTTCTCACTCGGTGTGCATTAGGGAACACAGTTTTTTCCTACACAGAATTACCCCTCCCTTTTAGCACCTGAGTGACATTACAATCTGATTGAGCAGCTTTCCATTTTGTGTATTGTATTTAGAGAGGCACAGATGGGTCAGCATTAGGAGGGATTGCTGACTCCATAGTGCCATAGGGGAAGCCAGGGGTATCCCCAGGTAAGCTGGCTCTCAGATGCTGTAGGAGCCATTACCATGTGGCCTTACACTGGGAATTTAACCCAGACATATTTGTAATTATTTATGGGGTGGGTGTGGGGTGCGGTGGCCCCTGTGTCGGTATGGCTGGGCTGCTTCAGGTCGGCACACCCTAACACTTTATTAACACTTATGATTTTCCCTATCACTTTGTATATATTATTTTAATCACACCACTTACATAGCACTTCGGTGCTTCTTATTAACCCCTATTAATTTTCACCTGTGTGCTGACCTGGGGTGGCCGACCTGTGCCGACATCGTGGGGTCCTGCACCCCAGACCCATACCTAGTATTAGGGACCCCCAGTGACGGAGAAGCCTTGTCGATCGGCCTGGGGGGCTTAACCCTATATCTGCAGATATACGCAACTAAAATCTCCGTATTATCTGACTATTATGTAGTATTATTTCTCACTCGGTGTGCATTAGGGAACACAGTTTTTTCCTACACAGAATTACCCCTCCCTTTTAGCACCTGAGTGACATTACAATCTGATTGAGCAGCTTTCCATTTTGTGTATTGTATTTAGAGAGGCACAGATGGGTCAGCATTAGGAGGGATTGCTGACTCCATAGTGCCATAGGGGAAGCCAGGGGTATCCCCAGGTAAGCTGGCTCTCAGATGCTGTAGGAGCCATTACCATGTGGCCTTACACTGGGAATTTAACCCAGACATATTTGTAATTATTTATGGGGTGGGTGTGGGGTGCGGTGGCCCCTGTGTCGGTATGGCTGGGCTGCTTCAGGTCGACACACCCTAACACTTTATTAACACTTATGATTTTCCCTATCACTTTGTATATATTATTTTAATCACACCACTTACATAGCACTTCGGTGCTTCTTATTAACCCCTATTAATTTTCACCTGTGTGCTGACCTGGGGTGGCCGACCTGTGCCGACATCGTGGGGTCGTGCACCCCGGACCCATACCTAGTATTAGGGACCCCCAGTGACGGAGAAGCCTTGTCGATCGGCCTGGGGGCTTAACCCTATATCTGCAGATATACGCAACTAAGATCTCCGTATTATCTGACTATTATGTAGTATTATTTCTCACTCGGTGTGCATTAGGGAACACAGTTTTTTCCTACACAGAATTACCCCTCCCTTTTAGCACCTGAGTGACATTACAATCTGATTGAGCAGCTTTCCATTTTGTGTATTGTATTTAGAGAGGCACAGATGGGTCAGCATTAGGAGGGATTGCTGACTCCATAGTGGCATAGGGGAAGCCAGGGGTATCCCCAGGTAGGCTGGCTCTCAGATGCTGTAGGAGCCATTACCATGTGGCCTTACACTGGGAATTTAACCCAGACATATTTGTAATTATTTATGGGGTGGGTGTGGGGTGCGGTGGCCCCTGTGTCGGTATGGCTGGGCTGCTTCAGGTCGGCACACCCTACCACTTTATTAACACTTATGATTTTCCCTATCACTTTGTATATATTATTTTAATCACACCACTTACATAGCACTTCGGTGCTTCTTATTAACCCCTATTAATTTTCACCTGTGTGCTGACCTGGGGTGGCCGACCTGTGCCGACATCGTGGGGTCCTGCACCCCGGACCCATACCTAGTATTAGGGACCCCCAGTGACGGAGAAGCCTTGTCGATCGGCCTGGGGGCTTAACCCTATATCTGCAGATATACGCAACTAAGATCTCCGTATTATCTGACTATTATGTAGTATTATTTCTCACTCGGTGTGCATTAGGGAACACAGTTTTTTCCTACACAGAATTACCCCTCCCTTTTAGCACCTGAGTGACATTACAATCTGATTGAGCAGCTTTCCATTTTGTGTATTGTATTTAGAGAGGCACAGATGGGTCAGCATTAGGAGGGATTGCTGACTCCATAGTGCCATAGGGGAAGCCAGGGGTATCCCCAGGTAAGCTGGCTCTCAGATGCTGTAGGAGCCATTACCATGTGGCCTTACACTGGGAATTTAACCCAGACATATTTGTAATTATTTATGGGGTGGGTGTGGGGTGCCGTGGCCCCTGTGTCGGTATGGCTGGGCTGCTTCAGGTCGGCACACCCTAACACTTTATTAACACTTATGATTTTCCCTATCACTTTGTATATATTATTTTAATCACACCACTTACATAGCACTTTGGTGCTTCTTATTAACCCCTATTAATTTTCACCTGTGTGCTGACCTGGGGTGGCCGACCTGTGCCGACATCGTGGGGTCCTGCACCCCAGACCCATACCTAGTATTAGGGACCCCCAGTGACGGAGAAGCCTTGTCGATCGGCCTGGGGGGCTTAACCCTATATCTGCAGATATACGCAACTAAGATCTCCGTATTATCTGACTATTATGTAGTATTATTTCTCACTCGGTGTGCATTAGGGAACACAGCTTTTTCCTACACAGAATTACCCCTCCCTTTTAGCACCTGAGTGACATTACAATCTGATTGAGCAGCTTTCCATTTTGTGTATTGTATTTAGAGAGGCACAGATGGGTCAGCATTAGGAGGGATTGCTGACTCCATAGTGCCATAGGGGAAGCCAGGGGTATCCCCAGGTAAGCTGGCTCTCAGATGCTGTAGGAGCCATTACCATGTGGCCTTACACTGGGAATTTAACCCAGACATATTTGTAATTATTTATGGGGTGGGTGTGGGGTGCGGTGGCCCCTGTGTCGGTATGACTGGGCTGCTTCAGGTCGGCACACCCTAACACTTTATTAACACTTATGATTTTCCCTATCACTTTGTATATATTATTTTAATCACACCACTTACATAGCACTTCGGTGCTTCTTATTAACCCCTATTAATTTTCACCTGTGTGCTGACCTGGGGTGGCCGACCTGTGCCGACATCGTGGGGTCCTGCACCCCGGACCCATACCTAGTATTAGGGACCCCCATTGACGGAGAAGCCTTGTCGATCGGCCTGGGGGCTTAACCCTATATCTGCAGATATACGCAACTAAGATCTCCGTATTATCTGACTATTATGTAGTATTATTTCTCACTCGGTGTGCATTAGGGAACACAGTTTTTTCCTACACAGAATTACCCCTCCCTTTTAGCACCTGAGTGACATTACAATCTGATTGAGCAGCTTTCCATTTTGTGTATTGTATTTAGAGAGGCACAGATGGGTCAGCATTAGGAGGGATTGCTGACTCCATAGTGCCATAGGGGAAGCCAGGGGTATCCCCAGGTAAGCTGGCTCTCAGATGCTGTAGGAGCCATTACCATGTGGCCTTACACTGGGAATTTAACCCAGACATATTTGTAATTATTTATGGGGTGGGTGTGGGGTGCCGTGGCCCCTGTGTCGGTATGGCTGGGCTGCTTCAGGTCGGCACACCCTAACACTTTATTAACACTTATGATTTTCCCTATCACTTTGTATATATTATTTTAATCACACCACTTACATAGCACTTCGGTGCTTCTTATTAACCCCTATTAATTTTCACCTGTGTGCTGACCTGGGGTGGCCGACCTGTGCCGACATCGTGGGGTCCTGCACCCCGGACCCATACCTAGTATTAGGGACCCCCATTGACGGAGAAGCCTTGTCGATCGGCCTGGGGGCTTAACCCTATATCTGCAGATATACGCAACTAAGATCTCCGTATTATCTGACTATTATGTAGTATTATTTCTCACTCGGTGTGCATTAGGGAACACAGTTTTTTTCCTACACAGAATTACCCCTCCCTTTTAGCACCTGAGTGACATTACAATCTGATTGAGCAGCTTTCCATTTTGTGTATTGTATTTAGAGAGGCACAGATGGGTCAGCATTAGGAGGGATTGCTGACTCCATAGTGCCATAGGGGAAGCCAGGGGTATCCCCAGGAAAGCTGGCTCTCAGATGCTGTAGGAGCCATTACCATGTGGCCTTACACTGGGAATTTAACCCAGACATATTTGTAATTACTTATGGGGTGGGTGTGGGGTGCGGTGGCCCCTGTGTCGGTATGGCTGGGCTGCTTCAGGTCGGCACACCCTAACACTTTATTAACACTTATGATTTTCCCTATCACTTTGTATATATTATTTTAATCACACCACTTACATAGCACTTCGGTGCTTCTTATTAACCCCTATTAATTTTCACCTGTGTGCTGACCTGGGGTGGCCGACCTGTGCCGACATCGTGGGGTCCTGCACCCCGGACCCATACCTAGTATTAGGGACCCCCAGTGACGGAGAAGCCTTGTCGATCGGCCTGGGGGCTTAACCCTATATCTGCAGATATACGCAACTAAGATCTCCGTATTATCTGACTATTATGTAGTATTATTTCTCACTCGGTGTGCATTAGGGAACACAGTTTTTTCCTACACAGAATTACCCCTCCCTTTTAGCACCTGAGTGACATTACAATCTGATTGAGCAGCTTTCCATTTTGTGTATTGTATTTAGAGAGGCACAGATGGGTCAGCATTAGGAGGGATTGCTGACTCCATAGTGCCATAGGGGAAGCCAGGGGTATCCCCAGGTAAGCTGGCTCTCAGATGCTGTAGGAGCCATTACCATGTGGCCTTACACTGGGAATTTAACCCAGACATATTTGTAATTATTTATGGGGTGGGTGTGGGGTGCGGTGGCCCCTGTGTCGGTATGGCTGGGCTGCTTCAGGTCGGCACACCCTAACACTTTATTAACACTTATGATTTTCCCTATCACTTTGTATATATTATTTTAATTACACCACTTACATAGCACTTCGGTGCTTCTTATTAACCCCTATTAATTTTCACCTGTGTGCTGACCTGGGGTGGCCGACCTGTGCCGACATCGTGGGGTCCTGCACCCCGGACCCATACCTAGTATTAGGGACCCCCAGTGACGGAGAAGCCTTGTCGATCGGCCTGGGGGCTTAACCCTATATCTGCAGATATACGCAACTAAGATCTCCGTATTATCTGACTATTATGTAGTATTATTTCTCACTCGGTGTGCATTAGGGAACACAGTTTTTTCCTACACAGAATTACCCCTCCCTTTTAGCACCTGAGTGACATTACAATCTGATTGAGCAGCTTTCCATTTTGTGTATTGTATTTAGAGAGGCACAGATGGGTCAGCATTAGGAGGGATTGCTGACTCCATAGTGCCATAGGGGAAGCCAGGGGTATCCCCAGGTAAGCTGGCTCTCAGATGCTGTAGGAGCCATTACCATGTGGCCTTACACTGGGAATTTAACCCAGACATATTTGTAATTATTTATGGGGTGGGTGTGGGGTGCGGTGGCCCCTGTGTCGGTATGGCTGGGCTGCTTCAGGTCGGCACACCCTAACACTTTATTAACACTTATGATTTTCCCTATCACTTTGTATATATTATTTTAATCACACCACTTACATAGCACTTCGGTGCTTCTTATTAACCCCTATTAATTTTCACCTGTGTGCTGACCTGGGGTGGCCGACCTGTGCCGACATCGTGGGGTCCTGCACCCCGGACCCATACCTAGTATTAGGGACCCCCAGTGACGGAGAAGCCTTGTCGATCGGCCTGGGGGCTTAACCCTATATCTGCAGATATACGCAACTAAGATCTCCGTATTATCTGACTATTATGTAGTATTATTTCTCACTCGGTGTGCATTAGGGAACACAGTTTTTTCCTACACAGAATTACCCCTCCCTTTTAGCACCTGAGTGACATTACAATCTGATTGAGCAGCTTTCCATTTTGTGTATTGTATTTAGAGAGGCACAGATGGGTCAGCATTAGGAGGGATTGCTGACTCCATAGTGCCATAGGGGAAGCCAGGGGTATCCCCAGGTAAGCTGGCTCTCAGATGCTGTAGGAGCCATTACCATGTGGCCTTACACTGGGAATTTAACCCAGACATATTTGTAATTATTTATGGGGTGGGTGTGGGGTGCGGTGGCCCCTGTGTCGGTATGGCTGGGCTGCTTCAGGTCGGCACACCCTAACACTTTATTAACACTTATGATTTTCCCTATCACTTTGTATATATTATTTTAATCACACCACTTACATAGCACTTCGGTGCTTCTTATTAACCCCTATTAATTTTCACCTGTGTGCTGACCTGGGGTGGCCGACCTGTGCCGACATCGTGGGGTCCTGCACCCAGGACCCATACCTAGTATTAGGGACCCCCAGTGACGGAGAAGCCTTGTCGATCGGCCTGGGGGCTTAACCCTATATCATCAGATATACTCAACTAAGATCTCCGTATTATCTGACTATTATGTAGTATTATTTCTCACTCGGTGTGCATTAGGGAACACAGTTTTTTCCTACACAGAATTACCCCTCCCTTTTAGCACCTGAGTGACATTACAATCTGATTGAGCAGCTTTCCATTTTGTGTATTGTATTTAGAGAGGCACAGATGGGTCAGCATTAGGAGGGATTGCTGACTCCATAGTGCCATAGGGGAAGCCAGGGGTATCCCCAGGTAAGCTGGCTCTCAGATGCTGTAGGAGCCATTACCATGTGGCCTTACACTGGGAATTTAACCCAGACATATTTGTAATTATTTATGGGGTGGGTGTGGGGTGCGGTGGCCCCTGTGTCGGTATGGCTGGGCTGCTTCAGGTCGGCACACCCTAACACTTTATTAACACTTATGATTTTCCCTATCACTTTGTATATATTATTTTAATCACACCACTTACATAGCACTTCGGTGCTTCTTATTAACCCCTATTAATTTTCACCTGTGTGCTGACCTGGGGTGGCCGACCTGTGCCGACATCGTGGGGTCCTGCACCCCGGACCCATACCTAGTATTAGGGACCCCCAGTGACGGAGAAGCCTTGTCGATCGGCCTGGGGGCTTAACCCTATATCTGCAGATATACGCAACTAAGATCTCCGTATTATCTGACTATTATGTAGTATTATTTCTCACTCTGTGTGCATTAGGGAACACAGTTTTTTCCTACACAGAATTACCCCTCCCTTTTAGCACCTGAGTGACATTACAATCTGATTGAGCAGCTTTCCATTTTGTGTATTGTATTTAGAGAGGCACAGATGGGTCAGCATTAGGAGGGATTGCTGACTCCATAGTGCCATAGGGGAAGCCAGGGGTATCCCCAGGTAAGCTGGCTCTCAGATGCTGTAGGAGCCATTACCATGTGGCCTTACACTGGGAATTTAACCCAGACATATTTGTAATTATTTATGGGGTGGGTGTGGGGTGCGGTGGCCCCTGTGTCGGTATGGCTGGGCTGCTTCAGGTCGGCACACCCTAACACTTTATTAACACTTATGATTTTCCCTATCACTTTGTATATATTATTTTAATCACACCACTTACATAGCACTTCGGTGCTTCTTATTAACCCCTATTAATTTTCACCTGTGTGCTGACCTGGGGTGGCCGACCTGTGCCGACATCGTGGGGTCCTGCACCCCGGACCCATACCTAGTATTAGGGACCCCCAGTGACGGAGAAGCCTTGTCGATCGGCCTGGGGGCTTAACCCTATATCTGCAGATATACGCAACTAAGATCTCCGTATTATCTGACTATTATGTAGTATTATTTCTCACTCTGTGTGCATTAGGGAACACAGTTTTTTCCTACACAGAATTACCCCTCCCTTTTAGCACCTGAGTGACATTACAATCTGATTGAGCAGCTTTCCATTTTGTGTATTGTATTTAGAGAGGCACAGATGGGTCAGCATTAGGAGGGATTGCTGACTCCATAGTGCCATAGGGGAAGCCAGGGGTATCCCCAGGTAAGCTGGCTCTCAGATGCTGTAGGAGCCATTACCATGTGGCCTTACACTGGGAATTTAACCCAGACATATTTGTAATTATTTATGGGGTGGGTGTGGGGTGCGGTGGCCCCTGTGTCGGTATGGCTGGGCTGCTTCAGGTCGGCACACCCTAACACTTTATTAACACTTATGATTTTCCCTATCACTTTGTATATATTATTTTAATCACACCACTTACATAGCACTTCGGTGCTTCTTATTAACCCCTATTAATTTTCACCTGTGTGCTGACCTGGGGTGGCCTACCTGTGCCGACATCGTGGGGTCCTGCACCCCGGACCCATACCTAGTATTAGGGACCCCCAGTGACGGAGAAGCCTTGTCGATCGGCCTTTGGGCTTAACCCTATATCTGCAGATATACGCAACTAAGATCTCCGTATTATCTGACTATTATGTAGTATTATTTCTCACTCGGTGTGCATTAGGGAACACAGTTTTTTCCTACACAGAATTACCCCTCCCTTTTAGCACCTGAGTGACATTACAATCTGATTGAGCAGCTTTCCATTTTGTGTATTGTATTTAGAGAGGCACAGATGGGTCAGCATTAGGAGGGATTGCTGACTCCATAGTGCCATAGGGGAAGCCAGGGGTATCCCCAGGTAAGCTGGCTCTCAGATGCTGTAGGAGCCATTACCATGTGGCCTTACACTGGGAATTTAAAACAGACATATTTGTAATTATTTATGGGGTGGGTGTGGGGTGCGGTGGCCCCTGTGTCGGTATGACTGGGCTGCTTCAGGTCGGCACACCCTAACACTTTATTAACACTTATGATTTTCCCTATCACTTTGTATATATTATTTTAATCACACCACTTACATAGCACTTCGGTGCTTCTTATTAACCCCTATTAATTTTCACCTGTGTGCTGACCTGGGGTGGCCGACCTGTGCCGACATCGTGGGGTCCTGCACCCCGGACCCATACCTAGTATTAGGGACCCCCAGTGATGGAGAAGCCTTGTCGATCGGCCTGGGGGCTTAACCCTATATCTGCAGATATATGCAACTAAGATCTCCGTATTATCTGACTATTATGTAGTATTATTTCTCACTCGGTGTGCATTAGGGAACACAGTTTTTTCCTACACAGAATTACCCCTCCCTTTTAGCACCTGAGTGACATTACAATCTGATTGAGCAGCTTTCCATTTTGTGTATTGTATTTAGAGAGGCACAGATGGGTCAGCATTAGGAGGGATTGCTGACTCCATAGTGCCATAGGGGAAGCCAGGGGTATCCCCAGGTAAGCTGGCTCTCAGATGCTGTAGGAGCCATTACCATGTGGCCTTACACTGGGAATTTAACCCAGACATATTTGTAATTATTTATGGGGTGGGTGTGGGGTGCGGTGGCCCCTGTGTCGGTATGGCTGGGCTGCTTCAGGTCGGCACACCCTAACACTTTATTAACACTTATGATTTTCCCTATCACTTTGTATATATTATTTTAATCACACCACTTACATAGCACTTCGGTGCTTCTTATTAACCCCTATTAATTTTAACCTGTGTGCTGACCTGGGGTGGCCGACCTGTGCCGACATCGTGGGGTCCTGCACCCCAGACCCATACCTAGTATTAGGGACCCCCAGTGACGGAGAAGCCTTGTCGATCGGCCTGGGGGCTTAACCCTATATCTGCAGATATACGCAACTAAGATCTCCGTATTATCTGACTATTATGTAGTATTATTTCTCACTCGGTGTGCATTAGGGAACACAGTTTTTTCCTACACAGAATTACCCCTCCCTTTTAGCACCTGAGTGACATTGCAATCTGATTGAGCAGCTTTCCATTTTGTGTATTGTATTTAGAGAGGCACAGATGGGTCAGCATTAGGAGGGATTGCTGACTCCATAGTGCCATAGGGGAAGCCAGGGGTATCCCCAGGTAAGCTGGCTCTCAGATGCTGTAGGAGCCATTACCATGTGGCCTTACACTGGGAATTTAACCCAGACATATTTGTAATTATTTATGGGGTGGGTGTGGGGTGCGGTGGCCCCTGTGTCGGTATGGCTGGGCTGCTTCAGGTCGGCACACCCTAACACTTTATTAACACTTATGATTTTCCCTATCACTTTGTATATATTATTTTAATCACACCACTTACATAGCACTTCGGTGCTTCTTATTAACCCCTATTAATTTTCACCTGTGTGCTGACCTGGGGTGGCCGACCTGTGCCGACATCGTGGGGTCCTGCACCCCGGACCCATACCTAGTATTAGGGACCCCCAGTGACGGAGAAGCCTTGTCGATCGGCCTGGGGGCTTAACCCTATATCTGCAGATATACGCAACTAAGATCTCCGTATTATCTGACTATTATGTAGTATTATATCTCACTCGGTGTGCATTAGGGAACACAGTTTTTTCCTACACAGAATTACCCCTCCCTTTTAGCACCTGAGTCACATTACAATCTGATTGAGCAGCTTTCCATTTTGTGTATTATACCTAAGATTTGCAATGGCAAATTAATCAGTTATTATATTGCTGCTCAAACATAGAGGGCACTAGGTGTTACTTGAAGAAGAAGATATGTTCTCCCCTCTCTTTAGTGCACACTGAAGTAAAAAAAAATTAAAATGGAGAATTTCTAAACAACACCAGAGCACAAGTAATGGATCTCTGAATTCTTATTGCATCTTTTCTTATTTCCAAATATTTGACATACTTCTGATTTGAAAAGTTTAAAAATGAGTTTAGACAAAGGACACCACTGAAAATGATGGAATTTATATGAATTGTAAATGAAGATTTGCAATACTCATACTTTGAATGAAAATGGAGCTCTAAACAAAATGAAAAATAATCAACGTTAGGTCCCACGGAGATTTGAACTTGGATTACTGGATTCAAAGTCCAGAGTGCTAACCATTACACCATGGAACCCTCAACTGAACAAATGCTTTTACTGAACTGAGCTCATCTTTTAAATGCAAAGAAAAGAAATTCAATACTTTATATATATGATTTCAAGTTTCTAATAAGCTCAGGGATGCAATAGGTGTTATGTAGAATATTTGTCTAAAACCAATGATAATATATAAAAAGTAACCTATTTTTAAAGGAGACGATAGATACTAGAAACCTAAATGCCTAGGACCAATTTCAGTTGGAGCATCACCCTTAAGTTATCCTAGCATTGAATTGACAGTTTTTCTGTATTGTCATATTTGCATATCAGCCGCTTACAATTGTTTCAAGCTTTATAACAGAGGACTGCCTTTTTTTATAAACCAAGGATGAAAGTCTCTTGTGAGTTAAGTCTGATTATGACATCACAATTTGTAAATTAAGCTATAGTATGATTACAGAGTGTAGACTGAACAAAAAGTGCTTTCCTATGGATTGAAGTTTGTATTTTCTTAAGCTTTGCATTCCAAAATGGGCTAGCATTCTCTATTTCCAAAGGGCACATTAAGCTACTTCCCCATTATATATTTTTTGTGTTAAAAGTTATTTATACACAACTTGGTAAAACATACTAAATTTAACACATAATGAATTACATCCTGGGATTACCTTTATCAACAATCTGTAAATGGATAAGAAAGATTGTGCATTAGATTTTTCAGATTGATTTTGCTTATATTTGCATTTACTCCTTGTCTAAATTGTCTATTTTTATACTATTATTAGATGCATTAATCTTTGTTGTTGTCCTATCTAATCATTTTTTTATTTTGCAATGTGGAAAGAATCTGGAGCATTTTTATGATACCCATGCTTCAAGTGACTCTATGGCTTAAGCTGTTCCTTGAAAAATTAAATGCTATGCAAACAAAATATGTTCTGTGCTTTGAGGTACATTTGCCAGTTTTGTGTTTGCTTCTAGTGACGTCTGTGGCCAGTTAGCTCAGTTGGTTAGAGCGTGGTGCTCATAATGCCAAGGTCATGGATTCGATCCCTGTATTGGCTTCTTGCTTTTCTTGATTTACAAGAATGGAATAAACTCATCGGTGTAGCATGAATACTTTAAAACATAATAGACACATATATCACAAAATCTCTTCAAATCCATATCAGAAGACAGCATGAGTGTCATCCTTTGGCTGATGAAGATTTTTCTCTACATGGCTCATTGACTTTTGTCTCAAATCGAGCAATATGGCATACCTAAGATTTGCAAGGGCAAATTAGTCAGTTATTATATTGCTGCTCAAACATAGAGGGCACTAGGTGTTACTAGAAGAAGAAGAAGATATGTTCTCCCCTCTCATTAGTGCACACTGAAGTAAAAAAAATTAAAATGGAGAATTTCTAAACACCAGAGCACAAGTAATGTATCTCTGCATTCTTATTCCATCTTTTCTTATTTCCAAATATTTGACATACTTCTGATTTGAAAAGTTTAAAAATGATTGTAGACAAAGGACACCACTGAAGATGATGGAATTTATATGAATTGTAAATGAAGATTTGCAATACTCATACTTTGAATGAAAATGGAGCTTTAAACAAAATGAAAAATAATCAACGTTAGGTCCTACCGAGCTTTGAACTTGGATTACTGGATTCAAAGTCCAGAGTACTAACCATTACACCATGGAACCTTCAACTGAGCAAAGTCTTCTACTGAACTGAGCTCATCTTTTAAATGCAAAGAAAAGAAATTCAATACTTTATATATATGATTTCAAGTTTCTAATAAGCTCAGGGATGCAATAGGTGTTATGTAGAATATTTGTCTAAAACCAATGATAATATATAAAAAGTAACCTATTTTTAAAGGAGAAGATAGATACTAGAAACCTAAATGCCTAGGACCAATTTCAGTTGGTGCATCACCCCTTATGTTATCCTAGCATTGAATTGACAGTTTTTCTGTATTGTCATATTTGCATATCAGCTGCTTACAATTGTTTCAAGCTTTATAACAGAGGACTGCCTTTTTTTATAAACCAAGGATAAAAGTCTCTTGTGAGTTAAGTCTGATAATGACATCACAATTTGTAAATTAAGCTATAGTATGATTACAGAGTGTAGACTGAACAAAAAGTGCTTTCCTATGGATTGAAGTTTGTATTTTCTTAAGCTTTGCATTCCAAAATGGGCTAGCATTCTCTATTTCCAAATGGCACATTAAGCTACTTCCCCATTATATATTTTTGTGTTAAAAGTTATTTATACACAACTTGGTAAAACATACTAAATTTAACACGTAATGAATTACATCCTGGGATTATCTTTATCAACAATCTGTAAATGGATAAGAAAGATTGTGCATTAGATTTTTCAGATTGATTTTGCTTATATTTGCATTTACTCCTTGTCTAAATTGTCTATTTTTATACTATTATTAGATGCATTAATCTTTGTTGATATCCTATCTAATCATTTTTTTATTTTGCAATGTGGAAAGAAACTGGAGCATTTTTATGATACCCATGCTTCAAGTGACTCTATGGCTTAAGCTGTTCCTTGAAAAATTAAATGCTATGCAACCAAAATATGTTCTGTGCTTTGAGGTACATTTGCCAGTTTTGTGTTTGCTTTTTGTGATGTATGTGGCTAGTTAGCTCAGTTGGTTAGAGCATGGCTATCGTAATGCCAAGGTCATGGGTGCGATCCTTGTATTGGCCACTAGCTTTTCTTGATGGACAAGAATGGAATAAGCTCATCGGTGTAGCATGAATACTTGAAAACATAATAGACACATATATCACAAAATCTCTTCAAATCCATATCAGAAGACAGCATGAGTGTCATCCTTTGGCTGATGAAGATTTTTCTCTACATGGTTCATTGACTTTTGTCTCAAATCGAGCAATATGGCATACCTAAGATTTGCAAGGGCAAATTAATCAGTTATTATATTGCTGCTCAAACAAAGAGGGCACTAGGTGTTACTAGAAGAAGAAGATATGTTCTCCCCTCTCATTAGTGCACACTGAAGTAAAAAATAATTAAAATGGAGAATTTCTAAACACCAGAGCACAAGTAATGGATCTCTACATTCTTATTGAATCTTTTCTTATTTCCAAATATTTGACATACTTCTGATTTGAAAAGTTTAAAAATGAGTTTAGACAAAGGACACCACTGAAGATGATGGAATTTATATGAATTGTAAATAAAGATTTGCAATACTCATACTTTGAATGAAAATGGAGCTTTTAACAAAAGGAAAAATAATCAACGTTAGGTCCCATCGAGATTTGAACTCGGATTACTGGATTCAAAGTCCAGAGTGCTAACCATTACACCATGGACCCCTCAACTGAATAAAACTTTCTACTGAACTGAGCTCATCTTTTAAATGCAAAGAATAGAAATTCAATACTTTATATAGATGATTTCAAGTTTCTAATAAGCTCAGGGATGCAATAGGTGTTATGTAGAATATTTGTCTAAAACCAATGATAATATATAAAAAGTAACCTATTTTTAAAGGAGAAGATAGATAATAGAAACCTAAATGCCTAGGACCAATTTCAGTTGGAGCATCACCCCTAATGTTATCCTAGCATTAAATTGACAGTTTTTCTGTATTGTCATATTTGCATATCAGCTGCTTAAAATTGTTTCAAGCTTTATAACAGAGGACTGCCTTTTTTTATAGACCAAGGATAAAAGTCTCTTGTGAGTTAAGTCTGATTATGACATCACAATTTGTAAATTAAGCTAAAGTATGATTACAGAGTGTAGACTGAACAAAAAGTGCTTTCCTATGGATTGAAGTTTGTATTTTCTTAAGCTTTGCATTCCAAAATGGGATAGCATTCTCTATTTCCAAAGGGCACATTAAGCTACTTCCCCAATATATATTTTTTGTGTTAAAAGTTATTTATACACAACTTGGTAAAACATACTAAATTTCACACATAATGAATTACATCCTGGTATTATCTTTATCAACAATCTGTAAATGGATAAGAAAGATTGTGCATTAGATTTTTCAGATTGATTTTGCTTAGATTTGCATTTACTCCTTGTCTAAATTGTCTATTTTTATACTATTATTAGATGCATTAATCTTTGTTGATATCCTATCTAATCATTTTTTTATTTTGCAATGTGGAAAGAAACTGGAGCATTTTTATGATACCCATGCTTCAAGTGACTCTATGGCTTAAGCTGTTCCTTGAAAAATTAAATGCTATGCAAACAAAATATGTTCTGTGCTTTGAGGTATATTTGCCAGTTTTGTGTTTGCTTCTAGTGACATCTATGGCCAGTTTGCTCAGTTGGTTAGAGCGTGGCACTCATAATGCCAAGGTCATGGGTTCGATCCCTGTATTGGCCTCTTGCTTTTCTTGATGGACAAGAATGGAATAAGCTCATCGGTGTAGCATGAATACTTGAAAACATAATAGACACATATATCACAAAATCTCTTCAAATCCATATCAGAAGACAGCATGAGTGTCATCTTTTGGCTGATGAAGATTTTTCTCTACATGGCTCATTGACTTTTATCTCAAATCGAGCAATATGGCATACCTAAGATTTGCATGGGCAAATTAATCAGTTATTATATTGCTGCTCAAACATAGAGGGCACTAGGTGTTACTAGAAGAAGAAGATATGTTCTCCCCTCTCATTAGTGCACACTGAAGTAAAAAAAATTAAAATGGAGAATTTCTAAACACCAGAGCACAAGTAATGGATCTCTACATTCTTATTGAATCTTTTCTTATTTCCAAATATTTGACATACTTCTGATTTGAAAAGTTTAAAAATGAGTTTAGACAAAGGACACCACTGAAGATGATGGAATTTATATGAATTGTAAATAAAGATTAGCAATACTCATACTTTGAATGAAAATGGAGCTTTAAACAAAAGGAAAAATAATCAACGTTAGGTCCCATCGAGATTTGAACTCAGATTACTGGATTCAAAGTCCAGAGTGCTAAACATTACACCATGGACCCCTCAACTGAACAAAACTTTCTACTGAACTGAGCTCATCTTTTAAATACAAAGAATAGAAATTCAATACTTTATATAGATGATTTCAAGTTTCTACTAAGCTCAGGGATGCAATAGGTGTTATGTAGAATATTTGTCTAAAACCAATGATAATATATAAAAAGTAACCTATTTTTAAAGGAGAAGATAGATAATAGAAACCTAAATGCCTAGGACCAATTTCAGTTGGAACATCACCCCTAATGTTATCCTAGCATTAAATTGACAGTTTTTCTGTATTGTCATATTTGCATATCAGCTGCTTACAATTGTTTCAAGCTTTATAACAGAGGACTGCCTTTTTTTATAGACCAAGGATAAAAGTCTCTTGTGAGTTAAGTCTGATTATGACATCACAATTTGTAAATTAAGCTAAAGTATGATTACAGAGTGTAGACTGAACAAAAAGTGCTTTCCTATGGATTGAAGTTTGTATTTTCTTAAGCTTTGCATTCCAAAATGGGATAGCATTCTCTATTTCCAAAGGGCACATTAAGCTACTTCCCCATTATATATTTTTTGTGTTAAAAGTTATTTATACACAACTTGGTAAAACATACTAAATGTAACACATAATGAATTACATCCTGGGATTATCTTTATCAACAATCTGTAAATGGATAAGAAAGATTGTGCATTAGATTTTTCAGATTGATTTTGCTTAGATTTGCATTTACTCCTTGTCTAAATTGTCTATTTTTATACTATTATTAGATGCATTAATCTTTGTTGATATCCTATCTAATCATTTTTTTATTTTGCAATGTGGAAAGAAACTGGAGCATTTTTATGATACCCATGCTTCAAGTGACTCTATGGCTTAAGCTGTTCCTTGAAAAATTAAATGCTATGCAAACAAAATATGTTCTGTGCTTTGAGGTATATTTGCCAGTTTTGTGTTTGCTTCTAGTGACGTCTGTGGCCAGTTTGCTCAGTTGGTTAGAGCGTGGCACTCATAATGCCAGGGTCATGGGTTCGATCCCTGTATTGGCCTCTTGCTTTTCTTGATGGACAAGAATGGAATAAGCTCATCGGTGTAGCATGAATACTTGAAAACATAATAGACACATATATCACAAAATCTTTTCAAATCCATATCAGAAGACAGCATGAGTGTCATCCTTTGGCTGATGAAGATTTTTCTCTACATGGCTCATTGACTTTTTTCTCAAATCGAGCAATATGGCATACCTAAGATTTGCAAGGGCAAATTAATCAGTTATTATATTGCTGCACAAACATAGAGGGCACTAGGTGTTACTAGAAGAAGAAGATGATATGTTCTCCCCTCTCATTAGTGCACACTGAAGTAAAAAAAAATTAAAATGGAGAATTTCTAAACACCAGAGCACAAGTAATGGGTCTCTACATTCTTATTGAATCTTTTCTTACTTCCAAATATTTGACATACTTCTGATTTGAAAAGTTTAAAAATGAGTTTAGACAAAGGACACCACAGAAGATGATGGAATTTATATGAATTGTAAATGAAGATTAGCAATACTCATACTTTGAATGAAAATGGAGCTTTAAACAAAATGAAAATTAATCAACGTTAGGTCCCACCGAGATTTGAACTCAGATTACTGGATTAAAAGTCCAGAGTGCTAACCATTACACCATGGAACCCTCAACTGAACAAAGTCTTCTACTGAACTGAGCTCATCTTTTAAATGCAAAGAAAAGAAATTCAATACTTTATATATATGATTTCAAGTTTCTAATAAACTCAGGGATGCAATAGGTGTTATGTGGAATATTTGTCTAAAACCAATGATAATATATAAAAAGTAACCTATTTTTAAAGGAGAAGATAGATACTAGAAACCTAAATGCCTAGGACCAATTTCAGTTGGAGCATCACCCCTTATGTTATCCTAGCATTGAATTGACAGTTTTTCTGTATTGTCATATTTGCATATCAGCTGCTTACAAATGTTTCAAGCTTTATAACAGAGGACTGCCTTTTTATAGACCAAGGATAAAAGTCTCTTGTGAGTTAAGTCTGATTATGACATCACAATTTGTAAATTAAGCTATAGTATGATTACAGAGTGTAGACTGAACAAAAAGTGCTTTCATATGGATTGAAGTTTGTATTTTCTTAAGCTTTGCATTCCAAAATGGGCTAGCATTCTCTATTTCCAAAGGGCACATTAAGCTACTTCCCCATTATATATTTTTGTGTTAAAAGTTATTTATACACAACTTGGTAAAACATACTAAATTTAACACATAATGAATTACATCCTGGGATTATCTTTATCAACAATCTGTAAATGGATAAGAAAGATTGTGCATTAGATTTTTCAGATTGATTTTGCTTAGATTTGCATTTACTCCTTGTCTAAATTGTCTATTTTTATACTATTATTAGATGCATTAATCTTTGTTGTTATCCTATCTAATCATTTTTTTATTTTGCAATGTGGAAAGAAACTGGAGCATTTTTTATGATACCCATGCTTCAAGTGACTCTATGGCTTAAGCTGTTCCTTGAAAAATTAAATGCTATGCAAACAAAATATGTTCTGTGCTTTGAGGTACATTTGCCAGTTTTGTGTTTGCTTCTGGTGACGTCTGTGGCCAGTTAGCTCAGTAGGTTAGAGCGTGGTACTCGTAATGCCAAGGTCATGGGTTCGATCCCTGTTTTGGCTACTTGCTTTTCTTGATGGACAAGAACGGAATAAGCTCATCGGTGTAGCATGGATACTTGAAAACATAATAGACACATATATCACAAAATCTCTTCAAATCCATATCAGAAGACAGCATGAGTATCATCCTTTGGCTGATGAAGATTTTTCTTTACATGGCTCATTGACTTTTGTCTCAAATCGGGCAATATGGCATACCTAAGATTTGCAAGGGCAAATTAGTCAGTTATTATATTGCTGCTCAAACAAAGATGGCACTAGGTGTTACTAGAAGAAGAAGATATGTTCTCCCCTCTCATTAGTGCACACTGAAGTAAAAAAAAATTAAAATGGAGAATTTCTAAACACCAGAGCACAAGTAATGGATCTCTACATTCTTATTGAATCTTTTCTTATTTCCAAATATTTGACATACTTCTAATTTGAAAAGTTTAAAAATGAGTTTAGACAAAGGACACCACTGAAGATGATGGAATTTATATGAATTGTAAATAAAGATTTGCAATACTCAAACTTTGAATGAAAATGGAGCTTTAAACAAAAGGAAAAATAATCAACGTTAGGTCCCATCGAGATTTGAACTCAGATTACTGGATTCAAAGTCCAGAGTGCTAACCATTACACCATGGAACCCTCAACTGAGCAAAACCTTCTACTCAAACTGAGCTCATCTTTTAAATGCAAAGAAAAGAAATTCAATGGGCTAGCATTCTCTATTTCCAAAGGGCACATTAAGCTACTTCCCCATTATATATTTTTTGTGTTAAAAGTTATTTATACACAACTTGGTAAAACATACTAAATGTAACACATAATGAATTACATCCTAGGATTATCTTTATCAACAATCTGTTAATGGATAAGAAAGATTGTGCATTAGATTTTTCAGATTGATTTTGCTTAGATTTGCATTTACTCCTTGTCTAAATTGTCTATTTTTATACTATTATTAGATGCATTAATCTTTGTTGATATCCTATCTAATCATTTTTTTATTTTGCAATGTGGAAAGAAACTGGAGCATTTTTATGATACCCATGCTTCAAGTGACTCTATGACTTAAGCTGTTCCTTGAAAAATTAAATGCTATGCAAACAAAATTTCTTCTGTGCTTTGAGGTATATTTGCCAGTTTTGTGGTTGCTTCTAGCGATGTCTGTGGCCAGTTTGCTCAGTTGGTTAGAGCGTGGCACTCATAATGCCAAGGTCATGGGTTCGATCCCTGTATTGGCCTCTTGCTTCTCTTGATGGACAAGAATGGAATAAGCTCATCGGTGTAGCATGAATACTTGAAAACATAATAGACACATATATCACAAAATCTCTTCAAATCCATATCAGAAGACAGCATGAGTGTCATCTTTTGGCTGATGAAGATTTTTCTCTACATGGCTCATTGACTTTTATCTCAAATCGAGCAATATGGCATACCTAAGATTTGCATGGGCAAATTAATCAGTTATTATATTGCTGCTCAAACATAGAGGGCACTAGGTGTTACTAGAAGAAGAAGATATGTTCTCCCCTCTCATTAGTGCACACTGAAGTAAAAAAAATTAAAATGGAGAATTTCTAAACACCAGAGCACAAGTAATGGATCTCTACATTCTTATTGAATCTTTTCTTATTTCCAAATATTTGACATACTTCTGATTTGAAAAGTTTAAAAATGATTTTAGATAAAGGACACCACTGAAGATGATGGAATTTATATGAATTGTAAATGAAGATTTGCAATACTCATACTTTAAATGAAAATGGAGCTTTAAACAAAATGAAAAATTATCAACGTTAGGTCCCATCGAGATTTGAACTCGGATTACTGGATTCAAAGTCCAGAGTGCTAACCATTACACCATGGAACCCTCAACTGAGCAAAGCTTTCTACTGAACTGAGCTCATCTTTTAAATGCAAAGAAAAGAAATTCAATACTTTATATATATGATTTCAAGTTTCTAATAAGCTCAGGGATGCAATAGGTGTTATGTAGAATATTTGTCTAAAACCAATGATAATATATAAAAAGTAACCTATTTTTAAGGAGAAGATAAATACTAGAAACCCAAATGCCTAGGACCAATTTCAGTTGGAGCATCACCCCTTATGTTATCCTAGCATTGAATTGACAGTTTTTCTGTATTGTCATATTTGCATATCAGCCACTTACAATTGTTTCAAGCTTTATAACAGAGGACTGCCTTTTTTATAGACCAAGGATGAAAGTCTCTTGTGAGTTAAGTCTGATTATGACATCACAATTTGTAAATTAAGCTATAGTATGATTACAGAGTGTAGACTGAACAAAAAGTGCTTTCATATGGATTGAAGTTTGTATTTTCTTAAGCTTTGCATTCCAAAATGGGCTAGCATTCTCTATTTCCAAAGGGCACATTAAGCTACTTCCCCATTATATATTTTTGTGTTAAAAGTTATTTATACACAACTTGGTAAAACATACTAAATTTAACACATAATGAATTACATCCTGGGATTATCTTTATCAACAATCTGTAAATGGATAAGAAAGATTGTGCATTAGATTTTTCAGATTGATTTTGCTTAGATTTGCATTTACTCCTTGTCTAAATTGTCTATTTTTATACTATTATTAGATGCATTAATCTTTGTTGATATCCTATCTAATCATTTTTTTATTTTGCAATGTGAATAGAAACTGGAGCATTTTTATGATACCCGTGCTTCAAGTGACTTTATGGCTTAAGCTGTTCATTGAAAAATTAAATGCTATGCAAACAAAATATGTACTGTGCTTTGAGGTACATTTGCCAGTTTTGTGTTTGCTTCTAGTGACGTCTGTGGCCAGTTAGCTCAGTTGGTTAGAGCGTGGCGATCGTAATGCCAAGGTCATGGGTTCGATCTCTGTATTGGCCACTTGTTTTTCTTGATGGACAAGAATGGAATAAGCTCATCGGTGTAGCATGAATACTTGAAAACATAATAGACACATATATCACAAAATCTCTTCAAATCCATATCAGAAGACAGCATGAGTATCATCCTTTGGCTGATGAAGATTTTTCTTTACATGGCTCATTGACTTTTGTCTCAAATCGAGCAGTATGGCATACCTAAGATTTGCAAGGGCAAATTAGTCAGTTATTATATTGCTGCTCAAACATAGAGTGCACTAGGTTTTACTAGAAGAAGATATGTTCTCCCCTCTCATTAGTGCACACTGAAGTAAAAAAAAAATTAAAATGGAGAATTTCTAAACACCAGAGCACAAGTAATGGATCTCTACATTCTTATTGAATCTTTTCTTATTTCCAAATATTTGACATACTTCTAATTTGAAAAGTTTAAAAATGAGTTTAGACAAAGGACACCAGTGAAGATGATGGAATTTATATGAATTGTAAATAAAGATTTGCAATACTCATACTTTGAATGAAAATGGAGCTTTAAACAAAAGGAAAAATAATCAACGTTAGTTCCCATCGAGATTTGAACTCGGATTACTGGATTCAAAGTCCAGAGTGCTAACCATTACACCATGGAACCCTCAACTGAGCAAAACGTTTTACTGAACTGAGCTCATCTTTTAAATGCAAAGAAAAGAAATTCAATACTTTATATATATGATTTCAAGTTTCTAATAAGCTCAGGGATGCAATAGGTGTTAAGTAGAATATTTGTCTAAAACCAATGATAATATATAAAAAGTAACCTATTTTTAAAGGAGAAGATAAATACTAGAAACCTAAATGCCTAGGACCAATTTCAGTTGGAACATCACCCCTTATGTTATCCTAGCATTGAATTGACAGTTTTTCTGTATTGTCATATTTGCATATCAGCCGCTTACAATTATTTCAAGCTTTATAACAGAGGACTGCCTTTTTTATAGACCAAGGATGAAAGTCTCTTGTGAGTTAAGTCTGATTATGACATCACAATTTGTAAATTAAGCTATAGTATGATTACAGAGTGTAGACTGAACAAAAAGTGCTTTCATATGGATTGAAGTTTGTATTTTCTTAAGCTTTGCATTCCAAAATGGGCTAGCATTCTCTATTTCCAAAGGGCACATTAAGCTACTTCCCCATTATATATTTTTGTGTTAAAAGTTATTTATACACAACTTGGTAAAACATACTAAATTTAACACATAATGAATTACATCCTGGGATTATCTTTATCAACAATCTGTAAATGGATAAGAAAGATTGTGCATTAGATTTTTCAGATTGATTTTGCTTAGATTTGCATTTACTCCTTGTCTAAATTGTCTATTTTTATACTATTATTAGATGCATTAATCTTTGTTGTTATCCTATCTAATCATTTTTTTATTTTGCAATGTGGAAAGAAACTGGAGCATTTTTTATGATACCCATGCTTCAAGTGACTCTATGGCTTAAGCTGTTCCTTGATAAATTAAATGCTATGCAAACAAAATATGTTCTGTGCTTTGAGGTACATTTGCCAGTTTTGTGTTTGCTTCTGGTGACGTCTGTGGCCAGTTAGCTCAGTAGGTTAGAGCGTGGTACTCGTAATGCCAAGGTCATGGGTTCGATCCCTGTTTTGGCTGCTTGCTTTTCTTGATGGACACGAATGGAATAAGCTCATCGGTGTAGCATGGATACTTGAAAACATAATAGACACATATATCACAAAATCTCTTCAAATCCATATCAGAAGACAGCATGAGTATCATACTTTGGCTGATGAAGATTTTTCTTTACATGGCTCATTGACTTATGTCTCAAATCGGGCAATATGGCATACCTAAGATTTGCAAGGGCAAATTAGTCAGTTATTATATTGCTGCTCAAACAAAGATGGCACTAGGTGTTGCTAGAAGAAGAAGATATGTTCTCCCCTCTCATTAGTGCACACTGAAGTAAAAAAAATTAAAATGGAGAAT